>NC_085873.1:15190085-15557585 GCF_034702125.1 Engraulis encrasicolus
GTGTTCTGAATATAATGGCCTGGCATTCCAAATATTATATTATATTAATATCCATATTATGGTAATGACAAACTGAACTTGGTTCTGATACCTCGGAGCATTACCTGAAAAAGTGGAGTGAATACAGTTCCTGATGGAATGGAATGATTCAAATAATTTTACAACTGGTAACATACACGACAACACAACATAGCCCCATCTCTGTAAATCAGCAAAGAGTGTGCAATCATTTGGAGCATGACCTCAGGTGGCATCATTTTGTCTTGATCGCTCATTTGAATTTAAAAGGCACAATTCTGTGCCACATTTGACCTTTGTGTGGGATAAGGGAGATTTTAATAGCCCATGTCAATTCCACGTCAATAAAGGTCTCAGTATGGTTCACTTCCAAGGGGTCCGGGTACAATTTGGAGCATTCACATATGCACAGAGAATGCTGAGTCACAGGCCTGAGTTCACTTATACGGCTGAAAGGGGCCAGGTGTGAAAACACCCTTAGTGCACCAAAAAGCGAAACAACATCAAAATACAACCACGTCAATAAAGGTCTCAATACGGTTCACTTCCGAGGGGTCTGAGTACCGTTTGGAGCGTTCACTTATGCTCAGAAAATGCTGAGTCATGGGTCTGAGTTTGCATATGGCTTAAAGGGACCAGGTGTGAAAACACCCTCTGATGACCTATGATCAATAATTATTGATTTGTATCAAGCTCTTAAAGGTTACAAAACCTTTGTTGGAATTCACAAGTGCATGGTTAGAGAAAACACATATAAATGAAGACAGTTCAGCAGTGTTGGTGATCACCCAGCATGGAACACACTGTATTATTTTTGGAGGACATTTCACCAAACTACATCCTCACTTTTAAGTATGGGGTGATAGAATCAATTATCAGTGGAACACAAGTTCATGGCGAAATTTTACAGAAAAAATGATGTAGTCTGTCACAGTGAACACAGTCAACTGTTGAAACTCAAAAGAGAATGGGTGGTGACGCAGGACAACTACCCAACCATGTTTTAGAAGCAAATCAACTTCATAATGGTTTCAGAACAATAAAATACACATAGAATAACTCAGTCAAAGCCATGACGTATACCCAGTTCAGATGATATGGCATAACCTAAAGAAAGCTTTTCACCCCAGATATCCCAGCCACCTTGCTTAAGTGGGGCAGTTTTGTAAAGAAGAGGGAAACAAGATTCATCCTGATTAAATTGCCCCTCTGATCGGACAACTACTGAAAACATATAGCAGGTAAAGGAGGGTCAACCACAAATACAAGGGTGTACTTTTTTTACTTGCTATGCCATGAATGTTTACATTTTATGGCCAATAAAAATACCTGTATGTTCACAAGCAATTGTTTGGGTTATGGGGCGCTGTGGCGCACCGCGCTAAGCCCCCCACATTTGGGCTTACATTGGCCATGGGGACCCCGGGGTAATTTCCCGGCCCTACCCCATCTCTCTCACAACCGTTTCCTGTCTCCTCTCATACTGTCTTGTCATAATAAAGGCCAAAAAGCCCCCAAAAAATACATACAAAATAAAATAAAATAAATAAATAATAAAACAAATGTTTGGGTGATATTAGTTAAAGCAGACTGAAATAAAATCCTTTGATGGCTCCTTGTTGAAGGCACTTGAAGTTGACACCAATGGAACAAGTGCTACAAGAAACGCCCTAGCTCTACTCTCCCCATTCAATCTGTTATGCAGTGCTGTGTCCAATATGCACAGAGTTGGCACCTGGCTAGTGTCCACTGGTGTGGGAGTGAAGGCTGCCTGCGACAGGGTGACGGTGGGCCCCAGCAGGTCTCTGGTGGCCCCGTGGTCCTGCTTGTACTCTTGAGTGTGCTCCACGCGCAGCTTCTCCCGAGGGAGTACGGCTTCGAAACACGGTGCATAGCCTGGTGGCGGCAGAAATTTGAATTCGCCATGACGTCCGCCCAACAGGAAGCGCACCCTGTTGAAAACAGCAATCATTCAGCAGAGATCACAACAACAAAAACGACCTCTACATTAACCCATTGATGCATAAGGCACCTGCAAAAAACACCTAAGCCCCTTTGGGGGAAAAGTGCCCTTAGCCAACAAAAACATAAACATCTCAGCACCCGAAGAACATAAAAACATGACATAAGTTGCATTTGGAATGTGTTCATTTAGCTCAGACATACCCATAAATATTTTTTTATTTAAAATCTCATGAACAACAACAACAACCTCTTCATTAAACTGGCTCTTGCTCTCCACATGCAGTTCTCGGAGGACTGCCAATGTGCGAAGCTCAGCTGATTTGGAAACAATCAAACCAATCGGGATCACTGGGCAGGATTTTCACAGATGTGACATACTCAAAGTAATGGAAAAGCAACTGCTGTTTTTCAGGCAATGGTAGCCTACATGGAGGGGCTACACGTCAGGTCAGCATCGATTCTGCAATTTCTACTGTATTGACAAATCTACTATTGATGGTGATTTTTTAAAAAGATGAACAGAGAATATGGTTTAGATATTAAAGGAATGCAGTGGTGTGCAACCGGCTATAGCTTGAAAACAAATCCATACAGTGCTCTGCCACAAAGAGATGTGGAATAAGGCAGAATCACGTTCATCTCTATAGGACAATTAAAAACTAGATCTGGGTACAACTGTCACCTTGTATTGTATAGACTGCTACGTGATGTTTAAAAAATACTTTTTTAGGGGCTTTTATGCCTTCATTTGATAGGACAGTTGAAGACTGTGACAGGAAGCGAATGGGACAGAGAGACAGGGGAGGATCGGGAAATGGCCCTGGCATGATTCGAACCGGGGTCCCTGTGGGTGGGTATGCAAGCCCAAATGTGCTTAGCGTGCTGCGTGATTTTGAGTTTGCATATCAAAAGTCATCAAATTTCAAAACCAAAATCACTCACTTGACTCCAGCTGATAAGCTAACCACAGGAAAGAAGAGGCCGTCTGAATTGAAGTTCTCAAACATGCCCTGGACTGGTTGGCCATTGATGCGGAAAGAGATGCTTGGGGCACTGAGGTCCAGGCAGCAGCTCACGACATCTTCTGTGCGGAGAAGGTGCTGACTTGGAGAGCTGACTGTCCGAGCAATGCAACCTGTGGTTTAACACGCATGTCAACGCATTGTAACATCCACTCTGTGGTACAACACACATGCCACATGTCATAAAAACTCAACATTTGAGGAGATAATATTAGTTAGCAATATTCTTTATTTACATTAGGTACATTACATTTAGCAGAGGCTTAAGAGACTTGCAAAGAGAACATACTGTACGTAGCAAAACTACAGATTGTGGGGCAATACCGAGTACACCAGTATACAGGTAGTACAAAAGCGCAAAAAGGGCAGCAATATGCACATGGGTACCAACCGGGGCACTTGCCGGTTGACCCCGCCCCTCAGACACCCCTATACAATAGATCTTTAATTTATGATTGGCTGTGGCTCACCTGACCACAGATGTAGTCCGTCAAAGCCGTAGGAGTACAGGTCGTCACCAATGCCATTGCTACCCCAGCCCTCTCCACCGCCAGGGTAGGGAGAATAGCCGTGTGTCGAGGCCCAGCCCACTCTCAGGTGAGTGGCCTCCGCCGTGACAAAGGGATCCACATGGTCGACAATCAGCTCATAGTACCACTTCTTGTACTGCGCAGAGCCGTCGCTGATGCCAAGAAAGATATTGGGCCTCATGCTATTCAAAACAAAAACATTGAATTTGAGACACTGGGTTGAGATGCAACACGTCAGGTTCACTTTTTAAATGTTCCATTCCGCTTATACTAAAACAGCAATGCTATAAAAAAAAAGTAAATCTGCATGTCTTGCTGCATTTCTTTAAAAATGTGAATGTGAATAACCTCGAATTAAATTTCACCTCCAAACTTTAGAGAAGTGAGTGAGTGAGTAGGTAACCACCCTACCTACTGACTTGGTTAACAAGTTGTGTCTGCAACAGCAAGTCTCGACCGGGTAGGAGGTTATCACAGATGAGGTGCTGATTGGATCGCACCGCAACACCATGACATACACACAAGGAACACAGTACGTCCAGCACCTACAACAGACATGTAAGGAATCACAAAATAGAAAGCTGGAGGACAGTTCAAGCTTTGAATAAGTAGTAGGGGTGTCAATAATAATCGATATCGTTGCATCGATCATATGCCGTACGATGGAAATGAATCGAATACCGTGGCGTGGAGCATTCTTAAGTATCGCAAATAATCGAATTGCTGGCCCCTGCTCAATGCCCTAGCTGAATTGAATCGAATCGCATTGTATCACGGGCGATTTTTAAGTATCGAATAGCTGCCTTCAGAAATCGATATAGAATTGTATTGTCATGGAGGCTGTGATTTACACCCCTACTAAGCAACCGACAAAGGTGCGGTAATACCTTATGGTTACGTCCATGTTTATCGAGAAGAGAGATAATGGACTTGATGTGCCCCTCTTTAATGATATTTAAGGCTTCTGGACTTTCCACCAACACACAATGCAACACTTCAAGGATTCCTGCATTACAAACAGAAAAACAATGGAGGGTGAGGATGACACATTTGTATCACACACACTACTTTAGAGTGAAATTCTTATTCCTGTGACAAAAACAGTTGTTAATTGTGGGGATGCCGTAGCCTGATGCATCATTTGCATTCGTTTTCATTCACTTCTTGGAAACATCTGACGAGACAGCAATAAGGATGTTCACTCCATGTTATTATAACGTTGGGACGTTGGGAGGCTTGTGATGAGGTCAAGGACGCATTTGTTCAAAAAAGGTTGAGAACCACTGGTCTGTACAGTACTCACCAGAAGAAGCTTCCAGACGCTCTAAACGGCTAATGAGCCAATCCAATGAGCCTGAAAACTGGGCACAGTTCTTCCGGTTACCCCTTATAAGAGCAGCTGAGAAGAGAGAAAAGAAAAGAAAAATATTGTGCTTTCTGGCTAGTCTGCCGTCACCTGCATCATTTACCGACACTGGTTAACCACTTGACCAAAAAAAACCTGTAGCCTTGCAATACATCTATACCAATGGAAAATTAACATCACATAAGAACATTTTTAACAACTAACATTTTTAACAACTTTGAACAATGTGAATAATTTTCATATAGAGCTTAAAACCAATAGATTAACATAATCCTTTCCCAGCAATGAAATACCTGTTGCCTACTCCCAACTAATGTAGAGTAATTACCAATACACGTACATTATGTTTGTTATTGAAAATCCTCATGATATTACTCTCTCACACGTGACAAGGCAATGATATTGCAATATGCTGGTCAGGGCCAAGCCACCAGGGGCCCTCAGGAAAGTTCCAGGAAGAAATGAATTCTCCTCTGGTTTTCCTGGTTGTAATTATTATTCTTGCATACTCAATAAGCCCTCCACAATTTACTGATCTCTGCCTCTACATTACTTGTATACTGCTCTACTCTACATTGGCACCACGTTTTGTTCTTGCTTGTAAGGTGCTTTGGATAAAAGTGTCTGCTAAATGCAATGTAATGACACATGTTTTAAGCACATTACATATTATGGTAGCCCTAATGACAGTAGACTACAGTTTGTTACACACACTGTGTAGCTATAGCAGTGGTTCCGAAATTTTTTCTTTAGGGATCCCTATTTTGGCCTATAGGATTATGAAGCATCTGATGCCCCTTAGGGCCCCATAAAGGCTTGGGCCGGCCCTGATGCTGGTGGATGCTACAGAGCAATTCTCATGAGTGAATGAAGCGAAGGACAGCACATTTTTCTTTGTTTATTCGCCTACAAATGTTTCAGGCAGAGCCCTTCTTCAGTGTGTAATGGTGATTGCCTTGCCTTGACAGGATAAACAAAGACAAATCTGAAGAGTGCTGTCCGTCGCTTCATTCACTCATCTCTATTTTATGTGGGATTCAGCACCCAGTAAAACTGCATTAATTATTACCGCACAAATACACCGGCCGTGACATGAGCGAGGCGGGTGATGGAAGTCATTGACTTTGTATTGAGTCGCGCGACAAAAACGATTTGGGCGACTGGAGGTGATTCGCGTGACGAGAGCAACAGTTTGTAGTTGAACTCCTGGGAATATTATGCAAATTAGCTATGAGGCGGTTCAGCGACAGCCGCCACAGCCAATGGGAATGTTGGAATGCTTGCATTCTGCTTTTAACGCACATAACTCTAGTCGCTTCGATCTCTCGTATCGCTCTTGCTGCACAGAATCGATTCTCTGTCGCCTGAATCTCGTCGCGGCCAGTGTATTCGCCCGGTTAGGCGATGGTGTGAGCACGTCTCCTCCACTTTACAGAGCAAATTCTCACCCAGTAGTTCATATAGTGAGTTGAGTATGGATTTCCAAGCTTCTCCAGCCTCCTTTCCAGCTACATCTGCGAAGTGGGCAGCACTGCTGTACACGTGTAGCCTATCAATACACTCTAATACCAGGTTAATCATACCCTGCAGCGTGGAGAGATCAGAAAAAAGCAAGAAAAAAACAACAAATACTTTGGAGTTAAAGCAGGACAATTTATGTGAGCAAACCAAAAAGCATTCCTAGCAACTGTGACAAATTTTAACAAATAAAAGTAACATTACAAATTTAGAAAAATAACTTTAATTTGTTAAAACGTGCTTTGTAGTCAAGTCAGGTACTAAACTAAGGGCATTTTCAAAACCTAGTCCCCTTTAAGTGAACTGAACTCTGTCCACTTCAAGTGGACCAAAAAGTGAACTGACAGCAAAAGGACTCAGTTCTGGTTTTGTTCATATTATGAATGTATTACCGGCTAATCTTTCTGGTCCTGTTAGGCTTTTATGGTGTGTCAGTCCTCTTTATGTTCACACCCAGTCCCTCTAGAGCCCTCCTTAAGTGATTACACCTAGTCACAAGTGTAACTTGTGAGAACTCATAAGCTAACCATACTGAGACCACCTCAATTAAGGTCTCAGTAAAGCTCACCTCCAAGGGCTCTGGGTACACTTTGAAGTGTTCACACATGCACATAAAATGCTGAGTCACAGGTCTGAGTTCACTTAAATGGCTGAAAGGGACCAGGTGTGAAAACCCTATAAGTTGTAAGATCTGCAACTTGTCTACCTCCTCTTGGCAGAGGTTCTGGCGGTTTTTCAGAGCTCGAAGGCGGTTCTGTTTGTCCTCATGCTCGAGATGCTCTTCTGGAGGCTGGAAGTAGCCTTGCAGGTCTAGCAGACTCAAGTTGACAGATTCAATAGGCAAGTCTACTGTAGAACCTTTCGCTTTTTTACTTAGGAAATCTAGACCCCTGGAGGAGAAGAAAATAAAAACAGATATTCACATTTAGATTTATAATAGTCAGAATATTACGTAACTCAGGAGATGATGTGTAGCCTCTTACTGCAGATGGGCTCACCGGCGGGCCTATTCACTATTGGCTGAAAATACTCAACTACATCATAACAACATGTCTATGACATTACTGAGAGCTTTAAGTAACAGATTAAGACATAGCCATCAAAATTTTGGTGACAGTAAGGTTAACATAGGCTCTGCGCTAAGGGGTTAAGCATGTAATTTATTCCAGTATAGATTATTCTAGAAATGCAGAAATGCTTCTTGTGGCACTGAAACTGCCAATTCATGGTTTGCTCAAAAGATACCAGTGTTTATGTCACACTTCTGGCTCTATACAATACATACGTATCGTACTAGCAAAGAGATTTGAATTGAACCACAAAGCAAAATGTTTCAGATGGATCAAACAGAACATCTGAGTAATATTAATAAAATACTGCCATCATCAAATATACTGTATGTCAGTGTGAGTAGGGGTGGCACCCAAGAGGGGGTGGTGCCAGAATGAAATCCCACCCCCAAAGGCATCGTGAAAATTGCTATAAGCATTTTGAAATAGTGATAAACATATTACAAAGAATTAAGAACATGTTATTTCCACACAATTACCACACTGCTGCAATAGTAACATACTATTAGTGTTTTTTTTAACAGGAGCAGGGCCGTGAAAGGGGGTGGGGTGCCGGAGGGGGCGTGGCCCAGGAAACAACTCATTGTAGGACCGCCACTGAGTGCGAGACTACCACATACTGTATATGCTTATGAAAGTAAGACATAGAGGCAGATAGGTGGATGGAGAGAGGGAGATAGAGGGACACCTAGAGAGCTAAAGAGAGAAGTCTCCAGACCTGATGAAGCTGTTGAAGAGGAAGACGGTGCTCCGAATGACACGGGCAGTGCGTGACTCCTCGTGCTGAGAGCGGGAGAGTGTGAGCCCATCGTCCATGTGCCCCTCATGATGCATGATCGCCTACAGCACACAGAGGATCTTTTTTAAGCCAAATTACTATTATGTATTTAAACAAATTACACCGCACTTGCCAAACAAAAACAAAAACTATGATTTTTTTTTAAATTAAATCAAAATGTATTTTTAAATAGCCAAGCTTTTGGTCTATGACCTCAGGGCTCAGTTACAAATGGAACGCACAACAGACTTGACAACAGACTGTCATAAATTAGGAGTCAGTAGGTGCTCAAAAACACCAGCACCAATGAGTTGTAGTCCATGTGAAGTGGGAGTTGTAGTTTTTCCAAATTAAGCTATATTACGCACATTAAAACGCAGAAACGATTCAAATGAACACAACATTTTCTTTTCCATATTACCTTCCTCTGTATTCCTCCCATTCGTGCGCATTTGGCATCCACAGCTTGGTATGTCAGCCACAGACACGTGTCCACGTGTTGAATGTAGCACACAGAATCCCCATACTTAATTTCCGCTACACCCATGCCGTCCATCTCTTTCTTCACTCCGGGGTCCAACTTTTCCTGTGGATATTTTAAAAGAAACACCACATTTTTTTTAGACTTTGTCTTCTCCTTTTCACATTTCTGGCATCTCGAAGTATGACAAATACAATTTGTATATATCTTTGTACAAAATACAATACAATACAATACAATGTTGACTGCATTCATGCCGCACCAAACCAGGGCAGCCCCACTAACAGGCTTGACTTGAAGCATGGGAAACTTTTCAGGAACACTGTCTATGAACTTTGTAAGACAGAGAAATTCATAAGACACTGTAAATGCATACATAATGCATTATGATGCATTCATGAGGCTTTATGTGCATGTATTGACATAATTGGATATATACATGTTCATAAACAGTCAAGAGGTATCATATCTGTAGTGTATAACAAAGATTCTTTGTCCTCATGACACCAGCACTGTTGAGGTCTGTACTATAAGGCTTCATAGCAGAATCCATGAAAATATACAATGCTGCTTATGTATTCTCCATGCCTCAGTCGTAGCCATGGTTATGACAATGCTCAAAAGCATAAACTAAGTGTTTTTTGCATAGGCAAGTTTAAGTGGCTGCATGAATGCTGTCAACAATGGAAAGCAAAATGTCACCAAAAGAAACATGTACAGTACAGTATGTCATCATGTACTGTGACCACTGAAGCAGATCATGATCCTCTCTATGGGATTTTAACATAGGGTGTATTCACTTTTCAGAGGTACATTTTAAGACATTAGTGGTTGCATTTTGCAACTTTCTTTAATGTTGTCCCATGAAAACAGCTCTGCAGAAATGTGAGGGGTGTACTCACTTTTGTGACACTGTAATTCAATAAAGCTGCTATTACCAGACATCACCTGAGTCAATGTTCTTTACCTTGGAGGAGCGAAAGCAAAAAGCTGTGGACTTGATGTCAGCCCTTTCTTTTTCCATGAGGAGAAGGCTCTTGTCTTCTATGAGACTCAGGTATTTCCCAGTTGTGACGTGGCGGAGGCGAAATGGCTGACCCCAACGAGTATGACTTCCACTCCACCTGTGGATGTAGCAGAACATGGACTGGATGTGAAGGGGAACATGCAGGGACAGATTATAACTCCATGGGCCCATGGACCATGCAGCAATGAAGCCCCCTCCCCCTCCATTGGTGTTGCTGGTTTCCAAAAAGACTCAGAATGTTAGGTCCTATGTTGTGGGGGCCCTATGTTGTTGGAGACCCTACATTCTTGGGGGTTCGGGGAGTTTGTCCCCTGAAAATTGTGATAATACAGTTGTTAAAAGTGCAATATTTGGCGCAATGTGAGAATGGAAATATAGAAGCTTGGGCTTCAGGGCCCTCTTGCTTCTTGGGCCCCTGGGCCTGGGCCTGGTAGGCCTGTGTGTGCAAGATGTTAACTCAGTCTGTAAATTATTCTATTATTATCACTATCCTTGTGTGTGTTGATGTCTGACAACATAACATTGAAACATTTTTTCAATGCACAGTGTATGTGTGTCATGTGAAAGGGTACTGGGGGTCGTACAAGGCCACTTTACAGTTCAATAAAGGAATCGGCATTTGCTGTGAGTACATCACAAGTTTAGACTTTAACACACAAATTAGTAAATAGTGAAGATCATATTTGATTTCTACAGCAAGTAATGGGAGTTAAATTAGACACCAAACATGACAGGGTCATTTTATAAAAGGCACTGTAGATGTTCTTGGTTGAATTTTTATTTTAGAAAAAAGCTCAAGGGAGCATTAGAGTGAACTATTTCACTGACAATTCATTTATTTTCTGTTATTTGGTACTGCCATGTATGGCTTTTGTAGAAAAATAAAGGTGTAGTTTGACACGAAACAAGTATTTGCATAAGGAAATGTAACTGTTTTGCTATGGCCAGAGTGCAGTGCAGTGTGTGTGGTGAGCAGTATTAATGGAGGAGTATGGAGTAAGTGTGTGTGCATGCATCCAGGACCTACAGCATTGCATGGACTTTTATCATTCACAGGGCGTCAGCTGACCTAATGGTATACAGGGGCACAGTAGGGCACAGAGGGTGAGCAGTTATTTATTTTAAAAATCTTGTTTTATCTGAATTCATTATGTTATTGCAAGTAGTCCATGTGCGCTATTTTGTACGCATTCTGATTAGATTACTCTGTATGCTAAACTTGAGCTAAATTCCAAGGTAGCAAGGTTGTTTTTTGTTGTTGTGAAACTCATAGCGGGGCACAGCAAATCAATATCCTGGCACGTGCCCCTGTAAAATAGGTCTGGCGACACCCACAAGTTTGACAAGCTTGTCTAAGCTTTCATTTCCATCTACAAAAAAATAGAAACGAGTATGTTTGTCAGCACAGGGTTGGATTTTTTTTCTGCAACAATCAGAAGGGATGAAAAAACGCATCATCATAGAGGTGTTGGTACAATTTCAATCCAGCCAGCTAAAATTAGACAGCACGCGCAGGTAACACAGGACCTAGTCCTTGAGAAGTGTGGCCCAACCCCAAAATGTCACTTTGATAAAATGCTTCAGGAGTTCGAATATTTATAGCTTAGTAAGCCACTCGGAAAAGCAACATATGTGCTGTGGCCTAAATCGTAGCAGATGACCCATCACTGGCCCAATACTGAAACTGATACAACTATATTCTTTCTTAATCAATTTTAGCCTCAACCCCATCACATACACACAGTTTTTTTTTTGCTCATACAAGCATTGTGCCCTAAATTGGGCATGAGACATCACATGTAATGTTTTTAATCATTTTTCTGTGCGTCTTAACAATTGTCCTGCTGTGTGCCCTGTTATGTCTTTGGTTTATAGGTAAAACAAGACTGAAGCATGGATTAGGTTGCTCTAAAGAATATGTGACTTACGCAACACGCAGAGTCTCCAGTCTCCAAAGGGACCGGGCATGGGTAGATACAGCACCCCCCTCATAGTGGACAGTCCTAGGAAAGAGAGAAGGGCAGTACAGTAACACTATTACACTCCAGACACCTGAGGGGTACTAAGAAGCTGGTTCAGGAGAAAAAAGGTGAAGTTAAGAGGTAACTCATCTACAGTAATAGAAGAGCCTGGAGTCCTCATTTTCAAGAAAATGAGGACACCAGGCTCTTCTATTAGATGATTTACCTCTTAACTTCACCTGGTTTACTCCTGAACCAGCTTCTTGGTATAGGCCCCTGGAACCATTGCCTCTTATTTGCCAGCATGTTGTTACTGCTGTGACTACGTTCACACATGCTACAACATTTTGATGAAGGACCTTTAGTTTAGAGTCATCATGCACTTATTCTTGTTTTCACAGCCAGGAAACAAGAGAGCTCGTGTAAACATTGCTTATTTCTAACGTCATCCCTCTGAAATTCAGATATTTCTTTGAGCTGCAGAAGCCCAACTTCATACGTAATACGGTAAATTTCAGGCCATTAATCAGGTCACAGAACATTCATTTAAAAAATGTTTCGTAGCAAGGGGTCTTGGGAGCCAATGCAGTCCTGTAATTATACGCAAAGCCACAGCTCTTTCTAGGGAGAAGCTTTTGGTTAGAAGAGAGAGAACTTATTCTGTCAGAATTGCTGGACCTTCTGCGCAAATCCCAGGGTGGTTTACCTCTCTCTGCGCTCATGCATCTTCTCTGTGAGGAAACCAGAGCAGCGTGCGCCCTACTTTGGGGGTGAGCTACTTAGTTGGGACAAGAATTGTACCTGCAGTGAACACAATATCGCCACTTGTTTGAGAGGTGAATTTGCTCCAAATAGGCCAACTCATTTCTGTCCAAACAGACATATAAGACACACACACACACACAGTCCATACCTTATACTGTGTTTACCATGTTAATTTTCCCTGAACATCCAAGATACACATAACTCCTCTGGTACATCTGTAAGAATGCTGCACGAGATGTTCAACCAGTCAGTCTCACTTACAGTCATGCTCTCATACACAACTTGCATAACTGGCCCTCACACTCACTTCAGGAATTGCAAGAGGATGTGGCAGATATCCAGAATTTGCTATGAAAATATGAATGAAACGGAAAAAAAGTCCAAGACAGCCCTCAACCAAATACCGTAGTGATGTACAGTGTAGTAAGGTACCAGTTTGTGGGTGCATTCTTCAGTGTCTGGCAACTTGAGAGATTCTTGAAACATTGAAGACCATTGCAATTTTACCATCGACCATTGAAATAAGTAACACATTACTCGTATCACAATAGTTGAGTCTGCTCCCGTAGCCTGCCCTCGCCATGATGGGGAAGAAAATGGCTTCATTACTTTGACTGGATGGTTGCCATTTACTGTCAACATTTCAGAACAATGCTGTTCCGTGTCGTCAAAAACAAAAATACCTGTCACAAATATTGTCTGCTTGTGGACCAAATGAACACTAAAAGGACATATTTCCTGTCATGAATGTGTGCTGCCACGACGGAGCATTGAAGTCTAAATTACAGTAGACAGTCTGGGCTTTCATGACAACTATAGACAGACAAGTCCAAAGCAATAACTCCAACAGCAGTGTAAACCCTTTTGACAAAGTACACCCCAGTTCAATCACATCAGATAAGTTCCTACTGCCGTGCAGAGAAGCCAACAAGGGAGAGGGGGTCAGATGTCTCGGGCCCAAGGCAATGGGGGGCCCAGATTTGGGTTCCCATTACATTGCATGTATTGGATTAGGGGGCCCTTCAGATAATTTTGTCCCGGGCCCGGCCAAAGCTGTCAGTGGCCCTGCTGCCATGAAACCACATACTGTGAAGTAATGAGAGCGGTGCAGTGCGAGCGGAGCAGAGCGGATAGACAGACTGACCTGCGCTGCTCTTCCCCATGCTCTCCAGATGGCACAGTCAGGCACTCGTCCATGTGACCATGAAGCAGCCGCAAAACATCCCCTCCAATCAGGAAGCCTACACAGAGCACATACCATGGACAACGTCACATTAGTGGTAATCTTTTGTTTTGTTTTTTTTGTTTTTTTTTGTTTTACATAAGCGAAGGGACAGAAGGGACTTTGCATAAAAATGGGAAAAAACCCACAGGTAAACAGTGAACATGCAGAAATACACTAAAATGTTTAGTAACAGTGTTAACTTGTATGGTTAATAGATATAGCTACTTTTCCTGTTAATTTCAAGTTTGAATTTATGGTAACGCTAAATGACTAAATGTTTTTCACAAAAAACATGGGCTCAGGTGCAAAAGGGGGTCCCAGCAGGAAAAAAAGGTTGGTGCTGGCTGCATTAGAGAAAGAAAGCCATGGCCTACCCTGTGCCACCTCACTCCCCGAACAGATGGGGGCCACACTCCACAGGGTCTGCTGGAAGGCTGCGTCTACATGCAGACTGTCATTCCCATATGACAAGTGCTTGATAAAGCAAAGAGAGACACAAAAACAGCTCAAACTTTTTTTATGCATGACAGCACGTATATAATTTGTGTCTTTTGATGTAACTCTATTTCGGTAGTCACATAATAAAATAAAATAAAGGGTAATTTGAAGATACAATATAGTGTTCATGGTAAGGAGTTCTCAATAAGTGTAATTTGAGGATACATACTAGTGTTCGTGGTAAAGGGTCTTACCAAATAGCGCTCTGAAGATACACTGACCAAAATCAGGTCATCTCCCACGCGCACCTTCTCTCCTTCCGACCGTTGTTTGGAGGCCGGATGAATGGTCCACCAACATGCCTCACCTGTTCACATGGGGCTTGTTTTAGAAGCAATTTAGCAATCTTTTTTTGCGTTTGCGGTGACTCGACTCGGCTTCACAATGTGCACTATGAGGTGATATACAATGTTGGACAAATATTGTTCATATTCCATCGTCAATCTGAAGCATTTGACCAACAATGGCGTTATGCATTATTGTTACTAATACATGCATCCATCCATTCGTTCCATCTAATTATGCTGCATAAACACAGCATTGCATTTGTTAGATGGATATCCCTACCGGTAGTTTCGACTGTGAAATATCAGTCTTCTACTATAGGGCGCTAGACCTACCTGTCGTGTCCTCTTGAAGACCAACATCAAATGCGAGTTTATCTGTTGACGACCGTGAAGTCGATAAACAACACAGGTACTGGATGTGGAGAGAAATCAGACAGGTGGGTAAGGGCGATCAATTATGAGTCTCTTTCATAAGTTATACGATCTAACAGCACTAGACAAAGGAGGAGTACAACAGAAACTCACCATTCACTGTTACATGCTCAAAATATTTTTACATGCCCTCTATACACGTACTCTATGTCTTGAAATCAATAAAAAATATCAGGGTATTTCCCCACCTAGTCCCCTTTAAGTGAACCGAACACAGTCCTCTTTAAGTGGACCAGAAAAGGAACTGACAGCAAAAGGACTCAGTTCTGTCAAACAAAAGGGTAATTCCACGCGCTTCTGCTTTATCATCTGGTGCATCGACGGGAGAGAGGCAGGAAATCTTCACTTAAAGGACAACACCGGAGCATCACAGATGTAATTCTTTATTTTTTCTGTTATGCACCTAAATAATAAAAAACACAAATAATTACATCTGTGCTGCTCCGGTATTGTCCTTCAAGTGAAGGACTCAGTTCTGTTTTTGTTTATATTGTGAGTGTATTACATAAAGAACTGGCTGCCATTTCTGGTCCCGTTAGGCTTTTATGGTGTGTCAGTCATCTTTTTGATCACACCCGATCCTAGAGCCCTCCTCAAGTGATTGCACCTAGTCTCAAGTGCAACATGTCAGGACTCATAAGTGAACCGCACTGAGACCACGTCAATAAAGGTCTCAGTACGCTTCCCTTCCGAGGGTTCTGGGTACACTTTGAAGCGTTCACATATCCGCAGAAATGCTGACTCACTGGTCTGAGTTTGCTTAAATGGCTGAAAGGGAGCAGGTGTGAAAACACCCTTAATCACAAAAAAGAAAACCATGCCAACTCACCATTCCACTATAGGAGTGTCTGAGGAGCACAGCGTGGCCGTAGAGCAGCGTACGATGGCCCCCACCCTGGGCAGTCTGGCCACACACACCAGCAAACACACACGCACACACACACACGCACACACACACACACACACACACACACACACACACACACACACACACACACACACACACACACACGCACACACACACACACACACACACACACACACACACACACACACACACACGTACGTGCGGGCGCGCACACACAAACAGGGACACGCACACACACACACACACACACACATGCAAGCAAACGCACGCGCACACACACACATGGACACACACATACGCACACAAGCACACACACACACACATTAGCGCACAGAAACTCTTGGACACATTTGGCACATAGACACGCAAAACTGTGGCACATGGTGCACACGAATGTGAAGATTGCCTTGGAGGGGGAAAACATATAAACTGAGACTGTACATATCAGACGTTTCAGTGGAAGGAAAAATGTAAACCCATCAGACCCCAACTACAGCACAATAAAGCGAGGCTTAGACAGCTTTATAACCAACAGCCCAGATATATTAGCTCAATGCAGCAAATACAAGGTACAGCATCCAGAGAAATGTCAAAGGTTAAAATAACACAGTAGACGGTTTCCTAGGGAGACAACGTGGCGATTTCCCCCCCAGGTTCTGTACAGTGCACCGTCCATACCTGTATGTCCGTTTGCCTTTTTTTTCCACAGATCCTCCCACTTTTTTATACCAGGCAAATGTCTGTTGTGTTCTGACAACTAAATCTGTATAGAAATGATGTTTCCATCACAACTAAAAGACAAATGAAATATGTCCTTAGCCATATTACATTTTTTAGTAATCGCTTGTGGTGATGGGATCACTTGTTAGCAGCAAACCACCACAGATGGTGTTGGGAATGGCATGAAGATCTCTGATATGCTGAGAATGAAACATCAACTTTTAGGGTACTCACAAAACGCAAAACGCACTTGATCACGACAGAATGGAAAAGAACTGTGCATGTATACACTTAAAAGTACAGACGTACGGTACAGTGCATACTACATGTATACATACACAGTTATCCGAAGGGGAAAACTCACCTTCATCATGAATTTCTGATTGCCCATAAATCAAGAGAAGAATGGGGTTCAGAAGAAACAACACAGAACAAGACAGCAGCAGTTCAATAGGATATGTGCTACCGCTGGAATGAGTGATCATGGAATCGACCCCACGGAGGGAAACGAATTCAACACTGTGGCAAAAGGCGTACGAAAAAGAGGGTAAAAGTAGAGAAAAAAATGCCTTTCATGTAATAATAAAAATTAGTGATATGTGGAGGAATGTTAAATGGACAGACATATTGATGTATGAAAATGTGGAGAAGGCACATACCCATTTTTCCACATCAACTTGCTGTAGAAATGGGAGGCATAAAGAGGGAGAAAAGGAGGTTGCCTTCATCTTAACAGGGACAAAACATCAATACTGTGTGCAAACTGATTCTAATCTCAAAAAAATAAATTAATAAAGAAGCACTCCTCAGATTTCTTTTTGCTTTTTTAATCGCCTCACTGATGAGTGCTTCTTTATTCACTTATTTTTGAGATTTGAGTTCATTCATTGACAAGGTTAAGCACCCAGTGTAGAGCAGCAGACAACAAGGTGTTGAGCGCGCTTCCTGATCCTTCAAACTGATTCTAATGACATAACCTTGTCACTTCTGCATTGTCATCATTGGTGTCCATAAACTCTGACATTTTGGAGAGAATAAACCGATAAAATGAAGAATCAGAAAGCAGTGAAGCATGAAAACATCATCTTTTTCCGATGCTGCTTCCAATGGCATAACTTTGCAAACCGATTATAATTGCAAACTGCTTGAGAATTCAGAAAAGTGCAGCTACGATTTAATTAAACAATTCAGGGGTGCATTTCTCAAAAGAGAAGTTGTTAGCCTGTTAGCAAGTTCGGTAGTTGCCAATGGGAAAATGCATTGAAAACAACAAATATAGTAGCAACTTTGGTTTCCAGAAATGCACCCCAGTATTGTTTTCCATTTTCATGACTATTCTATGTGCATCCCTGATACTATACTGTATTTGCTTTACTACTTTATCAGCATAACAACTATACTACTGATGTATACTGTACTACAGTAGGGCCTATACGATGCCGTACTACACTATACAACACTATCTTGAATCTGTTCTATAGCCTACTATTATACTGCCCACCAAAGGCAAGTTCAGTAAGTACTTATTTTGTCAAAATTGAGTTTAGACTGAAAATGGTCTTCTTTACACCTTCATTGTCTTGTGACAAAGCCTCGTGGTCCAAATGTGTCCTGTTTTAGATACATTGTCTTGCTATGACAAATTTGAAGCAAATACAAGACCAACCTACTGTAATGCTAAGCTTTAAAGGTATTTATCTCAGTTTCAATGTTGGCGTAGTTACTGGACTTTGTCTTTGTAGGGCACTATACTATTCTATATACTGTACTACAGTACACCATACTAATACTATACTATGCTATACAACACTACACTACACTACACTACACTACACTACACTACACTACACTGCACTACACTACACTACACTACACTACACTACACTACACTACACTACACTACACTACACTACGCTACGCTATACATCTGCTTCCTTATCCTGACTTGACTTGACTAGACCTTTTGAACATTTCAGCTTTTGGTAAATAACTAATATCAAAATGCATATTGGGCATTATCTGCAATCCCTTCTAATCTAATTCCTAATCCTCTGGCCAATGTGCAGTGGCCCTCGAATAAATAAAGTGCACTGCTTATCTCCGTCCTCGCGAATTAGAGCAACAAGAGCAGAACACGATGTGCCTTGAGCTGTGTGTGGAAGGAAAGGACGCTAGAGAGGCACTTTGAGGGTAAAAAAGGGATCGGGGGTAGAGGAGAGGAGGGGAGGGGAGGGGAGGGGAGAGTAGGGGAGGGAGCAAGACACAGAAAACAAAAATGGAGCATGATGCATTTGGGAATGGCCGGGAGACTGGATCAACCGGGTGAGGCGCAAACCGCAAACGTGACATTAATAGTTCACAACAGAACACTGCACTTCACGCCTCCTAATGCCATGGTATGAAACTCAACTGTCTATCTGTGTTTGTGGTGGCTGAGTCAGTGATGCGACAGTGCGAGAGCTCTGGGATTATCTGATCTCATCCAATCACTGCATGTCTAAAGGGGTATTGGGTGTAATCTGCATGTTATCTTTTAGTCACTGTTATCTTAGTAGTTTTAAAGTGTTTATGAAACGAAAACAAACGGTCATTCCCATTAAAGCCTGTTTTTTTCTGATAGCATCGATGAGACTTTGAACCCAATCATCCTGGAGGAACTTGTGAAAATGGCAACTCAAAGTGTGAATTCTGTGAAATTTGGTGTGACTAATGAGCTGGGCTGTGACATCAAAGAGGGGAGTCCCTGGTTTGCTAGTATGGCGATGTGAGAAAACAACACACATTTGATGGACCCACATCTTATAAAGGAACCAAAATTCTGATACAAACATCAGCGTGTCGAAAAACCACACATCCAACCTCATGAGAAAAAAAAACAGCAGCACAAATCTATTTCAGAGGCACTGATCTGACATCTGCAGAAAGTGACATGTCTGACAGGTGAAGTGACGATTGTTGACATAGCCTGACAGTTCTTATGTTTATGGTTACGGTTGCTAAGGGCGCTTTGCCATGACCCAAAGATGACATGGCGTGTGCATTTGTTGACAAATGGGGGGCATTTTGATTCAATTGCGCGATATAGTGTGATTGAAATGCATGTAGGCTACATGCAAAGATATCATCTAGAGAAAAAACGGAGGTATTAGGCTGTTGAAAAAACACCCTATATAGTCTGAGTCCTCAGCATATTTTTAGCGTTTATCATTATTATTATTTTTTGTGCTCAAAGTCACAGGCGTTGCGTGTCCCTCAGCCTGACTCTGAGGACGAGGTGTGTCCAAACGTCAGCCACACATGCACCACAATACTAAAAACAAACAATCAACGCTTCAAAGTAGGCCTACGCTATGTGCATCTCCATTTATTCGCTAAGCAGTGTAGCCCAGTCTGTGAGTTGGCTGTCCTCTACCGAGAGCACCACGCTGATGCGCGGATATCCTCCCAAAACCAATATATTGACCAGTTGAATGGCAATCAACAAAAAGTGCATATTCCGAGAGCATTCGCAACGGTTTGGCATGTAATGTGCATTACCCTTTCCTGAAAACAACATACAAAGCAGATGGACAAGGTAAAACAGGGGCAGTTTCAGTCTGCACGCCGGCGATGTCAATTGTTGGAACTGCTTGAGGCAATAGCATTGTCTTCAGTCCAACCATGCCCGCGACCTCCACATTTGTGGTGAAGCACAAGGGGTGGAAATGTGCCGAGCACAACAGTGACCACAAGCTTGCTTCAAAACCACGCATTGGATCCACAGAGCCCTAGCTTGATTTAGCCTTCTCCTTGTTGGCCACAGTTCCATCATTCTTCACAGAAGGGAACTTGTGCAAAGATATTCCTTCTGTCAAGTAGCCATTTTTGCAGCTGGCACCGTTCGGCTCTCCAGCAACACACTGCTTGACACTGCGCTTTGTTTTGGTACTAGCCACCATTGATCTGAACAAGGTGGAATGAGGTGAACTCACCCCTTCTATGTCACGCATATCATTTGCATAAAATTTGCATGTCACCAAAAAAACACTTTTTGGGAACGTTTTAACATGACTTTTAGGACAAAATATCACCCAGACAATATCCCATTTCATTCACAAGGCTTAGAACTTTCAGAATCTGTCCTGGAAATGGTCAAATTCCTTTACTTTGTTTTCGTTTCATAAACTCTTTAAGTACATTACCCAACTCTGTTTATTTTGCCTGCATACTTCCACTTGCACTGTTACACTTAAAACATGAGGCACTGGCTGCATATTCTTCCAAAGATTAAAAAAATCAAATTTGCAGTGCTGTGTTTTGGTGACATCCCTCAAAAGTCTGCCCAGTGTGCACAGCCTTTTGTACAGTATGGCGTGTCCCAATGCTCAATGTGCCATACACATGACATGACATAACAGTTTAGTTTAGTTTTATTTGAAATGGACAGCTACATAGCACAGCATAGCATACACTAACAGCGTCAGTGTCAAAACAGTGCCATGACAAAGTCATAAACAAGTCATAAACATCATGTCCATGTCACAAACATGGACTGCCGCCACCAGACTACACATTTCACGCCTAGCTAATACAATTCAAGGCTACAAAGCTCCTCAACAACTCCAGAATTAAGCTATTCCCAATTTATTGACGAAATGCTGCGGTTGGCCATTCATTGTTTATAGCCTGTCAATGCCAGTGTCATTTTTTGTAAACCGATGTCTTTTTTTTTTTATTTTCTATACCAATGTCGTCTCAGTACTGATCGGATCTGATGTGCAGAGGGCCTAAGGGCCTTTTCACACCAGACATGCCGTCGACGAGACTGAGGTGATTTTTACCGGCAGTGGAAAAAATGCATGGAAAGAGATGAAATCTTCCACACCAACATGGCAGTAGTCGGGCGGAAGCGGCACAGGAGAGAGCTCAGTGCTGCGCTGCAATTGGACAATCTAACTCCAGCGTCCCGTTGAAATGAATGGCAAAGTAGCAAAATAGCATTGGCTGTGGGGGTATTTTGAACAGGACTGGCCAGTCACGCCGACGTGGTCAGTGTGAAAGGCTGAGTAGAACACACCAACAGAGACTCTGCGGAAAGACAGCCGTATTCTTGATACCGCCACGCTCTGGTGTGTTACAGGCCTAAAGCTCTAAAAGGTAGTTAGAGGGCTCTCTAGTAGTAGTAGTAGTAGTAGTAGTAGTAGCCTTTATTATCCCCAGTATGGGCACACCCCCGACACACACACACACACACACACACACACACACACACACACACACACACACACACACACACACACACACACACACACACACACACACACACACACACACACACACACACACACACACACACACACACTAATAAACAAAACCTATAACTTCGAGGTGATTTAAATGATCAAGTGAGCTCCCCGTTAAATGTGCAAACTACCATGGCCCAGCCTGGCCCTGTACTAGATAAGATAATAACTTTCATTTGGACGAATTAAAACAATATAAGGACAGCAACGGAAAGACAAGTGAAACATAGGGCCAGCAGCAAAGCCACACCCCCAAAACGGAGAGTAACCACATCACACACGGACCATTAGTCCACTCCCTATCCTCTCTCACGCACGCACACAAAGATGCGCGCATGCAAACGCACATACGCACACACACATTTACCATAAGCAGACCACACAACCTGCAGCATTAGTTCAAAACTGCAGTAGATTAGTTCATAAACTATTCCAAGATCTTTTGGAATAAAATATGTCTTTGTCTGTGCTTTTGACCTCCAAATATGATTTTACTACAATAGAACTTGCTTTTAACCTCCAAATATGATTTTACTACAATAGAACTTGGGAAGATAGAGTATCAATATTAAAAATTAAAATTAGATATCATATCTAGTGATTTGATCTTTTGACTGTGATATGTATGAGACTGATTAGCACTTAATAAACAATTACTAATTATCTGATCCAATCGGGCCCATGCACATATGCTGGTACATTTACACCTCACACGCAACCACATAAGCTATTGCCCCTAGGTAAGGACCAGCATTCTCTAAAATCCCTTTAATTAACTGCAGTCAACATTGTCTTCCCATGAGGCAAGTTTGTTTACATTCACTGTGGACACTTCAACATTGATTAAAAAAATGTTTTCTCTGTATGTGGGTATCAACTGGTAAGTATTTCAGTATGATTCAATACAGTTTAAGACAAGAAAAATGATCATTTAGTAGCCTAACGTACAACTTGCCCAAGTGAAGTACAACTTACAGCTTACACGGTTCACTTACCATTTTTACTGTGCTTGCCGTGGTGTTGGAGGTTATTGTGGTCATTGTACATGGCATACAGTGGTATGCCGTTTCTTGCTATTCAAAACCCCGATATTTCCATTAACTTTCACCAAGTAGTGCTATGGTACAAGTGATAATGGATGGACTGAGATGACTTGCCTCTAACACAGGCACACTAAAAATGGATATTGTTTAATATATTAGGAAATTATTTCACCTCAATGATGTCACTTCCTCTCTGGGGTGGCTAATGCAGTGTGTACAATCAAAACTTAGCCTGCAAAATCTGGTGAGCATAGCAGAAAGCCTATAAGCACTACAGCACATAACAAGAACAAGAAGACAAGAGGAAGAGGCTTTTGAAAATCAATCAGGATTTGCACCATGGACCTCGCCCTAAAAAAGGAATGGCACTGTTTCAAATCATCAACCTGCAAATGAAAAGGGGGGCTAAAACATGTCTTGTCAAATGTTGACTAGAAATACAAAGTTCTAGGTGTCAAAATATGTACGCGTACTCACCCCCTCAGCTTTTTCTTCAGTGTTGGCAAGCATCTCTTGAAGAGCACGCACAGAGAGTGACTGCTCAAGGACGAAGGTACATATTGAAAGGTCCGGGGGTACATTCTGCAACGACACATGCAGATTGATGTAATAACCTATTGAACAATACATTTAGAAGTGATTGACATACGGATGGATGTATTTTTTTTTAATTAGTTCACACGGCTCTGCTTCCAAGGCGGTAAGGAGGGTAAGGACTTCAAATTCTGTTCTGATTGAGTATTTATTCCATTAAAATTAAAAATGTAAACATCACTAATTCTTCAAAACAGAATGCTGACCTGTCATTGGATACAGCTAGGCCCATATGAAATTAAATGAATGTTCTGGACAACCGATCTCAGTCTCAAGGCCTTAAATGTGAACAGTTGACACCCCACTGAATTGGAACCTTTTTCTGCTGAAAAGATTGTGCAGCTTTACCCCGCGAACACACCAGAAGTCGCTGGAAAAAGCTGTAGGCTAAGTGTGTTCATAGCAGGAGTGATATGAGCGACAGGTTATGCCTGTTAAAAGTAGAATGCAAGCATTCTGACACTCTAATAGGCTGCAGCGACTGTCGCCGTACTGCATCATAGCTAATTAGCATACTATTTGCTGAAGTTCAATACGAACTGTTGCTCAAATCGCCTCCAGCTGCCCAAATCACTTTTGTCTTTTCTGTCGCTAGCTCCTCCATATAATTACCTCCGTCGCCAGTGTCGCTCTAGTCGCTTCTGGTAGCCTTGTCCACAACCACCACAACGGGGTCTGCTCATTCGTCAGACAGCCCATTAGTCCGACAGCTCATAAGTCAAACAATAAGTCATAGAGGAGCATAATAACGCTCAGGCTGGGCTACAAGCTACATGCCTTTACTGACGGTTAGGGTTAGGAATTGTTTTGGTTTGGGCATAGTATGTGTGTGGTCGGACTAATGGGCTGTCGGACCAATTGAATGTAACCACCACAACATACTGTCATTCATGCCCAAGGGGGCAATGCAGAGTGCATTAAGAACTGGGGAACCTATGATCATTTGGGTAGTCAGATTTTGCTGAAAAAAATTCTAAGCACAATGGTCAATCTAGGATGACTCATCACAAGGAGCATTTGTACTGTAAGTGCATCAGACTTGCCTTTGAATTGGAAGTAGATTCGAGAAAGCAGAGTCGGTTCCCAAAGCCCTCGGCTGCCAGACACAGCTTCTGCTGCTCTTTGTTGATGGTGGCAGAGCACTGCAGCACCACTTCATCATCCTGCACAAAGCATGAAAGAAAAAAAAACAGTCACGTCTTTTTAAGGATATTTTTGGGGATATCATTATGTCTATTGAGACAGGATAATGTGTGTGTGTGTGTGTGTGTGTGTGAGAGAGAGAGAGAGAGAGAGAGAGAGAGAGAAAGAGAGAGAGAGAGAGAGAGAGAGAATGTCATAACCTTGTCATAACCTTGGGTCAGCCTCGAACCCGTTTCCCCAGATTTATTGTACCGTTAAAGTGATACTGTGCCATTTTTGAAAATCATCTTTAAAAAAAAAATCTTATTAGCCTACCACCTCTTGAGTTAAATGATTGAGTTTTACCTTTCTCCTGTTATGTACCTTCAACCATTCTCTGAGTATGGCAGTGCAAATTTTACCTCCAAGTTAGCAATTAACACTGAATCCTATAGGTCCAGCTAACTAGCAGTATTGCTTTAAAGACAGATCTGACTTCATGGCAGGGCTGACACCTGCACCACCAGCATGAACTGTTCTGTACAGTATACACCAATTCCACAAACTCATATAGTGGTGAATTCAGGTAAATTGGGCCACTTTTTTGCATATAAGCAAATGCCCCCAAAGTGGCCCAATTTACCTGAATTCACCATGTGTGATTATTACCTGCCCTCCCACCCAGGCCAGATATTGCAATGACCCTGGTGGTATTCCTGGCGATAAACCTGGCTAAGTCAACCTACAGGAAGTGTTAAACCTGCTAATAGATAGCCCACATGTGTCATTTTACGGTAGTTTCAGAAAACGAGGACTGCAGGCTCTTTTATTAGATGATTTACCACAACCTCAAGGTTAACTTAACCTGGCTTACTACTAAGCCAGGTTCTTAGAATCACCCCCTGTCTGTCTGTCTGTCTGTCTGTTTCTTTGCGTATGTCCATCTGCAGCGTTGTCAACATCATCACGTGCATCTAGTGTTGGGCAGGGGGCCAGGCTGCCATCCCAGATTGCTCTTGTTCTCCGCTGTGACGGTCAACAGAGCTGTGTACTCTTTTAATACATCACTGCTGATTGATGTCCCGTAGGTCACCTGATCTCATGTCCTCCACAAAGGCTTGCAGACGGTGGTTATACCCAGGCGGATTGCAACCAAACCTTTGTTTTTACATGTTTGTCAAACGTACATTGGAAAAATAATATTAAAAAACAACTCTGTCAACATGATAAATTATGCAAATAAAGTGGAGCATCATCGTTCCAACAACAACTACTGCATATTTAGACAATGTATTAGCCCGATGCAACTTTATCTTGCCAAAAAACCATCCTGTGTTATGAGAGCTTCAATCCTTTTCTGTGCAGTTCCACTGTGCTTTACAGAATCAGTCATCCCCACCCTATCTTTAACTACGCTAATATATAAATTGACAGCGAGAAGTACGTTGGCACGTTGCACTCACCTCCGTAGATAGAGTACAGTACGTAGGGTCTACTATGCTGCCATATACAGGCCTGTGCATCGCCACTGATGGATCACGACATCATTCATGTTTATTACCAGGTCAATAGATCAGTTGACGAGGCCATCACCCTATCTATTCACTTCACTCCGCAACATCTGGAGTCTAGTGACATTTATGTCCAAATCATGCGCATTTACTTTCACGTCACATTCAGACCCTCGACTCAGAAGAGCCACAAAGCTGTCTGCCAGCCATCTCAAGATTCTCTTTATTGGTCCCGAGGGAAATTTGTCTTGGACATACACATAGCTGCCATAGATCACGCAACATACATGACTAAAAAAAGAGTATAGGCTACATAAAGTGCCATCATAAAGTGTTAAAGTGTAGTGCGGCCCCTTACATAGCATCACAAGACTGGTACCTTTGATCACGACATGAGTTCAATAGGTAAACAGACGCTGGAATAAAACATAACTTGTATCTATTCAAAAACATTTTGTTCTTAACTGGGGCTTTATATCGCCTGCCAGAGGGCGACAGCTCATACTCTGGGCCCAAAACATGTGATGGGTCCTTACTTATTGTCCTGGCCTGCCTGACTACAAGACTCGTCATATGTTGCTAGGAGGGTGGGGTCATCCCTCACTCCCACCACTTTCAGCAGAGAACATCAGTCATGAGTAAGCGATTAGTTA
Organism: Engraulis encrasicolus; assembly: GCF_034702125.1. Lineage (NCBI taxonomy): Eukaryota > Metazoa > Chordata > Actinopteri > Clupeiformes > Engraulidae > Engraulis > Engraulis encrasicolus. Next base: position 15,216,822 of record NC_085873.1, read on the forward strand.
GGGCGTCAGAATTGTAGTCCAAAGGTTGCTGGTTCCACTCCTGACCCGCCAGGTTGGTCGGGGGAGTAATTAACCAGTGCTCTTCCTCATTCTCCTCCATGACTGAGGTACCCTGAGCATGGTACCGACCTGCCACACTGCTCCCTTGGGGGCAAGATTGGGGGCTGCCCCCTTGCTTTTCTTCACCTGAACTTATTATATCGTAATCCACCTTCATCAGCCTTTTGCCGATCTTACCGTAAGTGTGTTAACTCCCAGAATGTCAGCAATACTGGGACGTTAACCTGGGAAGTTAACAGCATGCATATACTCAGAAACAGAAAATAGAGATTGTAGCTCTTATAGCAAATAAATATGAGTAAACACCATGGGGAGTGAGCATCTTCAGGAGTCAGCTTGTCTATCACTGCTTGTAGCTGAGTCCATGTCCCTGAGAATGTTCAATGTGTGAGTGCCGTCAAAAACACCAACTGTGGCACAAGAACGAACAAGATTCATCTTTTGAAAAGGGCTCTGTGCCTCCAGGAAAGACTACGCTGCACCTGTCATGCTCAAGCCCTGAAAAGAGATTCTGTAGTGATATGTGTGTTGGTGTTAGTGTGTTTTCTTTTTTTATTTGTGCAAGACCAGTTTTTGTATATTGGATGAGAGAACACGTGACGAGCCGGCCCCGGATAGTAGGAGAGCGTCAGCAGTGGATGTGTGGGTGGGTGAGAAGTGCTTTAACCCTAACCTGCTAGCTCTTATAGTCTGTTACATAAGCCTGTAGCACACACAAATGTATGCACACACGCGCACACACATGCGCACAAACAAACACACACGCACGCGCACACACACACACACACAGTGAGCTCAATACGCCTTAGTTGTTGAACATCAAAAAGGCATCCAGAGCAAAGGCTTTCTCCTACACCATCTAGCTGTACACATACACACATGCATGCACACACACACGCATATCCCAGGGGTGTCATCCACAACAACTACAACAGCTATACAAATACAAAGAACCACTTCCTATACACAGACACATCCACAACGAAATCCAAGAAGATTTCCCTATTCACACATCCACAACGAAATCCTAGAAGATTTCCCTATTCACTTCACTGAACTGCACCACTCAGCCACCAAAAGAAAAGTTTAGCCAGCAAAATTGTTTTTTAAACCAGTGAACTTCCATAAGAAATGAGACATGAAATGGTTAACATCCTAGGGTTCTTTTGAGTGGTGTTCAAATCAAAAACAAAACAGTCTGAACTTCCCTTAAGAGAGGTTTGAGAGCACACACTGTTGAAATGCGTTTGGTTTGGACAAGCAATTATTGTTCACCCTGGTGAAACCGAACTGCGCCAATAGAGCAAGTGCTCTAAGTTTGGCCCATATACAGTACCATTACATTTGCCTAAATGAACATGGCCAGCTTCTATACAACACATGCACTTTCTTCTGTTATTTATACACCATATAAAACCAAAAGGAGATATGATAATGAAACACTGTACAGGTGTGTTAGAGGTAAACCGGGATAACAATCAATCTATAAATCAATCACTCAAAATGTATAGCACAATATTACTAGTCTGATAAACCAGACTAAATGTGAGATTAGATGTGTAATTTAGTCTGGCCCTGATGAATGATACATCGAGAGATTGTTGATGGAAACAACCCGTTGTTATTAAAATTGTCTTGTGCCTATTGGTCAACGCTTTGCCGTCACTCCCTCAAAACCCTGTCCGCTTTGCATCCAAAGATTCAAAACGAATCAAGACAAGTCTCCTGCGTTGTGATTGGTCTGCCAGATTCAGGGCATTGGGGCATTGTCCGAGGCTAGACCCACTCGCAAGCAAAAACAATTTTGCCCGCTGGCGGGTGGGGCTATTTTACTATGCTACAATATCACAACTAAAAAGTTGACTCAAAGTGCTGTCTCTGCATACCATGTATTATGCCATTGTGGGCTATTGTTTAGAGGGCACGTTCGGTATTTCACAATTTAAGCCCTTTAGTGAGTTTGGCTAATTTAGACTGATAAATAATTTTCTCATTTGCATGTTAATATTTGTGCACTTTCAACCCTTGGGGCACCCCAGTGGAGATCTTGTGAATTGACGACAACTGTCCTTACAATGACAATGAACTGCTATATGAATGCTCAGTGAGGTAGGATTTTAGCCTGAAGTGAGTCACACTCAGGATGCCCATGTTTGAGAATATACTACATAGTTGTTAAGAAGGTTGTTGAGATCGGCAATAGGCTAGCCTGACTATCAGTCACCAAACAAAATCACTTGTGGGATTTAGTCTATTTTTAATTATTTTTTATTTTTAATTTATTTTATTATTTTCATTTTTTACCATCCAACACAGCACTGAGCAGTTGCAACCCCCATTTCACTGCCAATTGTGCTTGCACAAGGAAGCATGTGACAAATAAAAATCTTGAATCTTGAATCTTGAATCTAGTCTGGGCAGTACCATCTATTCATTTTGGGATAGTTTATGATTGTCCATGGCAGTTTACTGAGCTCAAATGGTCTATCACTAATGCAAATGTAGCCCATGACCAATCAAAGCCGATGATGTAAAAATACAGTATAACATGACAAGACAACTCTTAGAGGATCACTAATCATGCCTATGCAGAAAATGGGATCTCCTTTTTGCTGGCAGGCTGTTGCAAATGAATTCATGAGCATAATGCAGTGTTCTCACAAAATGGTGTCAAACGGCATGTCAATTTATTGTGTGTGTTATAGGATGCCTTTTTGTTTGTAGGTACAAGTTCTGTTTCTAAACTTAACTAATGTCCAAACTGAGTCTGGTGTTACCATCCCCTTGTAGTAATTTCTTTATAAATACATGTTGGATTGTATCGTAATACAGAGGGTCTGGAACCAGAGTTCTGAGAAGGGGTTCTTCTTGTTAGAAGAAAAACTGGCCAATCAGCGAATGTGAGGGACATAGGAGAGGGGCATTACATTTAATCACATTTTTACATTATATTACACTTAACTGACGTTTTTATCCAAAGCAACTTACTGATAGTGGAGTTAGATGCCTTGCTCAACAGCACCTCAGACATGGAGTGCAGTATGGAGCGGTAAGGATGGGATTTGAAGCGGCCCTCTGATCTTAAGCCTGTCTCCTTAACACTACCCCATGTGCCCATATTTCGAACATCAATGGAGTTCACCCCTCCCACCAGTAGTTTGGAAACTAAAAAAATATACACATTCTTGAAAATTTTACTTTGCTGAGTATCCTAAACTAATATTTTGTTGCATAACCATGGTTTTTAATAAGTTTGCATCTGTGGTGCATGGAGTCGACCAACTTCAGGCAAGGGTCGACAGACACTACAGGCCACAGCAGTTTGTTTTTGTCTCTTAAAGCATCTAACACCGACCATTCCCAGTTAGTGTACAACACAACATCGTTCTGAATTCATAATGGACGTGCAGCCTGCGCACAGGCCATCAATTGTATTTCATTCCACAATTTCTCTGCATTTCTTCGTTTTGCCTCATGAGCAGCATTTTTTATGTCAAACCACACATTTTCCATGAGATTAAGATCTGGGGATTGTGCTGGTCACTCCATTAGTTGGATGCTGTTAATCTAGAACAGCAATGTTTATGTCAGACCACACGTTTTCTATGAGATTAAAGTCTGGGGATTGTGCTGGTCACTCCATTAGTTGGATGCTGTTAATCTACAGTAGAACCATGATTTTACTTGTTGGTGTGGTTGGGGTTATTGTCGTGTTGAAACGCCCACTTCAAAGGCATTTCCTCTTCTGCATAATACAATATGCCTTCCTCCAGTATCCTGATGTACTCAAACTGATCCATGATCCCTGGTATGCAGTAAATAGGACCAACACTGAAGTACAAAAAAATCCCCATATCATGATCCTTGCACCACTATGCCTAACCGTCTTCACTGTACACTGAGGCTTGAATCTGTGTTTGTAGGACGTCTGTGACCCTTAGACCCTAAATTAACAATCTTATCTTATGGAGGTGCATGAATGAATGAATGAATGAATGAATGAATGAATGAATCTATTTGACTATTTTCATGTAAAAACATGGTACAGCTACTGAACCATACATTAAAACAAACATCATGATATGGGGATGTATGTGGATGTTTTTCGTACTATGGAGTTGACTCTGTGTGTGTGTGCGTGAGTGTGTGTGCGTGTGTGTCTTTTCTTTATCACTCGGCTGCAGTATATAGGGCAATGGTGGGCGTTCGGTGTGGGAGACCAACCACTTTATACAACGTGCATGCCCAGTGCATTCGCATAGCAAAGAGCTCTCCACACACTGGTTGCTAAAGCTGGAAAACTCACACGCATCTCAAGCACTACACCCTCTATGTTCACAACAGATACTACGGCACATCCTGGCTTATCCAGAGACTTGACAGCACCGATACGATGGTGATCAGATAATGCAATAGCTCACAATGTACAGTATATCCATCACTATGAATCTATATGCTATAGCAGCAATGCCGGGGTGGCCATTATAACTATCGGGAGATTTCCCGGCCCAAAATTCGGGTGTGGCCTGTTGGACCATGAGGAAATATTTTTAAATTTCTCACTTGGGTTATTCTAAATGCAATGGTCACTTGTAGTCTGCATAAATATTCACTATGACAGCGCAGCCACCGGCAGCACCACAGCAGATTATTAAGGTGCAACCATCTAGGCGCCAAAGAGTCCATGGGGAGGCGCGGCGAAATGCGCGAAGAAAGGTGCACTTGAAATCTGCGTGTAGCTTAATAATAGTCAAATTAAATGCATCCCTTTCTACTACCTCAACCACAACAGAAGTCGGCAATGAGGAGTCAGAAACGTATAGGAACAGGACAGTGTATGGGGTATAATTCAACTCATCTTTACTTTCTTAAAATAATATTTTAAGTTCGTGGCAATTGGCGTTATTTGGAAGCGACTTGAGAGCCCAGACATGGCGCGAGCACTGGAGAACCGCCGTGGCGTGTGCTTAACCCGATTTGTATTATTGAAGAAAAGCAAACGAGCGATTAAAAGGGGAAAGAGAGCGAGCGAGAGAGAGAGCGACGGAATGATGAAGCAAAGCGCAGGTAGGATTAAAGAAAGCAAAGGTGAAGTGACAGCTCATGCCATTACTCCCTCCCAAGCATTGCATGGAATGCCTCGCGATAAAAAATCTGTAGGCCTATAGAATAGAATAGAAAGCCTTTATTGTCAGTATACAAAGTATGGTTTGTAATGAACCTTTTGAAAGCTTCAGTTAGTTTTCAAACGTCGGAGGGAACTTGGATGTCACTTGACGCAACTCACAATCAGCTCGACAAGTTTTGAATCCTAATGGCCACATATAGTAGCATGACAGCAGTGCGCAGGTGAATAGGCTCAATAAGAAGTCCAGTAACACAAGTAATAGGGTGAGGATCAACGACAATCTTGGCATGCATGTTTGCAAATGAAATGTGAATAAAACGTTTGGTGATGTGACAGTTGCGACGAGAATGTGAGAGGGGGGATAAATTGATATGATATCTCAGCGGGCGTTACTAACTTCACGGCTCTGTGTGAGTCCAAGAATACGCTCAAGCAAGGCTACAAATGCAGGGTGACTTCTTGCTGCTATCGGTCTTTTGTAGGCAACCCGACATCGAACAGCTTTGCGCATCAAAGGCGTGTCGTCATTGTTTTTTTTCTCCAAGTCAACAGTATTTGTCAACTGTTCTTGACAAGGAAGCAATGATTTGGATAGGCCTTCTGTAATTACTGTAAAAGTAGCATTCATTAAAATGGCCATATTATGGGTAGCCTATTTTAAAAGAAATACAATTTAATAAGAATGAAAAAAACATGTATTGGGGATATCAATTGTTATTGAATCTGAAATTCATTTTGCATCCCTGAACAAGACTGATTTAAGTAAGGACAAGACAGCCTACATGTGGGCCTAACACCACGGGACTATTGCACATTAGTACCATGCATGTGGAGCATCAGACAAGCAGAACATGGAGCCTGACTCCACAGTAAACCACACTCACATCCACAGATACATGCAAGTTGTTGAGAACTTTTTTGTGATGGCAAATGCAGTTTGATTGGTCAAATAACTCATGTTCAAATACAAATATAGCTTTTCTTTTTTTGTTGTCATAGCCTAGGCCTATTTGTTTCAATTTGAATTAGCCTACACTTTGTAAAGTTAAAGTTTTCTGTTAACTTGACAATATACTCTAGGCCCCTACTTTAACACGAGTCCAATAAAATGCATTGTGAGCGATTTCCCATATCAAAGTGGCCTAGATGTGAATTAAATTCCCGGCCTGATTACAGGGCCCACTCAGGGCCTGTATAGCAGCCTGATCTCCAAAAATTCCGTGCTCCTGGACACGGATGTTAAGGACACAAAATCCGTGTCCAGGAGCACGGATTATGCCAAAATTCCGTGCTCCTGGACACAGAATTGTTTTCCGTGCTCCTGGACACAGAATTGTTTTCTGTGATGGGCACACAGAAGTGCTTTCTATAGGCTATTACCACAGCACTGTGTTAAAGGGACAACATGCAGTTGTATTGCTCACGCTACCCTTGACTTGTCAGTACCTGGTGATGCCACATTTTTCGGTTCAGTCCTTTTCGAGATATGAGCAATTCTAATGGGGGCAGCGTTTGTTTACATTTTTAAAAAATGAAACTTAGGCCAACTCCAAATATTTTCCCAAAAGGTACTGCTGTTTGCTAGTTGTCTGCTGATGTTTTATAACCTTTTGGATGTTTTTGGGAATAAATAAAAATGTTTTTTTGAAATGTAAACAAAGAGCTGCCCCCATTACAATGACCAGGATCTCGGAAACGGCTGAAGAAGAAGAAAAAAAAATCTGAGGTACTGACAAGTCCAGGGTAGTGTGAGCATTACAACTGCATGTTGAAATTGACCAAACTGTCCCTTTAACTCTATCATTAGAAAATACATACCAAATGCTAATCCTAAACAAAATAATGCTATAGCAATTTAAGTTGTGCCCTGACCAAAACATTCCCTAACCTTAACCTGTCATTAAAGATATATTTTTTGTGAAATAACTTTTCCAGTTGGTTGATAGCCTATCAAATTCATAAAATGAATGAAAGAAAACTAGCTGTGCCCAGAACAAAACAATCCCTAACCCTAACCTGTCAGTAAGAAATGTTTTTTTTTGTGAAAAAATATTTGAAATTAGGAAAGTCCTGAGAAAACACAAGACTGTGGAAACATAGAGCCGTGGGAGTATAGAGAGTGCACTTCTGTGTGTCCACCACGGAAAATAATTCCGTGTCCAGGAGCACAGAATTTTGGCAAAATCCGTGCTCCTGGACACGGATTTTGTGTCCTTAACATCCGTGTCCAGGAGCACGGAATTTTTCATGTTGCCTATAGTCAAGTTTCATCACAGTGGCTTAGTGCTCAACTTTACATTAACTTATAGGTAGCATTTCAAACAAATTTGCCATATCAAAAAATGAAGTAGGCTACGTTTGGTATTTTTAACCACTTTTTGTAATTATATTGAGAGTAGTTGATAGAAAGACAGGTAGTAGGGCTGTAACGATACACTCAACTCATGATTTTTGACCTACGGTTCGATACATCCCGTGATTTTGTTTGAAAATAATAATGGTGATTTGAAGCTTGGAAGCGCTATGACATCAAATCATGTGGTTGATTTCTGGACTATGGGTAACAGAACTTTGAAAGGGTGGATCACGATACTGCCTTCTTGCACCACGACAGTATCATGATTTCACGATTCAGAACAATATCGTTACAGCCCTAATAGGTAGATAGATAGATATATCGATCGATCGATCGATCGATAGGTAGATAGTTTTTATACTGTTTTAGTTTTTACTGACATCTATTCTGGTCAAAATCTGGACCAATCTACAATTCTCTTCATACGTGTGTTAATTTTAGTGACCATAAATTCAGAAACAGGATTCATTGTAGGCTATACACTTAAGACCTAAATTCAGGAAAAGATAAAAAATGTTTGTAAATGTATATTTCATTAACAACTTCTTACAGTAACCATGTACAGATTTGTACAGGACAGTAAAATTAACATTTCTAAATGATTAACAATTTAGGTTTTGCTTTATCCTCGAAACACAAAGCTTGTTTTTGCATTGGCCTACTTGATACAATGATGTTTATAGCTGTTACCAATACAAAGACAACTGGTCACTATTACACAATGTTTTGACAATAATATTGGTCTCCTACAGTATGCAATGAATAAATGAACATAACTGACCTTCTGAACTCTTGTATCAATTCCCTGATATAAAAGTAGCTCTGCAAAAGGTCATGTTTGTCTCGTATTTCATCCAATCCCAAAGGTCAATTTCAAAGCTTGTTTTGCTTTAAAGTCTTTACACATGCAGAGTTCCGCTGCTTTGTGCAGTGGGCCACACCTCTAACATGGCCATCCATCCACTCAAAGCAGAGTTCCTGATGTGCACAACTAGGGCTGCACAATATATGAAGAGTTCAGATGCAAAACCCCCTAAGTGCCTTTTCAGAAACATTTCATAATTCATTTTTATGTAATACAAATCTATCAAAATTGCACATTTTTTATTTTATTTATGTAATTTAAATATTTATATGTATTATCAAGTACATGAATGTAAACCAAACCAACAACGGGGTTCCCTAAAAATATAGAAGTGCAGGTCTTCAGAAATGGAGTTAGGGGGTTTTGCATCTGAACTCTTCATTTATCAAAAATGTATCAATATCACAATATCAAGAGTGGCGATATGCGTATCACGAAAATGAGCTTATTATCGCTAACAAGTAAAACATTTCTGTGTAGTCCAATCACTAGCTGAATATCAACAAACGCGCAAGTAGCCCGCCATGACCAAAGCCACGCCCCCCACACAGACCGACAAATTAGTCACAAGAAAAACACTCGGCTATATTTCTAAATATCGTTATCGAGATATTGCATGCTGTTATCGAGTATTCATTTTTTTCTGATATCGTGCTGCCCTATGCACAACCACCGTCCAGGGGCTGGTGATGTGCAGTAAGAGTAGTCCAAGGGAAGGAGAGATAAATCACAGCACACTGGTCTTCTTTGCAGGTTGTTTATTTAGGTGAACAACGCATTTTGCTGCCATCAGGTTCACAGAGTGAAGCGGCAGCGAAACGCGTTGTTCACCCAAATAAACTACCAGCAAAGAAGACCAGTGTACGGTGATTTATCTCTTCTTCACTTGGATTACATGCACTCATCAAACCTCTGTAGTTAATGGCCATACATTCAGAAAATTATTTTTGAGAACTAGGCTAAGCAATATCATACATATTGTACGTGTTGTAAAAGTACACAGATGCACATCTATAGCAGTTATATTACAGAATCGCAAAAGATAGATGAAATTCTGTATATCAACACCATATTGGGGCAGCCGTGGGTGTTAGTATTTAGATCAGAGGGTTGCAGGTTCGAATCCCACCCTTACCTCTCCCTTCACCTACACCCATGGTTGAGGTTCCCTTGAGCAAGGCACATTGTTCCTGGGACTGTAACCAAAACCCTGCAAATACCTGTAAGTCGCTTTGAAAAAAAGCGCCAGCTAACTATAATGCAATGCAATGGCACCATTTAAAATACTTTTATAGTTCTTCGAGTCCTAAAATACCCATCCTGCACGGCAAGCTGTTTCTGTACATGTATACTGAATGTATTAGTAAACTAGACCAAATCAGGTATGGTACATCCTGAAAGCCACCAAGTCCTCAGGTCAGTGCATAAAACCAACCTGCCATCTTGGCCAATTCTCTGTATGCATTTAGTATGATCATCAGACTCTGCTGTAATGTGTGATGAATAAGGGGCACTCACTGACATAAGACCTATGCAAACCCACTAACACTATCTGACCGATGGAGTTGGACCACCATAGGACACAGGATGTGAAACATGATAATGATAAACATGCTGATAGAAAGCGTCTCTCTCCCCCTGATGCAGGGGTTGCCATTCTAGTTGGCATCCGTTACATGAAATATGCATCTGATAATCTGATCTGTTGAATGGACTTGCACCAAATCTTGTTTGCCATCATAGGTACAGTACATGAACTGGTTGAAGTTTTGGAGGCCAATGCTTTTAACACAGTGACGATGGAGCAGTCAGTGCATTGGTGTAGTATACAAGTTTGCTTTTCTAACTGAGCACGGAGCTATTCCATTGTGTGCAAAAGCAAATAAAAAACACAACCATTGACTGACACGCACGTGGCTCTGTAAGACAAGTTACCATTTTAATACTGTGACTCAAAAGTCAGCCAATACTTGCAGGAGTCATTCATAAGCAAATAAAAACTATCTTGACCACTTCTGCAATGAGAAGAAAAAACAAACCTCGCCTTCCACCATGGTCCATCGAGTTTCCTAGTGTCTAACACATCATGATAGGCAAAACAAACTTGCCATAGGAACCCTCTGACTATACGCATATATATTCAATTGAAAGTCAACAAGGGCCAGTTTTTCAAATTCCCTCCAGTGAAGGGGCCAAACATAGAATCTGTATAACCGTGAGCAGCACAGTGTCCGAGGTTAGGGTGCGAAACAAGCGGATAACTTTCCGGACAAAGGAGATATTTGCTTCTCTATTTCTTAGTAGCCTTCAGATAGTCAATGACACAGTTTTAGATAAGATTTCACTGCTGTGTGAATGAATAGTAGAGATATCCCCAACCTGAAGTGTTAGTGATCGCAAATTATGTACCACACATATTTGTTTTCATTTTGTTCTGACCTTATCGGGGGCCAGAGCCTTGCCATCCTTGAGCCGCATCTGGCCCCAGGGCCTCCATTTGAATAGCCCTGACTATGGTGTTAACGTGTAAAATGTGGAGAGAGTTGGTCGGTGTAAAGTTTGAAAGAGATACAGACTAAAAGCTGTTGAGGTTGGCATCTTGACTGGTTCTTATTTTAAGCCAGGGGTGGGGAACCTATGTCTCGAGGTCCATTTACGACCCTTGAGGCTGTCTTATCCGGCCCCCAGCATAATTTTAATGTTATGCACTTTCACATGAAACATGACATGTTTTGTAAAGAAATGTTTGAAATTACACTAACAATACAATTAAGTTATATCTTCAGGGGACCTAGTGAAGGTGGGGTGAGCTGTGGCAACCTTCAATATAGGCCTTAAGTGCAGGGGCAAATCCTGGTTTGTGTTCTTCATAGTATGGCCCTTGGAGGACTTTATCAAATTTGAGGTGGCCACTCGAATGAAAAAGGTTTCCCACCCCAGTTTTAAGCCATGATAAAACTAAACAAACACCAAGCAAACACTAGCTGTGTCTGCATTCTTCTACATCCTGCACATGTATTCTTCACCCATCATTCCGTTTCCAGAAGTAGATGACATACCTACTGTGGGATGCTCTGAAGGGTGGGGTTGAAGACAGTGGAAATATCAAAATAAAGCCTATGGCCGGAAAATCAAGTAGCTGGTGCAGGGACGTAGCAGCAAATCGTGGGCCCCATGTACAGTCACCCCCAATGCACCCAGCCCCCCTTCCAGCCATATATCTACATACGGTAAACCGGACTGTGTGTGGGCCCCCTATAATATAGGGCCTGGTGACTCAGTCACACTTTACTCCCCTGTACGACACCCCTGAGCTGATAGACCAACAAGGTTCAGAGACATGTTAAATGGACTGCATTTATATGTAGATGGTAAATGGACTGCATTTATATAGCGCCTTTGAGCACTCAGAGCGGTTTACATTGTATGCTTCATTATTCACCCATTCACACTCTGGTGGCAGTGGCTGCCACGCAGGGTACCACCCTGCCACCAGGAGCAACGTGGGGTAGTATCTTGCTCAAGGACACATCGAAGGGGACAGGCAGAGCAAGGCTCAAACCTGCAGCCTTCTGGTTGCGGAACAGCTCCTCTACCACCTCAGCCACCACCGTCCCCATGTTGTGTACAACCCTCCAAAGAAAAAAACAGTTTACGACCGACCAACTAACGTACGTAGCACTGTATAGAGTCACTGCACATGCCTAAAAAAAACTGAACACGTCTATTCATCTTTGTATGACGGCTGCCATAAACCTAACCGTGACTTTCATGTCTACAGTACATACTTCCATACAAATAACACATTGTACCATTAGAATAGTGTCGTAAATAAGAACAACTTTAAATCAATCAAAGTGTACAATGCATTATCACACTAGTCTGCATTCAAATGATCACACAGCATTCAAATCAGGTGGGGCCATGCTAATCAAATGTTATGGCATACTTGGGAAGTGTGTTGCTGTGTCTTATGTGGATGTTATAGCCTAGGCTATAACATGTAGTAGCATTCTGTGAACAGTGCAGTACCTCCACACAAGACTGTTGCATCTGCAGTTGTGATAATCCCCCATCATTCTCTGCTGACAGGGTGATCTTATGCAGTAAACCCCAGTAAACCCATAGTTATGCATGTATTGTAGACCTTATATACTGTATGATATCTTCCCAATCCCCAACATCCCATAAGCGGAGAACATACAAAAATAAGATCAGAAGGTGGACTGACTTGCATAGACCCCTCACATAGACACAACTACACGGTACATTGTTTTCCAATTAATAGGCTACACTGGGTACAATACCATACAATCCCCATGCATGTTTTAAATGACAACACCTTTTGCAGCAAAATTGTCTTAAATGTTACTGCACACAAACAATAGACCTCGCACATAAACTACACACTAGAAAAATAAAGCAGGCTGGTGGATGCTACCCATGCACTGCAGTGAGGCGACGTGGGGAAGAATTAAGAAGACAGAGAGCTGGATCAAAGTGATGCTGCAGTGGGAGCTCTTCGAACACTTCTTCATTCGTCTTAATTGCAAAGTAAATCAGACTGACACTGCAGGCCCTCGCTGTTTCCACGAAGAAAATGAGCGTTATCTCTCGTGTCAGATCCCCAAACAGCAGCAAAAACAAATGGGACAAGAATGCAACAACTGACGGCCGCTATTGCGTGCGTTTTATGTGGTGTGTGTGGTAGCCAAAAAAAAATCAGAACACTGTAATTTGAGCTGACTGTCAAATTATCTTGCTGTCTAAAACGTCCAACTTCACCAGGAGGGCTGTACTTAACTGCCATCACATTACTAATTCAGTAGGTCTGACATAACTGATGCTGAGGCGCCAATCTGTCGAGCCGAGCGCAGCATCTCCTGCGGCCCAACACGGGACTCGCGCAGGAATGCAGTGAGGGGGGACTTCCAATATTATGGGAGATACGTGGGTTGACAAGGTGATTTATCACTTGACTTGGTCTCGTAGCGGGTGAAAGAACTCACCTAAATGATTAATACACTGATTTGACAAGGAAGCAATATGGTCATCATGACTAATTTTCCACATCGCCTTGGTTTAATGTGAACATAGTTGTCAATAATTCAGTTTTCATTTTAACTCATCCGGAAATCTCCTTCCCCATGCGTGTGCTATTGTCTGTACATCTCAGCGAAAAGAGGAAGAGAGGGGTGGCTATCGATTTACATTAGAATTCTGCATTAGCACTAAATGGTGCAAAATCGGCGATGGGAGGGGTGCTGTTATGAAATGGCCACTGCGAATGTAAACCCCCATTATCAAAGCTACCGCTGCTCAAACTCCCAGCAAATGTTTCCAAACACTGTCATTTAAAACACCGCATCTCTCAAAACGATTTAGCGTAAAGGGCTACCCCAACAGACAACCACCAATAAATAGCGGACTGCGGTATGGTAACTGCGGCTGAGGCACGACAGTTAAGCGAAACCACTAATTATTCAGCTATCCGTTACTTATTCACAGGACATAACCCCACATCATACTATTCTCCACAAGCCATGTTGTAGGCTATATTGCGGTTCATTACATTGTGCTTCGCGTAAAAGCGGGCTAAATCTGCAGTAGCCCGCTGCTTTTTTTTACACCGACGCAATGCAAACGTATGAGGAGGTGTTGGACTGCATCCGTTTTTGGAATTACCCCCCAGATAACTGGATCGAGGTTATATGCTGTGCGTAAAGCGCACCTGTTTTTAAAGCAATGTAGCAGAATTCGCCACAATGTTTATCATTCGTCAGCAGCAATGCCACCGACTGTCAGTGAGGGACTCTTTTTTTAAGACATCACAATGCGGGGTGAAGAGGAGATGCGCACGGTTACAGCATCCAACCACTACATGATTCAACTTCAACTCAAGCGAAGCGGCAGCGGCAACTCCCTTGCCTAAACAATTTACCAAACAAAGCATGATGCTGCAGACTGCGCCAGTAGCGAGCACTTTCACATTTACAGTCAATTTGGATGGATGTCACGCGTATAGGATACTCACAGTTCGCAAAAACTGAATCTCATCCTCGCCCTCTCCTCCTTCAGCCATGGTTGCCCGTAGATTGTAGGCTACAATCGAACGGAGCAGTACGAGGCGACAGCCAGGCACAACCTTCGGCTGTAGTGTGTAAGGCAGCCTCTCTCGATGCCCGCTTATTGGGTAAATGTAGCAATCAAAGGGAGGAGTTGCGCAGGTGTACGTGGGATGAACTTTAGCCCTGACACACCAACTCCCTCTACTGGGCAAGAGGCTGAAATCAAGTGTGTGCAGGATCCTCTCATAGTTGTGGTACCCAACCTCTCCTCTTGGGAGAGGGTTTGCAATATTAAAGAAGTCTATTGCGTAATGGAAATGGTCCTGGAGGCCTATAGATGGTACTGTATGGATAGGAAACATTTTTCTTTTAGTCAGCCAGGATATTCACATTTTGCTTTATAATGTCTGTATTAGTCTGTTAGTGCTTTTGTATCAGTAAGCCTACGATTAGTTTTTCACTGCACATTGTCTGTGTGTGTGTGTGTGTGTGTGTGTGTGTGTGTGTGTGTGTGTGTGTGTGTGTGTGTGTGTGTGTGTGTGTGTGTGTGTGTGTGTGTGTGTGTGTTTATTATCAATGTCCCATCTATATGTTTAGTTTAACTGTACATTGGAGACAGGTCAAACACAATTTCATTTCTGTGCTACCCTTGTTACATAGATTTTTGACAATAAAGTACACTTGACTTGATAACGTATATGTTACCTATCTATTTATTTATCCTTGTTCTGCAATGGGCCACCGAGAAAAAAAAAAAAAAAGCTCAAAAGAATGTGACCACAGTCTCCAGGTTTACCAGACTAGATAGCCTTACATCATCACAAAAATGAAAATTTGGATAATTTTAATCAATCTATGAGCATCATCAGCTGACACTATTGTTTTATTTATCATATATCCTAGCGTCGGACCATATCAAGACACATCCCCAGACACTACACCTTGCAGGAACAATATTTGTAAAGTTTGTGCCGGAGTGTAAATGGTTGGTGCCCCTGGGCCCTGTGCAACTGGCCCTTATGGATAATCCGGCCCCGTCCTGGTGATGTCCCTACGACCCTAGATCAAGCCAGGTGGATGAAAAAATTGCACCCAAAAACTCAAAGCCGCAAAGAAAATGTGTGGGGTATTAAAAAGAGAAAGAGGAGACAACAAAACCCAACAATGTGTATGACCACAAGCCTGCTATAAATCAAAATGGGCATTCATGACAACTACTAATATCTTAATGTCCACAGTTCGATTACCTCCGTGCCACACAACACTTGAGTTGGGGTAGTAAATCGGGGCTTTGACTGCTACACCAAAGAGCCAGGCTCGTTGGCATGACAGTCAGAACACACCCACAACCCCAGTAATGGTCACTCCAACACACTGCCATCCCCTTCGAGAAGCACACCTGTGCGCTTCACACACTCATGGCGTGCATTCCAATATGCAACCTTGCATCCTCCACTTGTGCTTGTAGCCTCACGTTTTGCTGATTCCCCCCCTCCGTGGAGAAAACAATTAAGCTTACCCTCGGTCAGCCTAGCCACAGCATTTTTTGGGGGACTATTCTTCATTCACCATCCAGTTTGCATATGAGAAAATTACTTTACAATTGAGCTTTTGCGAGATGTTGAAATATAATGCTGTGGTCAGTAATCACAACGTATTACTTCCTGGTACGAGGCCACAAGCACAAGTGGAGGACGCAAGGTCGCATATTGGAACGTACCCCTGGTGTCCCTCACACAACTGCCCATCATGCTTCTCCCATCCAGTGTGCCCCATCATCTATGCTTCACCCATCACTGGGGTCCCTCGCACCGCGGTCACCAATTCTGGGGGTCCCTCACATGGAATTATGGCTCACACACAATGGCTATGCTTCAGATGGCCTCTCATGGCAGTTGACTCTGACTTATTGGAAGGATTCGAGACTTACAGGGTTTTCACACCTGGTTCCTTTCAGCCATTGAAGTGAACTCAGATCTGTGACTCAGCCTTTTCTGTGCCTATGTGAACGCTCCAAGGTGTACCCAGACCCCTCGGAAGTGAACCGTACTGAGACCTGTATTGACGTAGTCTCAGTACGGTTCGCTTATAAATCCTGAAAGTTACACTTGTGACAATATCATGTCACATAGTAAATAAATGGAAGCATAGGCAGGGATGGAGGTTTCTCAAATTCTGCTTTATTTAAATTGCAAATTCTGTAAAATCTCATCAATGGACAATGGGAGATGCCCAACTAGGGCTGCACGATTATGGAAAAAGTCATAATCACGATTATTTTGGTCAAAATCATAATCACAATTATTAGTCACGATTATTGATTTTTGCAGATTTTTTTGAAAATTATAACAAGATGAAATATAACCAAGAATGAATTACATACGGGATGAGCAAAATAAAATTGTATGAATTGTAATAATTATGTAAAGGCAATAGCATGAAACTTAAGTGGACAGATTTCTGGCCAGAAACACCAGCCTGTCAGTATGTTCTGGCTTCAAGGACGCTCTCAAAAGTAGGTCACTATTGCTACGATTAAATCACGATTAAAATCATGAGTTCGATTTCACTATTTTATCACGATTTTGATTATTTTTCGATTAATTGTGCAGCCCTATGCCCAACTACTTTAATGAACAAGTAAATAAATAATATCTGATTTTAAAAAAGCACTAGCACTATTCACAACAAACTCACTCACTCCCCTCTAGTCTGTGAATCCACACCCTCTTATCAATCACTGCCTAACAACACCTCAACCCATGACTGCCATTTTGAATATTCAGAGCACACACTAGGACACAAAACATGGGACCTGTGAGGCCTGTAATCAACCGCAGACACTTTGACCAAAGCAGTCACTCTGATACTATGATATTAAAAAGAACAGACAGCTGAGAAGCATAGCTCCATTTAATAGCAATTAAAACTTCAGTCTCTTCTCACCTCTGATAAAACAGTCGGGAGCATACCTGAATTACAAAAATATTACAACATTTGAAGTACAATGGCACCATTTCCCAGTTAAAATAACTGAAATACAGGGACCATTTTTTCTATAGTGCTATTCAGTGATCACTGCTGAGATTCCTTATGCAGAGCTGCTGGGAAGTTTTCTGAAAGTTTCCTATTAATATATTTATGGTGACTTGTGTACCGTTTCTAATGTTTCTATGTTTTAAGACGTTAATGACTTCATTCACAGTAGTGGCAGATACAAGACATCCTCAACATAATTCATATTCAGAAATCAATGCCCACAATAACACAAAAACACAACTTGTCTTAATTCAAGGTAGCAAAATGCTGGAAAGAAATTATGTTAAACATGGTTCTCAAGACCACAATTACATCCTGACTGTCTTTGGTCTCGGTTTAGAAGAGGGATATTGAAGGATTTTACGGGTGGCAAAGGATTATCACTCTTTTCCCGAAGCCACACAAAACGAGTCTGTCTGGAGCGCTACCAGATGGAAGTGTGTGGAGCAAGGCGGAACCGCATTCATCTGGAGAGAGCCAGGCTACGTACTCACCATTCCAGCTTCAGCAATATTCCAAGATGCTCCCTGACTCAACCTGCAATGGCTACCAGTGGTCATTCGAATTAAAGGCCCTGTCCCTCGCCTACAAACTAACTCAATTGCCATGAACTTATTCGAAGGCTTCGGTATACTAAAACCGTGTGTTCCTTCCACGATGCTGCGAACTGCCTAGCATTGACCCCTCCTCATACAAATGCGATCCCATTTCAAAATTTTCACATCAATGTCCCTCAATGGTGGAAGAAGCTACAAGACAAGCGTCATGTCTTTCAGCCTTCAAGAAGCTAGGAATGACCATTCTCTTCCAAGACAGTTTTCCTTCATAAAAAAACACTAACTCTGCTCTTAAGCATTAAACCTTATGTAGTTAACAAAAAACTGTTCTTGTGCACTAATACTGTTTGGGATGTACTATACTCTTAATTTCCTCAAGTATTACAGTATATGCTACTGAACATGCCCTAGCTTGGAAGTCGCTTTAGAGAAAAGTGTCTGTTAAATGGTAATGAAATGTAAGGTAATGACTTTGCACACAAAATTATAAAATCCCCTGATGGAAAAAGAAATTGATGACCCTGTGAAAAACAAGGTAACCAGCTTTTCAACTATTAGTTTGTGCTGTACGCTGGGCTGAAGACATAACATGTTGTATTTTTGGCCCAAAAGAGACTGACAGGAATAAAATATTTTACCATTTAAGTAGGAACAGTAGGAGACAGACAAGTCAATCCTCCAAAATTAGGGATTTTTTACACATGATAAAATTGACATTTAAAAGTGTGTTTCCCGGGTGAACTAAGATACCATATCGTAACAACGGAGACCCGGGTTTGATTTCGGCCTGAGGTCCTAAGCCGCTCCTTCCCCCCTCTCTCCGACTCCCTGACACTCTTTCACTGTCCAGTCTTAAGTAAAGGCATAAAAGCCTAAAAGCATATCTTGACATATCTAAAAAAAACCTGCTTCACTGTAGGTTTACACAGTCTGTGTTTGTTGAGGGTCTTTTTCTATGCATGAATCAATTTATGGGGGAGATGGCAAAATAACCATTGAGTGCACTAATAATTTGATGAACAAATTACAGAAAATTAGTGTTAAAAATGTGCTTGAACCAGAGTTTAAAAATAAAAGATTTACAATATACACCTTTCATCAAATTTGATAATTTTGTGGACACTGAAAAGGGTAAGACACAACAGGTAAGTCACAACAGAGGGTGCGAGACACTCAGTATCGTAGCCAATGATTGGTGTCAACCAACGTTTCACTCAGCATCGTAGCCAATGATTGGTGCCAAGCAACGCTTCACTCAGTATCGTAGCCAGTGATTGTTGCCAGCCTACGCTTCATTCAGTATCGTAGCCAATGATTGGTGCCAACCAACGCTCCACTTCAGCAACAGCCATCCCTTTTCTCTTGGCATAGTCTTCAGTCTAAAAACAGGAAGAGAGAGAGAAAGTGTGAGAGTACACGACTGCACGTGTGTGTGTGTGTGTGTGTGTGTGTGTGTGTGTGTGTGTGTGTGTGTGTGTGTGTGTGTGTGTGTGTGTGTGTGTGTGTGTGTGTGTGTGTGTGTGTGTTCTTATGTTCTTCATTGACCTTTATTTTCTACTGTCCTTAATGCTCTATTGACGTTCTTGATCTACCAGTAAAGCATATTTGAATTTGAATGAAGAAGTAAGAGATCTTCCATTTTCATTTCTGTCAGAGTAAAGCCAAATTATTACCTATACTATTACAGGTTAACGGATACAATCGCACAAAAGGTTTAAAAAGAATCTGATTTTAATTTGAACTGATTTTATTTGATCATGATTTGCTTCAGTTCACAAACACCATCATGAGTTTGTTGCCAATTGAAAGAGAAGTTTCAGCGATTTTCCCCTGGCTTTGAATGGACTGGTCATTCTGCTCTCAGATCCACTGTAGTCACTTTATTCCTCTGGCAACGTTCAGTTATTCATTTACCCTCCAAATGAAGAGTGCTCATGTTCACACGTTTTCTGAATTGGCAAGTTCTTGAAAACAAATTGGGTTGTCTTGATGCAATGGTTTAACATCTATGACATTTAACATTGCAAAACAATAGCTATCAACTCAGCGGATGGTGATACTGTACATCTGGAAGGAATACTCTTTTCACATTAAAGCTAACCGGGCTTGAGGTGGAGGTCAGATTGCACATGGGTAAGAGGGAAAAAAGTTTTGTACTGTTTTGTACTGTTTTTTCCCCTTCATAAGACATTGTAACTTATCATCGTGCCAAAAAATAGAACCTGTGCTTTCTGTCAGAAAAACCTCTACTTCATACATCTCTGATTCCCGCCCTCTCCCACTCGTTTCCTGTCACAAATTCGAACAATGTCCTAAATAAAGGCATAAAAAGCCCAAAACACACATTTTTAAAAGAAAAAAACGATATTTCATCACACCCAATAGGGTGCAAAGTGATTGCCATTTTGTGTACGTTGACCTATGTTCAAAGGAAAGAAGCCGGAGTCAGACAGTCTGTCTGTGGTCAAGTGTGCTGTGGAAATGTACAAAATGTTTAAACATGATTTAACATTAAACATTTTTAAATGGCATCTCTTGTGGCATGTTTTGAAATGTCATGACATGAGTTTGCTTAAGTGTTTACAGTTATGTGTATGTTAATGGATATGGGAAGATACCTGCTCTTTGGTGATTTTTCCCACAGAAAAGTAGCTGGACTTTGGATTCGAGAAATA
Organism: Engraulis encrasicolus; assembly: GCF_034702125.1. Taxonomy (NCBI): domain Eukaryota; kingdom Metazoa; phylum Chordata; class Actinopteri; order Clupeiformes; family Engraulidae; genus Engraulis; species Engraulis encrasicolus. The sequence continues at coordinate 15,237,570 of NC_085873.1, forward strand.
CAGCCCTGAGACAGCAGCAGCTGGGGTCATTGCTAGAGACTCAGTCAGTCCAATGCCTAAAAGCAGTAGCAGAACATGAGTCATGTGCAATTATAAGTCGAACACACATAGATGTAAGTGTTGCCTTGCAAAATGTAGGCCTAATCACAATTCAGAGAAAACTTTTTTTAATACTCTCGTCTGGAACTGGTTAGCCTGCTGACAGAGGACGAACATGATCATGGCCCTGTCCTTCAAGATTTTATTGACTGGTGTGACGAGTCTAAACTGCATCCTAATACTGCAAAGGCAAAGGAGATGTCCATTGACTTCAGGAAAAGTAAGTCAAGCAGCTGTACTTCCATTAATGGACAGATTATTCAGGCAGTTACCGAATACAAGTATCTGGGGGTGGTTTTAGATGAGAAGCTGCGATGGGAGCAGCACACAGAAATGATCCAGAAAAAAGGACAACAGAGACTCCACTTTTTAAAGAAACTTGTTTCATTTGAAGTTGATCTTAAAATAGCCAGGATGTTTTACAGTGCTTTTGTGGAGAGTGTTTTAACCTTTGGTGTCCTCTGTTGGTTTGGCAATGCAACAGAGGCTCAAAAGGGGAAACTAAGGAAAATTGTGACAACCTCTTGCAAGCTGATGGGCACTAACATGAAAAGTCTTGAAAACATATGAAGAATGTTCACTCAGCAAAATTGACACAATTTTAACAGACAGAAGACATCCATTGTTTTATACTTTTGAGCAGGGCTTGGCATTAACTTTTTCAGCCACCTGTCACAGTGGCTAGTGGTTTTCCTAAGTCACTAGCCATTCAGGTATTCCACAAGCCACAGATTTTATATTGTTTTTTTCCCCTTCTTTATCATTATGTTGTATGTCAAACCTCAGAAGATGAGGTGCTAAAGCAAGATGAGTGTATATAGCTTTCTACTTGTATATCAAGCAAATAGATACTTAGTTACTGAGCTTTCTCTTGAACTTAAATACAAACAATTGATACACAAGGAACAAACAGAATACAGGATACTATCATGGGTATGTCATACCAAGGAATAAGCTGCCAGCCAAATTGGCTAGTGACACTGAAAGTATTACTAGCCACAGCCAAGTTTTACCAGCATTTGGCCGGTTGGCAGGTGCCAGTGTCAAGCCCTGCTTTTGAGCTACTGCCATCTGGCTGCAGATTTAGACACCCCACTGTTTTTAAAAACAGATCCAAGCAATCTTTTATCCCACAAGCAATTAGCTTTTTTAACAAACATGCGAAACAAAAAGGTAGATCTTAATTTGCACACCCTGTCTCAGCAGGCCTGAGAAGGAATGAATGACACTCTAATGCTCTATCTTTTTTATAATGTTTTGCTTATCTATTTATTTATTTGCTGCTTGCACATCCTACCATGCTTTGTCCACGCAATGGGGTTAACTGGGACTGACCACTGTTGATGGATGACATCTGTTTTTGTCCAATGTCTTGTCTGTGTTATGGGGGAATGTGTTGCTTGGGGTAAATGTGCTTGGTAATCTGACTGTATTGTGTTTGTTTTCATGTCTTACGCACCTCTCACTAGAATAAATTTCCCCCATGGGGGACAATAAAGCTACTACTACTACTACTACTACTACTACTACTTTGTTGAGGACATTTACGGAATCCTCCCAGATGACAGAAGTAACGTCGACCCAGCTGTATAAGCAGAGAAGCTATTCGACTTGTGTTGATAATAATCAACTCCTGGACTATGTACTACAAATTTCCAAAAGCATCGTTTTGTGAGTACAGACCATATTTGTACTACTAGTGCACTAGTGTACAGGGGATACTGCCAAGTTCCATTAGCGCTTCTACTAAGCTATTCGGAATAACTTGGTAACTCGGGTAATGTTCGCCCAAGGTAGAAAACACTTTGTGTGGACTACTGGGTGGATGTCACGGTTCAAATGGCAATAGGGTGAATCTACTCCGAACCATCACTTTAAGCGATCAAAAATACTGATGTGATTCATACTTATATGTCCTGGACATCTGGGAAACCAGGCGTTCCATGACAGCAGTAAACATGGATGATGTTCTTTTACCCGTTTTCTTCTGGATATCAGCCAGGCTCCACATGGTGATCTTCTCTGTGTGGTCTGGTTGGCTGGGATAACCTGAGGCCGGGCGGATGCCAGAGTAACGTATCCTGTGCATGTCGGCAGCCTGGAGATCTTCTTCAGTGGAGTATCCCCATAAGTCTTTACGCACTCTTGCATGAAGTTCTTCGGCAAAAGCCTTAACAAATAAATAAATGGTTTCATTAGCAACACCAAACCGTTTTATATTGAGCCTCTTTCCAAAATGAGATATATCCATTTTCCAAGATTTTGGGAAATTTACATTTTTGTATTGGGCATTCCATTGAATTGCATTACAAAATGCATTTTAATTGAGGTTTAAAAAGTTGTTCTCAAAACATTTGAATGGCAAGAAGTCACACATAGATGATAGGACTTCTTAACAGTCAATTCCAATATTAAAATGCAAAAGTAAAAAATGGTGGATATGTCATTTTGGAAAGAAGCTCTTCATTTTTTCTCATGTAAAACAAAAAAATACAAATTAAACATCAAGATTGAAAGACGAACCTCAGCAAGTCGATCGGCTAGCGCCTTCACCATAATGCTATTGTAGTCATCTCCTTGGTTCTCAAACTCTTGACTGAGTTCTTCAGCACCAAAGCAAGCCACAGCAAAGAGTCCAATGTAGTCACACACACCACTGTCTTTGGGTGCAATGAAGTCAGACAGGCAAAGGTAAGGATCTGCAGATTTTGAAGTTTTCTCCACCTGTCCAAATTAACAAAAGTGGAAAGGTTTCTCAGCATATACAGTAGAGGCCAAAAGTTTGGACACACCCTCTCATTCAATCCATTCTCCTTATTTTCGTGGCTATTTTCAGTACATTGTAGTTTTTCACAGAGGGCATCAAAATTGTATGTAGTGTGTAGCACGCCACTTTACACGTCATTAACCCATTGATGCCTAAGGCACCTGCAAAAAACGCCATCTAAATGCCTAAGCCCTCATATATGTGATTGTACTCCTCAAAGGTTTGAAGACCAACTGTTGGCTCTACCCACAATCTTAAGCATACTAAATGGAGCGGTGTCAAGCTATTTATTCATGTTAAAATCTGGCTTCCCAGGCTAGGCAGTCGTGTGGCTGCCACCAAATTTGATATCGTACATAGTAGCACCGTAATTTCCTGGAGTATCAACTGTGGTTTAAAATGGGTATTTTTGAGTACATATTTTATGCAATAAGGCCAATACAGATTTTATTAGCAAATGTGTATTAAAGATGATGATCTCTATATAATTATTTCTGTATAATCTTAGACGATACCAGTGAGCTGTTGCATGAGAGCTTCAAGCATCTCTGTGTCAGAAGAAGATGCTTAGCACTAAAAGACATCGCACCCGATTTCATCAGAGATCTAAAAATAAAAAGTTCCTATTATCTCTCCAGTTTGTTTTAAGTTTGAATTTGTGGCAGGATCAGCCTTGGCCTACTGGTTAAGCAGATGGACTTTAGATCAGAGGGTTGCAGGTTCAAATCCTGTTCCACTCCACACTCCTGTTGCACACATCCTATCTCACTCCATGGCTGAGGTGTCCTTGAGCAAGGCACCTAACCCCACACTGCTCCAGGGACTGCAACCATTACCCTGTAATATCTGTCAGTTGCTTTGCATAAAAGAGTCAGCTAAATGTAATGTAATGGCATATACCTGTTGCCGCAGCCCGTGGAAGATGGCAATGGGCTGGCTGCTGTGTGGGCAGGCGTCCTCTGCATAGACGTGGATGTCATCCCCCACACTCTGCGCGGGCCAAAAACCTACTAATCCTCTTCCCCAAAGCCTTTGGTCATTTAACAGCTTGTGTAGCATATCCTGGGCATCGCTGAATACTCTCTTAGCCTCCTCGCCTATGGAAACAACAAACCAATAGAAATAAAAGTTCAAGGATCCATATCTAGTTGGTAAAAGCAGGACTGTTTAATATTTCAAAAGAAAAACGGTTACACTTTCACTTGCTTCCCTTTTTGAATGTATTTTTTAAATAATTGTATTTATTATTTGATAATGAATTTTGCCTCTGTGCGTCATCATAATATAATTGTTATTATTATCTTAAAAACTTGGTATAGCACAGGCATGTGCGCTCCAATACGGCAGGGGAGGCAGTGCCTCACCAGCCCCACATGAGAATGATGAGATGCAGTAAATGTGAATAATAGAAAATAACAACTATTGTTTTCGAGCATCTTCACCATACCTACCATTTGTGCAGTATTAAAACAGTTTCAATCATTTTCAATCATTTTCGTGGCCAAAATCGTAATATTTGCCCATTTCATGTCAAATTGCTCCGAATACGCTGAATGGGGCAGCTCCGAGCTTGCCTCATCCCGGATTGCACAATCCCTCGTTAATATGCTTGAGCGCATGCGCCATTTTGCTCGTTCTGTGTATGCAACCTGGTAATATTGTATTAAACGTTTTTATACACTTAATAGAAATATGTATGGTGTGCCCTCATTTTCCTGATAATTTTACTATTTTCTACGTGTGATTATCATTTCTTTACTCTGAACGCTTTGGCATAACGCCCACTGAAAGATACAGTGGAGCGGCTAGCAGCAGCCTCGCCGCAACCTCGTTCTGGCGTTGAGAGTCTTGCTGGTCAGTTACGTCATAGCGAATCTGAGGTTCAGTCGGTGTCATTAGTGTTGGCTAGCTTGTTGACTTTGACTGCTACCATGGAAGTGGATTTCATAACGAAACTAAGAGCATTCTCAAAGTTGGATTTCCAAAGGAGAAAAGATGTGATAAAGAATGGAGGACCGACAGAGCTGAAGGGTTTGCTGCTGCAGGTGACCAGTCAGAAGATAAGAACGACCCGATCATTTCAAAGTGAGCGGTACAACAGAAAAGATTTTTTGTTACTCATGTCTCTTGTTTGCAACCGGCGAGAATTTGTGGAAGACCATTAGCATGGGATTTTGTGACTTAAAAATTTACCAAGGAGCCTCATGATACACAAATCCTCGGCTACTCATATTCAATGCCAAATTGCTTTGAAGACGTTTGGGGCGTCTCGAATAGATGTGGCTTTGGATGAACAGCGCCAGCTAAAGTAACGTTAGCATGCACAATGCCAAAGTGAAGGAGAACCGTGAGATCTTAAAATGTCTCATTCAGGCAACCTGCTTCAGGGGGAGTTGGCGTTTCGCGGTGGTGATGAGAGTACACACTCTTCGAATCGTGGGAATTATGTCGAGCTGATGAGCTGATTCTGCATGTTGCAACAGGCGTTGGCATTGAGAAGGACAGGCTTCTGAGGCTAAGAAAAGACAAGGATTTCTCGGAATCACGGATGTTTTCATCCAGAAAGAGCGGCGCATGGACCTGATGTACGAGTAAAGGTAAGACCAGTGTTTCCTATGTGTGTGTGAGGCCTGTGTTTGTGAGACCCGTGGGGAGAGAGAGAATCCACCGTGATTCTGTCCGGTGTAGTAGCTTTTGTGATACGCACCGGATTCTCATGTGCCCTTTATCTGCTTGTAGGGTAGACCGATTAAACTTGAGTACAGGGTACCGTTGAGGTAAATCAAATATACCCGTGTAACAACAAGACTCTGATCTAATTCCAAAGTGTAGGCATAACATAAATGACAGTCCCAAAATATTTGGTGACCACATCGAAGTTTGTGTAATCTCTGTTTATGTTGACATTCGCTTCCTGCCATACCTTTGTCCCACATCGCTTGCCGTAGCCTTGTACAAGTAGATGTACATTTGCATGAGAATCCGGTGCGTATCACAAAAGCTACCATACCGGTTTGTTCGCCGTGCTGCTCAGTGGTCTATGTATGTGAGACCAGTGTTTTGAATCTTGTGAGTGTGTGTGTGTGTGTGTGTGTGTGTGTGTCTGAGCCCTGTTTGTCCGCCTTGGTGCTGTGTGGTTTATGTGAGACCACTGTTTGAATCCTGTGTGTGTGTGTGTGTGTGTGTGTGTGTGTGTGTGTGTGTGTGTGTGTGTGTGTGTGTGTGTGTGTGTGTGTGTGTGTGTGTGTGTGTGAGTGTGTGTGTGTGTGTGTGTGTGTGTGTGTGTGTGTGTGTGTGTGTGTGTGTGAGTGTATGAGTGTGTGAGTGAGATCTAATAGCATTTTCTCTATGGAAATGCAGCATGTTTTAATATGTAGGCCTACCTTATGTTAAGAAAGCTATGACATATGAAACTTATCGGTAGGCCTATTTGGCAAATATTTACTAATACTGTAGCTGTAGTATTATATATTTGAAAATCTGATATTGGAAAAGTCAGTGCCTCACCAGCCATAAACTTGACCGCACGTCACTACTATAGCACAATTCATATAAACATGCACCTTAATCTGCTTTAACACCATGACAGAAATCATACCACAACAACAACTGCAGGAGTATATGGAGTTTGACAGTCACTATATCGACATCATGGTTACTGCACACCAATATGTGCTGACAAGCAAAATACTTTCCATACCTACGGTTTTGTCCTTGAAAATTTTGGGATAGCCTCTGTTTGGGTATTTTCCTCTCAGCTGCCAAATGTCAAAAAATGGCTTCCAGTCAATGTAGCTCTCCAGCTGGTGCAGGTCATAACTGTCATAAACATGCGTGCCAATAATCTGTGGACGTACTACAATAACAATACATACATTGTATTATTTCAGTCAGTAATTAAATGGAAAAAATGTACCAGAATAGGGTGATTTTTCAGCAGACAATACCTAATGTAAAGAAATTATTTGTGATTACATGAGCTCATTGATGCTGTGTATCATAATAATAATAATAATAATACTTCATTTTTATATAGCGCTTTTCAAGACACTCAAAGACGCTTTGCAGACCATTTAACACAAAATAAAGACATACAAAGACTCAACAAGACAACAAAAGTAGCTGCAGTGGAAGAGAAATGTTCATGTTGATATGGAGCTGTAGGTGTGCAAGTCATGAGAACTCACATTGGGGGCAGCAATGGAAATGGGGATAGGAAAACCCCAAGCCTCCTAACGTGGCAGCAAGTTTAGTTTGGGGAAAGCAGCTGAACGAGCAGGTGAAGTCATAGTCTACAGTGGTATCAATTATGTAGACAAAGAGGCACATACACTATACAGTATTACCAAGCATATTCGCTAGCCTGCCTTGATTCAAATAGAACTTAACTGCCATCCCATTCCTAACCCACAGGATTCGATACAATATTGGTCCACCTTTTGCATCTATTATAGCTTCAACTCATCTGAAAAGGCTGTCTCACAGCGTTGGGAATGTTTTGGTATCCTGCTGCGACCTCACCAATGCAGCCTTCCCAGATGAGTTGAAGCATAACTGCAAAAGGTGGACCAATATCACACTGAACCCTAGGGGTTAGAAATAGGATGGCAGTTAAGTTCATATTTGAGTCAAGGCAGGTTAGCGAATACTTTTGATAAGATAGTGTAGTATTTTCAATGTTATGGAAGTAACAAACCAGGTCTAGGCTCCGCCAGCCAGTCAGTGTGTAGGCCTTTCTCCCGTGCCAGGGTGAGGGACAGGAAGCGCCGTTCCTATAAATGAGGAATAAATCAATCAATCAAAAAATATTGCTTCATGGAACCAGAATTGGGGACTCTGATGATGAGCTAGATTCCAGAAACGTTTGTTTTCCCTTTGTCTTTGGTTTTCTTTATTTTCGGCTTTTAATACAGTATCACTGACTTGCTTTCAGCTCCTGTGTGCGACTCCTCCTTCTCTCTCCTGGAACCTGAGACAAGAAAATGTAGAGGTCACACAACCTCAGGTATGCATACCTTCAGTGAGTCGTAGTGCTCTTGTCTGATCTCTTCATATTCTTCGGAGACGTCCTCAAAGAACTCTTCCTTCAAATTCTCGTCAAGAAGCTGACTGCACTTTAGGGGAGCAAAATGGAAAAAATGTCAACATAACATCCTCGTTATGGCTTCTTTTGAATGGACAGACTGGCCCACTATGAAAGCATCTGCTGTATCAGTCACAAAGTCCACAGGGTCTACACTTACCACAACAACGCTTCTCGATGCATCCAGAACATGCACCACAGGAGAACTGTAACATGGAGCTATTTTTACCGCCGTATGAGTCCTATGAAAGATATAAAAAATGCATTGGATGTTGGAAAGCAAAGGCAAATACAGTAAGCACTCCACACACAAAAAAATCAAAGGAAGATCTTCAAAATCACAAAAGACAACAGTAGAAGGAACCAGGGATTGATAAATAAAACCCATACAAGCATAAGAGATGTTATGTAATGTAGTGTAATATTATGTAATATTTTGGACGCAATGCCTTTTAAGTCTGGATTCCATTGTAGGGACCTTAAAAGTGGAGTAATATACAGTACTGTAGCCAATTCTGCATTTTGGAAGCTGAAGCTGTTCAACTGGGTTCTTTTTAGAAAGGTTTGTGAACTGGTAATTGAAGCAATCAACTTTAATACAAGACCTCCAAGTTCATGTTTCTTCAGTGATTAAATGCAGGCATCCACGCACATCTGAACCGGTGTGCCGGGTTGCATTGAAAAAGTGGAATGGAACGTTGGCAGAGCAGAGCAGTGTGCCACATTTTTAAACCAGTGTGCGGACAGAGGCCCTAAAATGGAACTTACTTGGATGTGGTGGCGCCCCCGATCAGCAGAGGGACGTGCATGCCGAGCCTCTCCATCTCTTTGGCAACATGAATCATTTCCTCTAGAGAGGGAGTGATGAGCCCAGACAGACCAATGATGTCTGTAAAACACAATCGGGACAGCAAGCTTTTCAGGATTGGTGGTAAGAATACAAAAAAAAAACTGTGCAGATGTAATACATGTCAGATTGAGACACAGGATCTCATACCATTTCATTTCCATCCTCAATAGTAGAATACCATCATAGGGCACTGAACAATTTTTGTGATTGGCTGAGCTTTTTCTATAGACGCTTTTTTTATTTTTATTTATCAACACGGTGTTGTGAGGAGGGGCAAGACACTGGCAGCCAACCACGTGAGCAAATTTTTTGACCAACAGCTGTTTCCAACAATCAGAGGTTGAGCTGTGCGCAGCTAGTTTCGCGCAGTCAGGAGAAAACAAACATTTAGAACCCATGTATACTTCAATATGTGACATGAGAATGAAAAAGTACCCATAGTAGTCTAGTGACTTTTACATACTCCAAGAGCACTACGGATAAAAAAAAACTAGATGCACCGCATGGTGGTAGAAGGGTGATTTGCACTTCCAACACTGATGCTGTTTAGGACCTTTTTGAAATCACAATTAAAATCGGAAGGAGTCCGAAGTAAAAAGTAGCCCGAGAAGTAAAAAACAATATGACTAACTTCACCAGAGGTCACAATAAAGTTTGACATGATAAAGCTGTTGGAGTAATAAATGAACTTGCTTTAAGGAAGTACCCAACTGACCTACCTGCTTTTCTCTCTATTGCCTCCTTCAGGATTTTATCACATGGAGTCATAACACCCAGGTCAATCACCCTGCAGAAATGATCGAGAGCAAGAGAGAGTCCCAGTAATAATGTGTAATAAATACCATATACATAAATATACATCGTCCAAATTGTTTAATTGTAAGCAACTGCACTTTGTCAAATGAGGGATACTAATTTGTCAATAATGTAAAAAAAAATTATTTGTTTTTAAATCATACAATGTGATTTTTAAATTTTCGTTTGGGTTCTGTCTCACACAATGAAAACCGCAATGCTTTTAAATTCTTATTTAAAGACCAGGTTATTGTCAGTGTAGATCCATGTTAAGTTTTTTTTGTTACAATACATGTGTTTGTGTATGTGGTTAGCTGGGTCCACACATCAGGATTGGCTATTATTTAAAAAAAGCTTACAAATACACGCTGCAACTATTGCAACTTGCATCTACTACATTGCCAATGTTACAATGGAACAATATCATTGGGATAACATTTGGAAGACATTCAATGGTGTATGTACTGAGTTCAGTAATAACTTCCCTACCTGAAATTGTTACATCCCAGCACAACTCCCACAATGTTTTTACCAATGTCATGTACATCTCCCTTCACAGTAGCAAGCACAATAGTGCCCTGATATGGATCCTGAAAGAGATGCATTATTATAAGAGAACTATTCTCTACAATATAATACACATATTGTCAATAACACAAACATATTTCAGGAGCAATGGCTAAGATTTGAGTGCTATATTCAAGCCACAAATATAATAGAGGTCCTAATTCTCCTTACCGTCTCCTCAGATGAATCTGCGAGCATTTCCGCTCTCTCCTTCTCCATGAAGGGGATTAAATAACCGACAGCTTTCTTCATCACACGTGCTGACTTTATTACCTGCAGAGATGCACATTATGCAAATAACTTCTGATTTCTTACACATATACACGGTAGAATAATGTGTTGCATATGAATACAAACTTTTATTACCTGTGGCAGAAACATCTTTCCAGCGCCAAACAAGTCACCCACAACTTGCATGCCGTTCATCAACGGGCTCTCGATGACGTGTAGAGGCCGAGGGTACCGCAGGGTGTTAGACCGGGCCTCCTCCGTATCCTCGACAACATATTTGTCAATGCCCTATTATGAGAAAGAGATTTAACGATTTTCATGATTTTAATAATCATGATTGATTTTCATTCAATGTAACTGCAAGAGGTGATTGAGGAGATTCAACTTTGATTAATAGGTGAGGGCATTTTTTTTTTAAAAGTCAAACTTCTTTACATGGTTCGAGTGGCTTCATGTTTTATGTTCCTGTACATCAGAGGTGGGTAAACCCGCAATACCATACTCACACTTTACATTCTTTAAAAAGCTGAGGGTCTTGCAGGTGTGAGATTAACCAAGATTAATCATCAAGTTATGCCAGTGTACATTTCAGTATTTCTTATTGTTGCATGCTGCCTGCGGCATCTGGTGATACAGTCCATATTCTACAACCATATTCCATATTCTCCACCCAATGTGACCCTCGCTGTACAGAAAATGCAATGACTGTATTATCATGGTCTACCCCGATTACGCAATTGCTCTGACATGGATTACATGTGAATATTAAACATATTGTAGCGCAGAGGCACCCTGGACTGAACTGTGTGTTTTAGCCCTCTCTGTCTTTGTCTGTATATCTAAGAGCGTGTGCTTGTGTCTGTGCATGTGAATGTTGTTTCCCTCTCACTCATGTGTCTTCTAAATTTCGTCCTTTGAAGTGGCTACAACTCGGCGCGACAATATCAATTAACCATTCATTTTTTTCCAAAGGTTTCTGAACTGCCTACGTATAGGTATATTGTCATGGATTTTACATTGCAGATAAAAATGAAATCATAAATGCAGAACACAGGTATGAGACATAATCATCAGTTCTTTGTATGTGTCCACCTTTATAAGTGCATATTCCAGCCTGGCCTCAACGCTCCCCTCTCTCCACTCATCCATCTGCACAACATTCTTCCCTTCTTTAGTGGCAGTCTGCATACAATGGACACAGTTACAGGAGAGATGTAAAATTCAAGTTAATATCACATTCAGATGAGTAGTTAGTATTTAACATTTACTGCTGCAATTGAAATGCAAGATTTAGATATTGTATTCAGATACTTATTACTTTTTATACAGTTACTACAGCCGTTGGCCAACACCAATGCTACCTTGTAAGCATCAAAAAGGTAAAGTTTTTTAAGCATGATTCAATATGTTAATTGATGGGAAAACAAATCACATCAAATCATAACAAATTATTTTTGTCTTACTTGAGCATAAACAAGCAGTTTATCTGTGGCGCTTGGGTCACGGTTCCAAATGAGGTTCTCACAAAGTTCCAACAGTTCCTTATCAATGTCGTCATACACAGGCAAACTTCCAGCATTGACAATTCCCATATCCAGCCCATCCTACATGAAGATGATACAAATCATGATGAATAAAGGTACAACAACAACAACCGTAAAATGACACACCTGTTATGGAACATTTATTAAAATTGCATTGTTTGGATAAAAAAAGAAAAAAAGACGACTGTTCACCTTGATGGCGTAGTACAAGAATGCTCCATGCATGGCCTCTCTGATCACTTCCATTCCTCTGAATGAAAAAGACAAGTTGGACAGGCCGCCACTCACCCTGGCACCTGGGAGAGTGTCCTGCATGAGGGAAAATGAGAAATAAAAATGAGTTACAAATCCAGCATGCTACACACATTACTTGTTTTCAGTGAGTAACATACAGTATGTGTACATGACCTCAGTAGTCAGAATTCAGTCACGTTTTGTTGCAGTCAGTCAAAAACAACCAATTTGTTCAGTAATACATACCACCAAAACACATTTTGGTTTTACTTAAATGGAGGGAATTAGGTGCATAGTAAGGGTTCCAATTTTGTTGAGTACACAAGCACGTGTTCGCCCCTAATACATGCTTAATGACTTTACACGTCGGTTTGTATAAGACATGTGTCAAGGGTCTACTAGGTCCATATTACAATTATATCAACACCTTATTGGCTGTGAACAAGACAACGAATTATTGATTTTGCTCAACACGTGATTGCATCAACCTCCATCGACAGAATTAAAAACAGAAGATGCCATTTTTATCTTCTTCGGCTGAGGTCACAGGCCCCTCAGTAGGCATAAGGTGAGGACAATGGCATTGTAGGGAGAGTAGAGTAAACTTAATTAATCCCCAAAGGGAAATGAAGGTGCCTTGCCACCAAGCGAGGCGGCCCACCATAAACATATGAACAACAGAAACACTAACCTTGATGCATCTTGCGGCCTGCATGAAGTTGATGGCATACGCGTTGTGCTCTTCTATACCTGTGCCAATCGTAAGGATATTGGGGTCGAAGATGATGTCATTGGGGTTGAAGCCAACTTTACTGACGAGGAGATTGTATGCTCGCGTGCATATCTCCACTTTCCGCTCAGTCTCAGTCGCCTATGAGAAAGAGGAGAGCACTGTGAGTGTCAAAAAACCATAACTATCTTTGTGACGTACAGCAATGGCATACAAATTGATCATGGATGGAGTGATGTGAGTGTTGTGTAACATTTACAAACCTGTCCCACTTCATCGAATGCCATGACAACAACTGCAGCACCGTAGCGCCGTACAAGGTTGGCCTTTTGCAGAAAGTCGGACTCCCCCTCCTTCAAACTCAAACTGTTGACGATGCACTTCCCTTGACAGCATTTCAGTCCTGCTTCGATCACCGCAAAGTTAGAGGAGTCGATGCACAAGGGGACCTGCGAAATTAATCAGAAGTGAAGAGGGACAATTCGTCTTTTTGCTACCCAACAATGTTTTTAGAGAAAACACTAGATGTTTGTGTAAATGAGAATACTTTCTGAGGAAAACATTTAAGCTTTCCTGTTACCAAATTCTAACACTGGTGAACACAGTTGAATTATTCATTAAGAAATTGCAGGCTCTGCAAAACAACTTAGTAGTTAGAGTGTTATTAAAGCTTTTAAGTAACTAAAACAATATAAGTTGGAGTAATTGATATTACAGGCCGATTGTCTGAGGCGACGGTGTAGTTGTGATATTGTGCTATACAAATACACTTGGCTTCACAGAGCTCGACTAAGGTTAGGGTTTACTAGGGTTAGGGTTAGGGCTTTCTTTTCCCCAGTCCTACCTTGGCAACATCGGGCTCTGAGGCGATGAGGTTGCAGAAACGAGTCATGGCAGCTGGGCCGTCGAGCATGCCCTCATCCATGTTGATGTCCAATACCTGGGCTCCCATTTCCACCTGAGCTTTTGCGACGCTCAAAGCTTCCTGAGTACAAAGCAGGGAAACTTTTAGACGGCAAGACAGAAGAAAGTGCATTCTTTTGCGAGAACGAGCCATTCATTTCGTATTGGCTATCACCTGGTGTAGCTAACCTCATAGTTACTGGACATGATCAGCTTGGCGAACTTGCGCGACCCAGCCACATTGCAGCGTTCACCAATGTTGACAAAATTTGTATATGGACCGATTCGAAATGGCTCGAGACCTAAAAAAAAAAAAAAAAGAATGTCACACTCAAGAACATGTCTGTAAAGGACACATAATTGGTTATTAACTTTGAGGAGTAAGGATTTGTCCCCAGTTCTTCAAGAATTTTACTTGAACATTCGACAGCTCCCATAGACCTCTATGTCCTTACGACATCGTAGTGAGAACTCAAAATTTTGGCAAAATTCTACTCACATGTATGTGATGGTACGCCTCAGAGGGTTAACTGCATACAGGACTTACCGGACAGCAGCATGTAGTCTTGAAATATATTTGCAGCAGGAACCCTTGGTTTGCAGTGTTGCACTCCCTCTGCAATGGCACTGTTCCAAGAGACAGAAATTAAAATATTAGGAAATTGCTGGAAACGCAATATAAATATAAATTAATTTGCCCAACACTTGCAGAGAAGAATTACCTCAGCTATCAGGGCTATATGAAATTCTTTTGAGCTTCTTGTATGGCCAAGCATCACACAATGTCTAGTTCTCCGAGGGTGGTCTTCGACTATGTCTATGAAATGCCTGTCCTCTGGTCGAAGCTCCAATCAGACCACCACTCTTTCCTCCGATATATCTACCAGGTCGACCAATAACAGAGCTACCTGTAGCTACAAACCCACGCCTATCAAGCCTTATTTCTCTGTACATATGTATAACTTGCTCGCGACTTACAAACTAGGACATAATCATAGCCAACATCACTAGCAGATACAAAGTGCACAGGAAATATACAGAACAACAAGACCAGATGCAAAGAAGGGTTATTTAAATAAAATGTTTTGTAAAGTAGAGTGCGCACGCACGCACGCAAGCACGCACGCACGCACGCGCGCACGCACGCACGCACACACACGCACACACACACACACATCATGTCGAGAGACTGGCCTGGGCTAAGGCAGCTCAAGTATTAGTCTAGTAGATAATCACAAAACAGGAGATGTCAAATAAAGGCTAAAAAATAAATAAGTAAAATAACAATAAATATGGTAGAGTCTCTTGGTCTACAGCCAGTTACTTGGAGAGGTCAAACATGTGCTGGAGGGAATCTGTGGCAGGGTTTCTCACTTCTACTTTTACTTTTTATACCACTTTGCCACTTAGATAACCAGCTGCTAGACCAAGTGACGCAGATAAAGAAAGTCTGACCAAGGGACCATTCCATCAACGGCGGTAACCCCAAATCCGAGCTCAAGTCGGTAAACTAAGCTATTTTTAGACAGAGATCCGTTCCATCAGCCTTGCTAACCTGAAACTCAGCTGAGTTGCCACGGCAATTCATGCTCCAACGTTAACCTGGTAGCTCCCAGGTTTAACACCAGGCTAAATGAATCAGTGTTGCACAAAACATGAACCTGTAGGAAACAGCTGTCACAACGGGCACGTTCCGCTTGATTCCCGCCATCATTTTACGAGATCAAAGTGAACCAGTCACTCTATTTTAATAGTCTATGATGTGATAATGCCAGTAAAAACTACAATAGTTACCATTGTCTTTCATTTCGCGGGATTTCTGATAATCAGCACATTTTAAAAAACATTTATAGTGTTGATTTACTAAGATGATATTGGACAATTCCTTCCATGACAATAAAGACGTGAATAGCACATGGGCAGGTGCACTGCATAGTGGTTGTCCCAGGTTCAAGTCTTGCATGGTGACATGTTAGAAATGAAAACTTTATAACATACGTTTGCCTATTCTCTCCTTTGATGTCGCTTTGTGGCTGGCTTCATTTGCTGTCAAGCAATAGGTCTACCAATAGGCCTACCTTAAATGTCTAGGCTATTTTCAGCATAGGCAATAAAAAAATACGTCTTCACAACCACCTTGCAGATGCCTACTCTTGGAGTTTGCATTGCAATGATTCAATTATCTCTGCCTAACGTTTTACCTAGTCTATGCCTTTTATCATAAAAGAAATTCTTCTGAAAGATAAAGTTAAAACACCTTAGATGATGCAAGCATTTTATTTTTGCGCATTGAAATGATGGCAGTCGAGGTTCGGACGAGACTCTCCCTTCGATAATTGAGTTATGATCTGTCATTACGCATGGTGGGGATTGAACGCTGGTCTCTCAATCAAAGTGCGGTTGCGTTACCGCTCACCTACAGATGGTCGCCTAATATCTCTGATAAAGACTTGATTTGACAAGGCATGCCCGAGTCTACAACATGATCGCATTTTCGACAATCGTCGATATGGACTTCCCATGTACAACGTGCACGAGCGCAACGCCAGCTTTGATGAGCGCGGCTGAAGTGAAACTAGCCAAGACGCAGCTGATCCTCAGTGGTGGAACGGCGTCTGCCTCAAGTTTAAGCTGCTGTTAGTTGAGACTCCGCTTTTGCGCGGAAGTGCCGCTGAATTCAGCGCCAATGATGGAATGGTCCCCAAGTGATGCAGATAAAGAAAGTCTTGCTTGTATCAATTAAGACTGACTTGACTAACTGGGTGTTTTTACTTAATGGCTATCAGCCAATCACAATCAAGAACCAGATCGCACAGTGTTAGATTATTTGCAGTTTCAAGCATTAGAGGAATATTACCGTATGTGAGAGGGGGTTGTTCCACAACAACCACCAACAATGTTCACAAGCCCATCATCAGCAAATGCCTGAAATAAACAACAGCAAAAGTCAATCGGAGGGCAAAGGATCAGGAGACACTGAACATGTATGTACAAACAAACAAAAACGCCTGTATTATGTATGCATAAGGTAAAGTACTAAGGAGGCCCAACAGGCCATAGCAGTCAACACTTCTTGTTCTTGCTTTAACCAGAATATAGCCTTATGCAAAAGACAATTATTATTATTCCGGGAGGGCAATACTCTTCCACACATATACTAAATGGATACAGAATAATATTGATGTTATTCTGAATACAGTGTGTAATCACAGTTCCTGGCAATTATCAGCAGGCAGGGCTCTAAATTAACACCAGCCAACCAGCCAAATTCTAGTGAAATATCAGTTTGTTAGTAAGTGTGTGTTTGGCTAGTAAGAGTAAAATCTACTAGACATTTTTGGCTTGTAGTGAAAAAAAGTTCATTCAGGGCCCTGCCAGCAGGTATGCTGAATAAAAGCTGCTTGTTGACTTGTATGACTTCATGAGTTTTATTTCTCAATCAGTTTAGGTAGATGTATTCCGCTGATGTATTTAGTTTTATTTCTAAATCAGTTTAGGTAGATGTATTCCACTGATGTATTTAGTTTTATTTCTAAATCAGTTTAGGTAGATGTATTCCACTGATGTATTTAGTTTTATTTCTAAATCAGTTTAGGTAGATGTATTCCACTGATGTATTTAGTTTTATTTCTAAACCAGTTTAGGTAGATGTATTCCACTGATGTATTTAGTTTTATTTCTAAACCAGTTTAGGTAGATGTATTCCACTGATGTATTTAGTTTTATTTCTAAATCAGTTTAGGTAGATGTATTCCACTGCACAATAGCTCCCCCCGTGGACCCTTGTCCCTCCCCAGTGGACTCCTGCTCAGAACCTTTCAGGACCTAGTGGACATTATTTTTCTTTTTATACAGTTATGCTGCTACTTTTAAAGGGACACTGTGCAGGAAATGGTCAAAAAAGGTACTGCAACTATGCTCATTGAAACTGGGCTGCCTATTGCCAAATTTGATCTTTACATGAAAGTTTACTAAGTAATAAACAAATATTTTCTAGTATGGTCCAAGTACAGTCATTTTTGAAGCTAAAAATGGCTATTTTTGGAAATTCAAAATGGCGGACCATGGAGAAGATCCCCCTTTTCATGTATGAAAAGTGCAATTTTTCCAGTCACAATGAATACTTAGAATTTGATGCTGGTGGTCAGTAGTATTCATGAGAAAGGTAACATTAGTGAATGGGAAGCATGAATTCTGGAAATAAACAACTAAAAATCTCACACAGTGTCCCTTTAAGCATATGCTTTTGCATATACCCTGCCTATTATAGCATTCCCTGTTTATTTATTTATGTACTCCCTGTTTTCTCTCATACTATTCTGATAGATCACACACATTATATGGTTACCTTGTCTATTCATGTTACTATTGTGTACAATGTTTTTTACTGCTCCTCACTGCGAACTGTCAAACAGCGTCATCTCCATCAACACAATATTGCTGCTTTTGTTGTCGTTGACTGACAATAAAAATGGTTCAAGCGTCAAAGTGGGAGCAACATGACTGATAACTGGCCATTCTAAATAAGCTTACCTTTAAATGTGATGCTGTTAGATTCGGAGTTTCATCGTAATCCCCAAAGGTATTGGGAAGCCCTGTAAATAGTAAAAAGTCAATAAGATAGTAAGCATCACCATCATTTGCCACCAGCAACGCACCACAATAATTCTATCACATATAGCAAAACAATATAATACTATACTATACTATACAGCTAATGTGCTCTGATTCTGTGGTGCACCTGATCACTGGATTATGGCCATTTTGAGCATGGGATTTTTATAGAGGATCCTTCACTATTGCGAGATACAGCTTTGAGGTTTATAGATGTAATTACAACTGCCAAGCACTAGAGGGGGGAACTCCTCTATTTCAGCACAGATTAAAAGTGGCATGAATTCAGTGTGTATTACAGTATGCTGGGCAACCCATAGCCGGTTTTTCCAATTTGCTGACTAGGAAATTGCCTACGTCCCAAAACTAAACACGGTAGGGGCCCCCCAACGGTCATCCCTGCCATAGATGAAAGTAAAAAAATAATTCAAGGGGACCCTGTGTTCATAATTTGCCTAGGGCCCCGAAATACAGTGCCCTCCATAATTATTGGCACCCCTGGTTGAGATGTGTTAAAAGCCTTAAAATAAATTCAGTGTTTATTGCAGAAGAATACTGTCACACTGAAAATTGTAGGAAAATGTAGCCTTCAACTCAAATGAATTGTAAGAAAATAAAAAAATCCCTGACTAAAACATAATTATTTTTCATTAAATCACCTGTTCCACAATTATTGGCACCCTTAACAATTCCCAGGAAATAAATATAATTGAAGCATTTCTGTCATTTCTACAGTAGTTTACAAAGTTTACCAGAGTATGTAGGAACATTTAATTAGTAATTCATCACTTCCTGTTTCCCTGGGGTATAAATATGACGTGACACCGAGGCCATTTCTCTTATCCACTCTTAAACATGGGAAAGACAAAGGAACACAGCATGCAAGTGAGGCAGATGTGCGTCGACCTTCACAGGTCAGGCAGAGGCTACAAGAAGATTGCCACTCAACTGCAGCTGCCCATATCCACTGTGAGAGGAATAATTAAGAAGTTCAAAACAACTGGAACAGTGGTAAACAAGCCTGGACGAGGACCCAAGTTTATTTTGCCACCACGCACAGTGAGGAGGATGGTAAGAGAAATCAAAAGATCTCCAAAGCTCACTGTTACAGAATTACAACAAATGGTAGCATCCTGGGGTCACAAAGTCTCCAAATCAACCATCAGGCGCTGTCTACACGCCAACAAGCTGTTTGGGAGGCATGCACGGAGAAAACCTTTCCTCACTCACAATCATAAACGCAAGCGTCTGGAGTTCGCCAAGCGGTATTGGGGCTTCAACTGGGACCGTGTGCTTTGGTCAGATGAGACCAAGATTGAGCTTTTTGGCAACAAACACTCTAAGTGGGTCTGGCGTACCACGAAAGATGCGCATGCTGAAAAGCACCTCATACCCACTGTGAAGTATGGGGGTGGGTCAGTGATGCTGTGGGGCTGTTTCGCTTCCAAAGGCCCTGGGAACCTTGTTAGGGTGCATGGCATCATGAATGCTTTGAAATACCAGGACATTTTAAATCAAAATCTGTTGCCCTCTGCCCGAAAGCTGAAGCTGGGTCGTCACTGGGTCTTTCAGCAAGACAATGACCCTAAACATATTGCCAAATCTACACAGAAATGGTTCACCAGACACAAAATCAAGTTCCTCCCATGGCCATCTCAGTCCCCTGACCTCAACCCCATTGAGAACCTGTGGGGTGAGCTGAAGAGGAGAGTACAGAGGAGAGGACCCAGGTCTCTGGATGATTTAGAGAGATTCTGCAAAGAGGAATGGCTGAAGATCCCTCTTTCTGTCTTTTCCCATCTTGTGAAACATTATAGGAGAAGATTAGGTGCTGTTTTGTTGGCAAAAGGGGGTTGTACAAAATATTAACACCAGGGGTGCTAATAATTGTGACACACATTATTTGATGTCAAATAATTATTTCTTTATGTGGGATTTTTTCCCCACTGAATAAATGCACTTGTATTGAAGGTTGGATTTTTCTCTTTTTTTCCATTAAGGTCCCATATTATTTAGAAAAAAAAAATAATAATTGGAAGCTAAAAAACACATCTCAACCAGGGGTGCCAATAATTATGGAGGGCACTGTAAGTAGATACCGCCACTGGGGAAACCCTAAACTTTTTCATAGGTATGACATACTGTATCTCAGAAGCAGTTATCCTGTTTTTGCACTTTTTTTCCCAAGAAAGATCATTCAGATTCTATTTGTCTGGTATACTATAGGTAGGCCATAATAACACTTTGACTAATGCCGGATGAAGCTCATAATGGCCATGGTCTGCAGGAATACAGCTTGATACAACAATACGGACGGCAGTGGAGTTAGCTGTAGTTGTTGACAACAACACTTCCTTTATGTCTCCAGAATAAGTTACCTGCATTGGGGTAACAAATGATGAAGGAAGTGGTGCTTTTCCCAATGGCTTCAATGAATGGTCTCATCTCAGTAGCTCCGAGGGCGCAGTTTAAACCAATGCTGAAGGACAAGTGTGATGAAGAGAAAAAAGGGAGACTCAGTAATCACTTCTAGAGTATCTCTGTGCCTTTTAATTGACAAAAAATGACAAATCTCACCGTCATAGCCACCGTCGTAGCCATAACGATAACATTATGAACAAAACCCCCCATGCCTTTTGAATTTGGTAGCTACACTACTGCATACTGCACAGTTTGTGTATGTGTGTGTGTGTGTGAGTGAGATTATTACCTCCGCCAAGGAGGTTATGTGATCGCCTGGTTTGTGTGCTGTGTGTGTTCGGCCTGGACCTTGTGTGTTCGCATGCTATTTCACAGCCTGCCACAAGGTGCCCCGCGGTGAGCACTGAGCACCAGCGAATATTCCACACCGGCGTGCCTGTGGCCAGCAGTGAGCACTGAGCACCAGCGAATATTTGGGTGTGCCTGCTAGTGCATTTCACCTAAAACGTTGCTCATCAGCAGGCATTTTATACAATTCTGTCAAATTAATTAGGCTATTGCCAAAAATGTGGAATTTGTGATTGTGTAAGTTCATAATGCTGTAGCGAGATGGACAGTGACCAGCGCCCACAGATCATTTAGGTTGATAAATGCAGGTCGATTTCATTACCGTTGCCAAAAATATGGAATATACAGTATGATAGCTTAAGTTCACAATGCTGTTGCGAGATGGACAGTGAGCCCGCAGATTATTTAGGTTTACAATGCTGCCGAATTGCTACCGATGCCCAAAAAGATGAGGAAATTGACTGTGTAAATTCACAATGCTGGTCAAATTCATCATACTCCCCTTCGGTACATCTAAAGTTGTTTGCGAGATGGACAGGGACCACACAACCCAACAGCATCCATAGCCCAGGCTGCTGCCCGAGCACCGGTGAATATTCCACACTGTGCCTGCGCCATTCTCAGTAAGGAATAGGGAGGGACTCCCTGCGCCATGGGACTCTCTCCTCTGCCGCCAGCTCCAACATTCAATTGCATTCCACCGAAAAAGTTGCTCATCAACAGGCAGCCAATAGGCTATACCCTCGTTGTTGAAGTTTACAAACAATCCTGTCAAATTACCACTGCCAAAAATATATGTGAAGTGTAGCCTAAGTTCAAAATGCTGTTGTGAGATGGGCAGTAGGGTAACCCTCGCAGATCGTTTAGGTTGACAATGCTGTCGAATTAATTACCGTTGCCAAAAAAATATGTAGGCATAGCCTAATTTGTGACTGTGTAAGTTCACAATGCTGGTTAAATTCATTACACCCCCTTCGCCACAAAACAATTTGAACTTCCTTGGCGGAGGTCTGCACACTCTGGATGCATTTCTAGTTGTCAATGTCCTTATCAAGCGGTTTAGTTTAACTGCACATTGGAATATGGTGAAACGCAATTTCATTCTTCTGTGCTGACACCTGTTACAGAGATTTTTGACAATTATACTAGTAGACTTAGACCTGACTTGGACTCACCACAGTGGTTTTGCATGAGAGACACTGATGACAAAGGCCTCTCCTGTCTGACCTGATAGAGTACGCCCACTCTTGTCCACAATTGTCCCAGAGATCTGCAACACAAGCAACAACAACAGTTTTAAACTTTTTTTAAAACTTCGGCTTTTTTCTTCGGAGATGGCACCATGGGTCACTCAGCAATAGTTTAAAGAAACTCCCGCACACTGACCATTTCGCTGTTCTTTCTTTAATTAACAACGTTTCGGTACTAGACCTTCATCAGATCTAGTACCGAAACGTCGTTTATTAAAGATAGAACAGCGAAATGGTCAGTGTGCGGGAGTTTCTTTAAACTTTTTTTAAAAGACAGAAATGATCCACCATTAGCAATAGAGAGTACATTTTCCAACACAGATTGCTTTGCAATGTCTTCTAATGTATGGGCTTACAAATAAAGGTCTTCGCTCGTAGTGTTCCTCAAACAGTTGGTCAATGGCAAACAGAGCAGCCTAGAAAAGACAACAACGAAAATGTTGACATGTAATTGTATGGAAAATGCTTCAAATGGAACGTAATGAATGCTGTCTGAGAGGGTCGATTACCTTTGCATTGGCTGTGTCAAAGATGGTCTCGACTAGCAAGATATCTACTCCACCATCCAGCAGTCCTCTGCCCTGTTCAGTGTAAGCTTCAACTAGCTCATCAAAGGCTAGTGAAACAAAACAAAGAAAGCATACAGGCATGATATGCATGTTGCACATGATGTATTCCTCATAAAACTCAAAAACAACTCATGCATGTAATAACTTTATGAATGCAGCAAATCCGAGGCGCATACGCACACACACACAAACGTGTGCGCGTGCACGGGCGCACAGGCGCGCACACACACACACACACACACACACACACACACACACACACACACACACACACACACACACACACACACACACACACACACACACACACACACACACACACACACACACACACACACACACAAAGCATAGATAAAAGGGGGTTCTCACTTATGTGCCTGTAATCTGGCCTCTCCACAGATGGAGAAACAGACAGCGTCCTGTTCGTAGGGCCTAAGGCGCCTGCAACATACCTTTTGGAACCTGAAATGGGAACAATAAATTAAGACATGGATGGCTGGATATATGGATGGATGGATGGATGGATGGATGGATGGATGGATGGATGGATGGATGGATGGATGGATGGATGGATGGATGGATGAATGGATGGATGGATGGATGGATGGATGGATGGATGGATGGATGGATGAATGAATGAATGGATGGATGGATGGATGGATGGATGGATGGATGGATGGATGGATGGATGGATGGATGGATGAATGAGATCCTCATGAATGGATGACTGACCTGTCTGAGCTGTGACATCATCCGCTGCCCTCCTGGCCACTTCTGCTGATGATTTGTTAAGTCGATAAGCCTAAAAACAAAAGTGCAGTACAGTAAATAAAACGCTGCAAACTTACTTTATAGAGACTGAACAGAAGGGTGCTGTACGACAACATGAAGATTCACCCTTACCAAGTCCTCCAAGCCGTAGTCTGCTTGTGCTATGCTTGTACTGCTGAATGTGTTTGTTTCAATTATGTCTGCTCCAGCAAGTAGATACTCCTGTAAACAAACAAAAAAGCACAATGTACAGGGCATGCCAAAATGCACATTTCAGTCAGTATAATACTAAGTTTATTTACTATTTACTAAGGGTATTTATTTTCCCATACAGTATAGTCCCCTTTAAGTGAACCAAACTCACTCCAAACCAAAAGGTAAACCAACAGCAGAGGAAATCTACTCTGATTTTGTTAATATTGCGAGTGTATTACAAAAAGAACCGGCTGCCCTCTCTTATTCTTGTTAGGGTTTTAAGGGGTACTTTAACAGTACTCTTTAGTGTTGCTTAAAAACAAGTGGGCCGGGGAAAACCAATTACTAAATGCCATTTAACTATTATGAAAGCAAACGACCGACGTCATTCAGGAATGGGACACGATTGGTCCAACACAGCAAACCAAACTATTTTAAACTAAGCTTGTAACCATTTGTTTGTTTGAATTGCTTGAAGAAGGTCAGTAGACCGAAACGTTGCATTAAACCATGCAAATGTGAACAGTGTGCGGGAGCTTTCTTTGCTTTAACGTTGGTGACCTAGGGGTTCCACTCCTACGCACCTGACCAAGGAGGTGTGCAAGAATTCTTCACTTACTAACTATTATGAAAGCAAAAGCCCAACTGGGAAACTCCAACTCCCATTGTCATTGTGACACAGCACTCCACAGTGAACAGTGCTCACTACACACAACGAAACTGCATTTATGCCTCACCCGTGTCAAGGGGCAGCCCCAATGGCGCCCCGGGACGGTACCATGCTCAGGGTACCTCAGTCATTACACCCCCCACCAACCTGCCGAATCGGGAGTCGAACCGGCAACCTTTGGGATACAAGTCTAATGCCCTAACCACTTACCCATGACTGATAATACTATAGATTAGGTGTGTAAATCACAGCCTCCATGACAATACGATTCGATATCGATTTCTTAAGGCAGTGATTCGATTATTTTTGACACTTAAGACTGCCCAACGAAACGATATGATTCTTTTTCAATTACTTTTCCACTTCTATTACGTTATGGAGCTAGGGCATTGGGCAGGGCCAGCAATTTGATTATTTTCAATACTTAGGAATACCCTACGATATGATATGATACAGTTCGAATCGATTGTCGTCCTTAGGATCTATGCATCTATACATATCAATTATTATTTACACCCCCACTATAGATATGATCTTAAATATATTTCTATGGCACACTACCTTGTGGATGGAGTAGATGAGCTCGGGCTGAGTGATGCTTAGAAGGTCGTTATTCCCTTTCAGGCTCTTGGAGTGGTCTTTGAACTCCTGACCCCTGAAATCTTCTTCCTCCAGACGTCTCTGCTGTATCATGGTACCCATGCCACCGTCTAGGACCATGATTCTCTTCTGAAGGGTCTCCCGCAGCTCATCCTCCAATCCGCACTTGGCACTGGCAGACGCCATGCAACGTGCTGTGTCATGTGAACAGTTTAACATCATGACACATTACATGTTCAGTCTCCTTTACGCTGAGACATTTTGAACAACACAATTAAATATGTTAACCTGGTCACTCTCTAGTCTACATCAAATAAATCAAGGACAAGCATGCCTCACAAAATACAGCATTACAGTATTTCTAGGTATCTCAATATGTATTTCTACCTTTACAAATCCTCTACCCATCCAACCATCCCTCCAATGTCCATGGTGAGAAGGCCTACAAACATGTCTTCTGAAGACTTAACCAGAACCCATAGCTAAACACTAAAATGTTTCTTCCCATCTTTGAGGGTCAATTAACCCGATCAAATATAGCGGCTGTAAAAATCATGCTCCTGCATGCATAGGCTAATTTCAGCCTTCATTGTAGGCCTATATAGGCCTTGAGCTATCTCCTTTCAACATTAAAAAAAAAATTGTGGATCACATTTCAACATTTTAAAAAGGCTCTGTCTCTTGTCCAACAGGACCAATTATTATTGTTGTTGTTGTTATAGTTATTTTATTTTGTACAATCAGATGTAATGACCCAACTTTAATCATGATGATAATGTGTCTTTGGATGGGCATTACAGTTTGAAATCAGTGCAACAGACTTCTTAAGCTAAAGTCAACAGTCCGTGGCCCCGTACATGTGAAGAAAGCATCCATCAAGCAACCCGACTGCTTGCTTGCATCATTTCCAAGTGTGTATTCCGCAAACCATGTGGCACGTGCTATGACTAACGGGACGCAGTAATCAAGACAGCGCAGTGCTACAATTGTTCAAGTGCCCAGCAGAGCTAGTAGTTTGCAAGGATGTAACCCTACCGATTTACTCATTTAGTCGTATTTAACCACAGCAATTCCATTAAATCCTGGATTAACGTTACCTGCTCCGGTTGTGTTGTTATGCATTGTAGGCGCCATAGTATTACTTTTGGATATTCTTGTTTTTGTTTTTACATAGCCGTAGATCAAAACCTTAAATCGGCGACGTATGCACTGAATGTTTGGGTTATAATCCACGCATCTGCACAGTGAGAAATGTCAGGATAATGCAAGAATCCCGATAGTTACTACTTGGTCAAAGTTTTCAGTAGTCACACAACTGTGACTTCCGGGAGGCATGCACGCATTGAGGGCGGGCGTTTGAGCTACGCAGCGTTGGATTGGATGATGCTGGCCTCGCATGTTTACTAGAGCCAGAGAAACGGTTGCTCGTTGTCGCCAACTAGCTGCATTACCACCCCAGGCAGGTGAAAAATCATTGCGTTTCAATGGAGCTGCCTACAATCATATTTTTTCTCGTTGTATTTTTTTGCCCTGAAATGTTGATATTCAATTCGGAGCTAGTTCCAAAAAAGACCTAATTTAAGTATGTTTTAGATGTTTTGCGCCATTAGAGTAGGCCTATCATAGGCATACTGAATCAGCATGCTGAATCTCAGATGGCACACTCGCGCACTTCGGGCAGACGGGCACTATGTCTGAATTCCAATATGCAACCTTGCTTCCTCTGCTTGTGGCCTCGTACCAGGAAGTAATATGTCATGATGATCACTGACAACAGCATTATATTTCAATATCTTGCAAAAGCTCAATTGTAAAGTATTTTTCTCATTTGCAATCGGGATGGTGAATTAAAAACAGTCCCCAAAAAGTTGTTATGGTTAGGCTGACAGGCAGCTGGGAAACTTTATTGTTTTCTCCACGGAGGAGGGGCCAGGAGGCGGGGCGAGGCCACAAGCACACGTGGAGGAAGCAAGGTCGCATATTGGAACGGACCCTATGTTTCAATTCACTGAACAATGAAGTGCACCATTTGAGAACTAAATATATGAGGTCAATTTATGAGCATAGACCTTCATTGGCAGAATGCTAGCCAGTAGGCCTAGAGTGAAATCTTCTGCTCTACTGTTAAAACGTAACCGGACTATTTTTTTTTAAATTATTATTATTTATGAGGTTTATGACTGGAAAATGGAGCAGACAGTAGAGTAGACTATCTTTTATTAATCCCAAGTGAAATTAAGGTGTCGAGTACAGGAGGAGACACAAAGACACTACACACAAGATTTCACATGTGTTTACCATACACATATATTCTCCCTCTCTCTCTCTCTCTCTCTCTCTCTCTCTCTCTCTCTCTCTCTCTCTCTCTCTCTCTCTCTCTCTCTCTCTCTCAAACACACACACACACACACACACACACACACACACACACACACACACACACACACACACACACACACACACACACACACACACACACAGTTCAATAACTGAAAAAATGTCCAAAGTGTCCAGGTGCCAAAGTCGCTATGCATAGTCCAGGGAAGAAATCCAGGGTCAAGTATCTGTGAAGAGCCGGGAATCCACAAGTTGCCTACTGTGTGTGGCTACCCCCTCTTAACACCCGCACACACACACACACACACACACACACACACACACACACACACACACACACACACACACACACACACACACACACACACACACACACAAACACAGAGGTACAGGGGATGTTGTACTGTTGCTGTATGAAAAAACAATCAGTGCAATAAAGCTAAAGACAGCCAGGCAGAACAGCAAGCTTATTGGCTACAATGAGCTCTAATCAGAGTGAGCGTTCTCATCGCAGGGATGGGGAACCTTTTTCATTCGAGGGGCCACTTCAAATTCCTCCAAGGGCTGTAAAAGTCTTCCAGGGGCCTCGCTATGAACACAAACCAGGATTTCCCCCTGCGCATTAGGTCTATATTGAAGGTAGCCACCTTTAAAACAGACCATACCTTCTCTAGGTTCCCTCAATATAACTTAGTTATATAATATTGCAAATGTAATTTATAAGATTCCCTTACAAATATGTCATATTTCATGTGAAGCTGCATAACATTAACATTATATCGAGGGCCAGATAAAATGGCCTCAAGGGCCAGTACAGGTAAAAATCTTCTGTCCTAGTGGAAAAACACCCAAATAATATCCACCATAGGACATTGCATGTATGGAATTGATGACTGGAAATTGGATAAAAAAATATTTTAGCATTTAGCTCCATTGGCTCCCATTAATGTTTCCCACTGTAATCGCCATCTAGGTGGAAGTGCACATTTTTGATGGGGCAAAGGGGATCAGTGGAAGTGACCCTTATTGCTTAGACTTTCTCTGCTGTAGCCTACTACGGCATGCCCCTAAATGTCAAAATTGTAGCAAGGTAATGATTGAACAACAGCAATCAGAGATGGCAACCTGCCCCCCGCCACACACACACACACACACACACACACACACACACACACACACACACACACACACCTTGCCCATACTGGTGATTGTGTGATGGGTGTTGGGTGACACCCACAGGCGGCCCAAAACACTGCAGGCAGGCGGGCGGACAGACCGACAGACAGACAGACAGACACTGTTCTATAGGCCAAGCAACTTTATTGAGAACATGCTCATCTTTTTATTCTTCATTAGTTCAATTTGTTTTCAAGCTGTTGAATATCTGTGCCTACTGGAATAGCCTACTGGAATAGATAAGCTGAAACAACTGTTTATTCTATAACAATTCTGAGCTGACATTCTGGTCAGTTTCAGGCTCTTATCTCTGCATGTGAGCATGTGATGACTACAGATCGCTCTCCCCGTACAGGGCACTGGAGAAAGCGAGGTAGTCCAACGCCCCGGGCACTCCATCGGGCCCGTTGTAGAGCGGCATGCGTGCGATGCAGTAGTCAGCCTGCTCCGGGGGAAGCTCTCGGCGCAGCTCCTCCAGAAGGATGTACGGCTGTGGAGAACAAGGACAGTCACACAAGCACATTACTGCCTCTTTTCCACTGCCAGTTTTCTGGTAGGCCTACAGCTCGACACAGCGTGACTCGGCCTCCACTTTTTGCTATTCGATTGAGCTGTGTCATGCCTATTCAAACATCAAATAGTGGCTGCCAAGTCGCCTTTTGTCTAGCTGTAGGCTTACCAGAAAAAACCCAGTGGAAAAGAGGCATATGTGCACCACATTCGGGGGCTGAGTATATGTTACATTACTCCAATATACGTAACTCATGCACCATTATTGAAATTATTACTACAACACTACACTTCACAATAGAACACACGCCATTTGTAAACTACATTATTATACGTAATATTAGACATCCACAAAGTTAAGCCTTAACTTCTTTAAAGCAGGGTTTTGCCACATCTAATGTAAAAGAAACAGCTAATGTGACAGACACCACAATATGAAGATATAGCTGAACAGTGAGAGGAAAGCAAAAGCATTGCCATTACCTTGAACTCTCTCTTACCTTATCTGCAGCCAGTATTTTGAAGGATGCCATAACTTGCTCTGCTGTGTCCGTTTCCCCAGTCTCCCGGGTCATGAAATCCACAAAAGACTGGAAGGTCACCAGGCCTGTGCCATTAGGGTCCACGAGATGCATGATGCGTGCAAACTCTGTTTCTCCCTGTGTGTAAACACAACATGGCCACAGTTAGTTTATTTTTGGAGGAGGAAGCCAATGCACACCACAGCCCTATAACTACAAAGCTGGTTCAGAATAAGTTAAGATTAAGTTAAGAGGTAAATCATCTAATACAAGAGCTTTTCTTAAGAAAATGAGGATTCCAGGCTCTTCTATTAGACGATTCATCTCTTCACTTAACCTTAACTTGTCCTGAACCAACTTTGTAGTATAGACCCCAGAGGATTCGAGGTGCAGGTAGCAGGTACTTGTTCACTTCAGAGGGAAGATTAGACTTGAGAAAGGTCACACAGGCCGAAAAGTTGTAACAAGAGTGTGCAGTATCTTCCCTCTGAAGTAAAAAGGTAGTTTATCCACCATAATAATAATAATGTGAAAATAATGGTGTTTGAATCTGTAACAGTTGAATTTGTAAGAGTTTACACACAGGCACCACAAGTAGTGATGTGTTAAACAAGACTATAATGTCGGAAAATGTAGGCCATTTCTTTTTCTGGAGAAGTATCTGGATGAAAGTAATGAATTGTTATCATAATTTCTTTCAAGAATCACAGGTGGGGATGTTGGTGGGTTTTCTGGCGTCCACATTTATTGTTGCGCTGCCGACTTGACGAGTTCAGCTTATATGGCCACACATTTTCATAGGCCTAACTCCTTATTTTCATCTGAACATGACACTGTTAAGCACCACTGTGCACTTTTCACACACTATACAAGAAATAGGCAAACGTCTCAATTTTTCGTCTGCCATTTTCCGTCTGCCATTTTGAATTGCCAGTCTGTGGCCACCCTGGTAAATATTAGTGCATTAATGAACAAGATCAAATTTGGAAATTAGCAGCATGAAGTTTGAAAATAAACAACTAAAATTACACACTGGAACTTCATAAGTCATCCTTTCCCTGTGATAACTAATGGGTTGTGCTGTGCCTACCAGATCATAACCCATGGAAATCACACATAAGAGTTGTGCTGTGCCTACCAGATCATAACCCATGGAAATCACACATAAGAGTTGTGCTGTGCCTACCAGATCATAACCCATGGATATCACACATTAGAGTTGTGCTGCTGCGCCTACCAGATCATAACCCATGGAAATCAGACAGGCTCGGAAGTCATCGGTCTCCATACCACCCTTCTTCTTCTGCAGGGAAAACAAAAGATGAGGTGCATATCTTTACGGTAGCTTACAAATTTGCAACAATTCATATTTACAATCCATTCCATTGTGTATTAAAAAAGTATCTGCAAATTTCAGCCCTGAATAAAAATGAAATTCTACATTTTGATAGTAGCACACACATTCATCTTACATGACAGAGCCACACAAAATGACAAGCTTACAGATTATTTAGGATCATTGATCATTGATGCGCAGGTGTACTGCACATGTTAGTGTAATTCAATTGAATGATATACTTAAATCTGTCAGATTGACAGTGAAAAAATACATCCGCTGATGCCTCTGAAAGCATCATCAGTAATGTGTCTCAAAAATGCTCGTCAAACGGCAAGAAAAACAATGTACAGTAAAGTTCAGAGCTGTACCCGGTCAAAGTGAGTGAATGAGTGGCGGTAGTCATTCAGCTGCTGCTGGCTTATGCCCTTTGAGTCCCGAGTTAGGATCTGTGTTTCCACTTCATTGATGGTCCTGGCAATGGAAGTGAGAAGGGCCTCCCAGCCTACGCGGACATGCTGCAGAAGAAAGAAAACAGATGGAAAAGAGGTCGAGTTTTCAACTATAGCCGTTTTGGGTAGAGTGCACTACGCCCATCTGGCGTGTACGAAATTCCGAATTGAATGAATTGAAATTCAAAGTAATGCCGTAATACGAACACTAGGTTGTGTCATTAACTTGAATGTCTTTGAATTTAATCTACACCACCCATTGAGAGTACATAGAACACCACCAACTAGTGTTCATATTATGGCATTACTGTGAATTTCAATTCATTCAATTCGGAATTTCGTACAAGTCTAACGCACATCCAAAGTCACTTGTTGCAGGTGCCAGACCAAAGTGTCAGCAGTGGTGTTAGACAGTTGCTCTGTTACTGTTTAGCAGCATACATTTGAACTTGTTCACTCAAACTCCATACCTCCATTGTGTAATTGGTGTACTTGTTGTCAAAGATGAGATTCTCTTGGATAGACTGGTGATCTCCCTCGAGCTTGTCGATATTGGGTTTGTAGTTGATGATGACTGCCTCGAACTGTTTGAGCTGACCCATCTGGTCTTCAAGGGAAGCCCCTTGGTCGGCAGAATGGCCAGCAACCTCCTAAAGACAACAGTTTATATGGTGGAACATCCATAAGAAAACACATATAAAAAGAGACTGACATGGCTAATCAAATTTTATGCAAAAAATGTGGAGATATTATAGTATGCGCCACACAGTAAAGGCCTACTGTAAGTAATCACTCATATATAGTTCATATATGAATAATTTTGTCAGTTTATATTTCTATATCTTTCCCCTATGTGCACAATATTCTACTATCAAGCTACACATATGTAGCTTGAAGCAAAGTCGGCTCGAGTTAATATAGAATTGAACCTCCATCCTGCACTGTATCCAGGGTCCAATGATGTTGGACTGGGCAGCAAACTGCCGTCTCAGACGCTCGTTTGAGTTCTGGCGGTTCAGTTCCTCTTGAAGGGAGCCGTCTCGCTGAGGAACCAACTTCTTCACCTGTTCACCGCCAACATGACACGGCAGTGAATGTACTGTATTAGGGTTCATTAAAACAAACTGTGCTAGAATGTGTTCATTCAGCTCTAACATACCCACATTTTTAATAACACACACTGTAAGAAAATACCCCTGCAAAATAACAGCAGTTACTGGCAATTATATTTACCTGTAATTCTACTGTTATTTCACACCAAACATCAAATACAGCTCAGTGCTGTTTAATGTATCACAGTATACAGTATAACATTTTTTCAGCAGCAATTGAACTGTTAAATAACAGTACTCTACAGAACGTTCACAGTATTAGTATTGTTAAACTAAAAGTGCTCTACAATATTTATACAGTAGTATAAGTAAAATAACAGTACATTTCAGTTAAAAAGTTGAAGATTGTACTGTGAGATGACAGGCAAATACTGGGTCATAGTTGCATTCATGAATATGGCCATGGCAACTTCCCACCCCACCCATCATTCTCCATAACTGTGGTACCCTGGCCATGTTACCACCCCACCCTCCCATCGTTCACCATGACTGGAGTGCCTTGAGCATGATACTATGCCGCTATGCTTTATTGAGATAATGGTTTGCGGTGGTCCTTTGAAAATGTGGGCAGGAATACAATTTTAGAGTACGCAGTGCTATGTTACAATGACAATGGGAGTGTGCGAGGTGGGCTTTTTACTGTATCTCTTGATGAGCCAATGATGAATATAGCATTGGTCAGTCTGTAAAAACTTAATTTGCACCAAGTAGCACAGCAAATAAGCAGCACTACAAGCTAGCTCTCAAAGCAATGCCTAATTTGCAGCAGGCACATTATATGCAACAATGCCACAAATGATGCCACATACAGCAAGTGCCACAAAGCAAGCTTTCACAAAGAGGAAAGTATGCAAGCATGTAAGCAAGCTTGTAGGCAAGCAAGTGCTATGCTGTGCCATGCAGGCCAGCCAGCAGGCAGGCAAGCAACTGAAGTGTTGATAGTCCAGATTTATATACAGGTGCAAGAGTACCATGTGACCAGAGTCATCAGGCCCTTGGCAGGTGAAGGCCGTAATTGAATAATGGCATAACAGCCCTACTCAGGTGAGACCAGGCACTGATTAGCAGATTGGTTTAGATGGGGCTGCTTGTTGCAAGAGTGTTCAAGTTCTTAAAATGTTTCAGCCATTCACACTTTCATCACTATCAAAAGCACAGTGATGAAAATCATCATACTGTGCTGCATTAAACAATTTTTAAGTATTGTAGTTTCCTTAGAAATTGTTTAATGCTTGTTAGTATCAGAGAATCTTTAACCAGTGAGAATGACTTAAGTTCTTCAGGTGGTAGGCTATTGCAGCTTGATGGCGATCACGGACAAGTGGAGGATGAATGGGTTTTAATGGTGCTGCCTAAAATATCTTGGTTGCTTCCACAACGGCCAATGCTGCTATTGTGCAGTACTTACTGTTTATGCTCAATACGTGACTCAAAGTAATATTTTCACAGTAGTTGTCTGTTTTTTCAAAAAACAGTAGAATGCTGTTGCAGAATTGCCCTAAATTAACAGCTATTTTTTACAGTGAAGCTCAAATCTCGAAAACCTTAATGCAGCGTATATGTCGCTCCAGGACACAATGGGTTAAAAGCAATGGTACCAGCAATGGTAGCAAGGAACGAGTATGGTAGTCTTAAAACAGTTGCCAGTCTAATGGTATTTTTCAAGAAAGAGGCCACACCTTGCATACACTAGTGTTTTTTATTGCACCTTAGTGAGTGCAATAAAACTGTGTAGAGCATTTGGGCCAGCAACCTCCTACTCCAAGATGAAAAGTTGACTCAGTTCAGTTGTAATGGTTGCAATGGAACAAGCATGTCATGTAATATAATGTAATGTAGTGTATTTCTTGTATGATTTTAAAATTGTAGCATTTATTTCTTTCATTTCTATTGGAATTTAATTTAATTGCAGAAGCAATATGGCCATTGCATTTCATACATCAATGCTGACATTAATTTCTGACAGACCTGATGACTAAGTCTTTGGTTTGCAGTGAGAATACAGTAGTTCTACCTTCAAGGATTCAAGGATTCAAGGATATTTATTTGTCATGTACATAGAGACACTTTCGTGTCACTTGTAATGAAATGCATGGCCGTTGCAAAACAAGTGTGCAGAAGAAGGGTGAAGAAGAAATAAAATAAAAATAAAAATGAAAGGTGTGTGTGTGTGTGTGTGTGTGTGTGTGTGTGTGTGTGTGTGTGTGTGTGTGTGTGTGTGTGTGTGTGTGTGTGTGTTCAATCAAAGTAATTAGGAGGAATTCAGTAAGCAAATGGCATGAGGAAAAAAGCTCTTTCTCAGTCTTTCAGTTCTAGCTCTGTGACAGCACAGTCGCCTTCCAGATCTCAGTTTTTTAAATAGTCCATATCCTGGGTGTGACTGGTCTTTGAGAATGTTATGGGCCCTAGATAGCACTCTCTTTGTGTATATGTCTTTCACGGCAGGCAGAGGTTGACGAATACAGCGCTCAGCAGAGCGCACTATCCTTAGTTCTGTCTGTTCACACACTGTGGCGTTACCGTACCAGGTGATTATGGACCCTGTTAAGATGCTCTCCACTGCTGAGGAGTAAAAGGCTTTTAGGATGGGTGTGGAAACTTTGAACTTTTTCAACAGGCGCAGAAAGTACAGTCTCTGCCTGGATTTCTTAATGATGTTGTGTGTGTTGTTTGTCCATGTTAAGTCATTTGTGATGTGAACACCAAGGTATTTAAAGCACTCTACCCTCTCCACTGGTTGTTTGCAGATGGAAAGTGGAGTGTAGTTTCCCCTCTTTTTCCGAAAGTCCACCACCATTTCCTTAGTCTTGCTTACGTTTAGTGCCAGGTTGTTGTGCTGGCACCATTGTGAGATGTTAGAAACTTCATTTATATATGCCTGTTCATCGTTATTATTGATCAGTCCCACCACTACAGTGTCATCAGCAAACTTGATGATGGAATTCTGACTGCTGCTGGCTCTGCAGTCATGGGTGTAAATGTTGTAGAGTAGGGAGCTTAACACACAACCTTGAGGTGAGCCAGTGCTGATGGTGAGGGTGTTAGATGTTGTGCCACCCACTCTAACAACCTGCGTGCGGCTTGTGAGAAAGTTTAACACCCAGTTGCATAGAGGTAAGTCTAGCCCCAGTGACTTCATCTTCTTGACAAGAGTGAGGGGAATTATGGTGTTGAATGCTGAACTATAATCAATGAACAGCATTCTCACATAATTACCCTTTCCTCTGTCTAGATGTGATAGTGTGGTATGCAACAAATTTGAGATGGCATCGTCCCTTGACCTGTTCTCTCTATAGGCAAACTGGAGAGGGTCAAATGAGCTAGGCAGGGATGTACATATGAAGGACTTCACTAGCTTCTCAAAACACTTCATCACCATTGATGTCAGAGCCACTGGACGGTAGTCATTGAGGCATGTTGGACTTTTGCCTTTTGGAACTGGCACAATTATGGATTGCTTAAAGCAAGATGGAACTACTCCTGTGGCTAAAGAGGCATTGAATATTTGTAATACCTTGTCCCATTTCAGTCCCAAGTCAGCTGGGGTGAGATTGGTGTAGGGGTTGGAGAGGCTGATTGTGATCCCGTAACTCTGTGTGATCTTCTGCACTTCGCTGTAGATGCCCAATATCGCCTGGCGCTCACCATCTGCCTCTGGCAAAGTGGCCTTGAACTGGTCATGCGCGGAGATTAAACTCTGCACAAAAGAATGTATACAAGATTATTGTTATCTTACAACAATATGCAACATGCTACATGGAAAAAGTAAGGCTGCATACATTCTTATGAATTCTTATTTTGAGCCGTTAATATCAAACAGTGTTTGTTTTAAGCAATAAGCCATAAGAGGCCATGGGTTTGTATTCAATTTATAACGGGGAAGGGGAAGTGGAGCATGAGGCAACGTGAAAAAGTATATATCTTAGAACGACGTCACACATGACGAGGAAAACGTTCCCAACAATGGCTTGCAATGGTCCTGGGGGGTGGTGTGTGTGTGTGTGTGTGTGTGTGTGTGTGTGTGTGTGTGTGTGTGTGTGTGTGTGTGTGTGTGTGTGTGTGTGTGTGTGTGTGTGTGTGTGTGTGTGTGTGTGTGTGTGTGGGAGGGGCGCGGGGGTGTTGTAACGTTCTACCAATTGTTGTATGGGGGAGGTTTCAGCCGAGAATCTGGCTGATAGTCGTGTAGTTTGAGCCTGGCTTTAAAAGGTGCAATGTGTAGGATGGTGGCCAGAATAGGTAATGCAACCTATATATTATTTCATGAATATTTACTTGATAATAAACTAATATTTACTTGTATGACAAGTGAAGTACGGTACAGTAAGTTTTGTAGCTAAGAATGTCTATTTCTGAAAGTTAAAAATGGCGGACATGGAGAGGATCCATCTTTTAATGTATGAAAAGTGCAATTTTCCCAGTCATAATGAAATTGATAGTGGTGGTAAGTATTTGTAAAAAAGGTCACATTTGTGAATGGGCATCATGAGTTCTGGAAAGAAACTACTAACAATATTACACAGTGCACCTTTAAGCTGTGGTATTCTTATGGTATTCATGTACCTGAATCTCATCCACACTGTGAACCATGAACATGTCCTGCAGGTCCTCAATGGCTCCCTCCAGCCAGTTGTTAAATGGTGCTGACCTCTTCGCAAACTCAAGGAACAACTGGTCGATGGTCTCCAGCAGCTTGTCTGTTCTCTAGAGGGATAAGTAACCACACACAGGTTATTTTCAGGGTAATACTGTACCTAAAGAAAAAAAACATTTGTAACTAGAAATGCACTCAGAGAGTGCAGACCTCCGCCAATCTAATTTGGGGCAATGTATGTTGATTTCTTTTTTTAGGGGCCTTTATGTCTTTATTTGACAGGACAGTGTGAGATGGAGACAGGAAGCGAGTGGGACAGAGAGACGGGGGAGGATCGGGAAATGACCCCGGCTGGACTCGAATCAGGGTCCCCATGGGCATGCAAGCCCAAATGTGGGGGGCTTAGCGTGCTGCACCACAGCGCCCCCTTGTATGTTGATTACTAATTATCAATGTGGGTTTACTAACTCCAGATTGCTCAAGTAGTGCTGCTCATCCAAGATGGTACATCATTGTGTGCTGTGTCAAGAAGATTTGTTATCACACTTATGTTAAGGCCGACTGTCAGAAGTGGTTAGACAGAAGTGGACTGTTCCCCACTCCAACTAAAAGAATAGGAACTCGCAGTGCATATTTTTTGTGAAGTGGTTGTAGGGATTATTAGTGTGATACCTCCAGGGCCTCTCGCCTCTTCTGGGTAAGTGTCCCCATCTGATCCCATTGGTCACAGATCTTTTGGCAGTGTTCATTTATGATAGCTGAGTCATGGTAGTCCAGCTCACTGGGCACACAACACAAAAACATAGTCAGGAAAAATAATAATTTAACAACCATAAACAAACATCATACCAGAATTGAAGAAGTTGTAAAAATTGCCAGTGAAAGTTGAAGGAAGACAAACCGGGACTCCCCTAGTGAATGGGACTTTTCTCATTTCTAATTCAAGCCACATTTTTTCAGTCGTTTATTTTTTTAATTTATGCTGCCTAAATGTCATGAATATTTACTACCATCATCAATTTGTACCGTAAGTATGCCTTATAATGATGGGTAACACTTTACTTGACGCCGGTGTCATAAGAATGTCATTACAGTGTCATAATAGTGTCATAATAGTGTTACACATGTGTCATAAACATTATGTCCATGTCATAAACATTTTATGACTGTTGGCCTTATGTGACATTCGGTAATGGCAAAGACATTGTAGACATAACTGAATGTCACTTAAGGCCAATAGTCATAAAATGTTTATGACATGGACATAATGTTTATGACGTGTCATGACACTATGACACTGTAATGACATGCTTATGACATCGGCGTCAAGTCAAGTGTTACCTAATATTGTATGGTGTTTGTTGTCCTACAATCAGGCACCAATATGCACCGACTATTTTCTTTCATTCAACATGGCTGGTGCAGTGCAGGTACAGATAGAATTCTGTTAAGAGAAGAAAAATATGCTGGCAGCATAGCAGTGTGCCAAAGAACTTGGTCAAAAGATTTCAATCAAAACAATTTCAGCACCACATGTGTGGACAGTGCCCCTTAAGAGCAACTTAAGAAAGTTCTAAGGAGCTCTGCACACGTCTTCACGTACGATAATTGTTCAGGAAACAGGTGTAGGAAATCTAAGAACATTCATAGATTCCATCGTTTATGTTGTACTGAGGCCTAAAATCCATAGTTATCAGCACATGTACCTCTCATCATTATGTGATCAAAGGTATAATTTTATTGCCGTAATAATTTTGCACAGGCTTGTCATTAGTGTGTGAAGCCATAGCTTGAAAGGTCTTTACAAAAAGGGAAAAAGACCGTTTTAGGGCTTTTGTGCCTTCATTTGTGATAGGATAGTGAGAGAGGGACAGGAAATGAGTGGGGAGAGAGAGGTGGGGAAGGATCAGCAAGTGACCCGGGGAAACTGGGGCACCGGCAAAGTAACCCAGTGCCAGTGTTAGGCCACGGTAAGGTCTGAAAGGTCTTATTTAATCTGTTACATCAGTCATCATTTATCATGATAACATTTTGAGTCACCCACCCCCACCACCTAAAACAAGACGAAAACACAAACATATATGTACAGTGGTGCTCATATGTTTACATACCCCAGCAGAATATACGCTTTCTTGGCAATTTCTCACAAAATATGAAGTATTACACAAAATCTTTATTTTCACTCATTGCTAGTGACTGGCTTAAGACATTTATTAGCAATCTTCTGTGTTTACTCTTTCAAAAGCATGATCACAACCCAAACTACCCAAATGACCCTGTTCAAAAGTTTACATACCCTAGTGTCTGATGCTGAATATGGCCCTGTTTAACATCAGGGACCGCTCTAAATTGTTTGTGGTAGTTGTGGATAAGGCTCTTAATGTTCTCAGATGACAAAACAGCACATTCTTCCTGGCAGAATGGTTGTTTCCTATAATATTTTTGGGTGTCTTGCTGGAACCTCACATTTGAGGTTTCCCCTGAATGGCTCAATGATGTTGAGATCAGGAGAGTGAGACGGTCGCTCAAAAACGTCATTTTATACTTTCTGAAGCTAATGACGGGTTGCTTTGGCTTTCTGTGTTGAAATATTGTCATGTTGGCATGTCCAATAAATGGACCATGTGCAGTTTCAAGGCTGATGTGTGTCAAGTTTCCTCCAGTATTTTTCACAGGGCAATGTATTCATCATTCTGCGAGTATGGACCAAAAGTATAGTGCATTTGTAACTCAAATGTCCCCATGACATCAGTGGTCCATGGCCATGTTTCACAGAAGGGATGGTGTAACTTTCATCATAGGCTCCGTTGACTGTTCTCCAAATGGTACTGTTAATAGTGGCTGAAAAAAGTTCCATATTGATCTCATTTTTCCAAATGACTTTGTCACAGGCATTCTGATGCTTCTCACTATGCTATTTGGTGTATCATATGCAAAATAACATGTTTGCATTTATGTAGAAATGGCTTTTTCATGTTGTCCTATATTTCACCTGAAGTTATGTTTTGGTTGTCCTATGCCTCCTGAACAATTTCCCTTGCAATGATCATTGCAATGCAATGATTCCCTTGCCCAATAGCTTGATTCCAACCAAACCCCCTCATATTGCATTTCTGATTTGAAATTCCATCAGTGCCAACATGACAATATTTTGATACAGAAAGCCAAATCAACCCGCCATAAGCTTCAGAAAGAATTAAATGAAGGTTTTTGAGCGACCATCTCACTCTCCAGATCTCAACATCATTGAGCCATTCAGGGGAAACCTCAAATGTGATGTTCCAGCAAGATACCCAAAGATATTATAGGAAACAACCATTCTTCCAGGAAGAATGTGCTTTATTGTCATCTGAGAAAATTAAGAGCCTTATCCACAACTACCACAAACAATTTAGAGCGGTCCTTGATGTTAAACAGGGCCATATTCAGCATCAGAAACTAGGGTATGTAAACTTTTGAACAGGGTCATTTGGGTAGTTTGGGTTGTGATCATGCTTTTGAAAGAGTAAACACAGAAGATTGCTAATAAATGTCTTAAGCCAGTCACTAGCGATATGAGTCTTAAGCCAGTCACTAGCAATGAGTGAAAAAAAGATTTTGTGTAATCCTTCATATTTTGTGAGAAATCGCAGAGAAAGCGTATATTCTGCTGGGGTATGTAAACTTTTGAGAACCACTGTATGTTAATATGTGTGCTATTCATGCACACATGTGCATACAAACAATTATTCAATACATTTCCCTTTACATGCCAGTTATTTGGGGCATATGATCTCAAAGTAAATCTCATTGGGTCACCTTACCTTATACATATAATGTGTATTAAAAATGTGTGCATGCACACTATAGAGAATGTACTGTGTATATCTCCTGGTGTGTAGAGCACACACACATGTGAAAGGGTAGCACCATACGAGTGATTATCTACCCAGAAGTGCTTTCGAGGAAGCATGCTTTCCAGGTAAAATAGCTAGAGGAGTAAACTGCTGATAGCTTTCCAGTAAACATGCTAGGGGAGTATACTGCCATGTTGGCATGTTGAACTTTGATCAGTCATCAGATGATGGATGAATGAGGTAGCCTTAACTGTTTTGTACAGCACATACATACAGCTAAAGTGGGTGGAAGGTCATGACAAAAATACAGTATGTGTCTCTACAGTTATACTTGTATTTCTCATATTATTTTTTGAGGTCCGAAGAGGGCAGTGGGGTGTCCCAGCAGATAAAGGAACTATATTCAAACGGTGTGTGCTGTACAGTAAGTGTGTCTGTAATTAGCTGAAGTCACCCTACTGCCAGTTCACTAAGGGCAGGCGTGTGAAAACGTCAAGGTCACTTGTGAATGAATAGCTGGAGTGCTGTGAAATACTTCCACCCCCACTACCCCTTTCACCAAGTATCAGTGTCGTTTGTCATTCTGCGGCAAGTACTGTGTGCTGGGGAAAGGTCACCTCAGAACGGTGGCAAATTTAGAACTCGCCTATCCCATAGTTACTCAGACGTCAATTTAAAAAGTAAAAATACAACTTAAAATGAAACTCATCTCTTTAAAACCAACACCTCTGCTGTTGAAATTGTTCAAAAGGAACTTCTTGTGTAACCTACACAAAACCAATATTTTAAAAATAGGAAATTAATATATATTAATCAATTAATGTATGAAATGAAATGAATTAAATAAAAATAAATACATTAAAATGGAAGTATAGAGTAGACGAGAGTACACAGAGAATGGCACATGCAGCACATGTAGCCTACATCAGGACTCAGCAGTATACATATCTACAGTAAATCAAAGTAAAAAGGGACACTCATTTAAAGACACTGAACAAGGAAGTTCCTGGAAGACACTGAACACTTGGATATGGAAGGCAAGTGGTTTGAAATGGGAGTGAAATAAGACATTTATGCCTATCTGGACATGCCAATTTTGAAAGAAGGAGATCAACTGTCTTGTACATGCCTTGAGGAATTTCAACTGGTGTCCAATATCAGGGCTGTGTTTTCCAAAGGCATTTAGAGGACAAATGCACTATTTTGAACATTAAGCCCCTTTTCTGAGTTGTCTGCAATGTTTTAGAGCCCCCCCTGACCGTTTGCTGCTGTCTCCATTACATGGCTAATTTTGGTTTTTTTTTTCTCAATTGGCTTTACAATGAGCTTAATACATGTTTACAAGTTTGAAGGCGAAATATGGCCTCTGTCATTTTTTATTTGCCATTTTGTGTATGAAAGAAAAAAATGCAATTACAAAAAGCTACATGAAACACTACAGAAGCCATGTTTCACTACAAAACAAAAAAAGGAATACCAGTGAATATCCCTGAACACTTGTATTCTTGAAAACAAATGAAGCCCTGAGACGAAGAACCGTTACAAGTCCACATTTTCACATTTTGAACATAGGCCTATGCTTTTTTAATTTGCAGTTTGAACATTCCTTTTTTTATTTTGATTTTTCTTGAAGTCAGAAAACAAAAGCTTCTTAATTATAATAATATAAGATTTTTTAATGTCAATGTTAAAAATCAAATGTTACCAGGTATCTACAATTCCGGACATTTACAATTTTTTTTGGGACTTGTATGGTTCTTCGTCTCAGGGTTTCAAATGTTTAGTGTGGTTTTAAGAACAGATTCAGACATGCCCATAGACGGTCATTCTAAATCCGTCTGAGACAAAATCCAAATCAGCCAAATAACAGAGACAGCAGCAAACATGAAATAA
Source organism: Engraulis encrasicolus (assembly GCF_034702125.1). NCBI lineage: Eukaryota > Metazoa > Chordata > Actinopteri > Clupeiformes > Engraulidae > Engraulis > Engraulis encrasicolus. The sequence goes on from NC_085873.1 coordinate 15,280,575, forward strand.
ACGATGAGGTCGACACTAAAACATTGCAGACCGCTCAGAAAAGGGGCTTAATGCTAAAAATAGTGCACTTTACTTTTAGTGCTTCCTTTACTGCAGTAGTAAAGCCAAAGTATTACATTACATTTACATTACATTATATTGCTTTTGGCAGACGCTTTATAACCAAAGCGACAAACAAACGAGGAGATAATCATAGCCAGCATTACTAGCAGATACAGTAACACTTAAGTATGTGGCGCCCCCTAGGTTCATGAATGTGCATGTGCAAGGAGAATTAGTGAGTGCCCTTTTAGTGGTAGATTATGCTCAGGGGGTCAAGGGCACCAAAGAGTAAGGAGACAAATGGGCAACACCCATCAACATAATAACTTCCCGCCAATGTAATAACCTGGCCAATGTGCGGTGGTTCCTCACTACGGTGAACTTAAGTACCTCTAACAATTCATGTTCTTTTGTCATGGCAATACATGCTCCAGTCCCACCTCACCCCTGGGATCTGCACTACGTGTGTGTGTGTGTGTGTGTGTGTGTGTGTGTGTGTGTGTGTGTGTGTGTGTGTGTGTGTGTGTGTGTGTGTGCGTGTGTGTGTGTGTGTGTGTGTGTGTGTGTGTGTGTGTGTGTGTGTGTGTGTGTGTGTGTGTGTGTGTGTGTGTGTGTGTGTGTGTGTGTGTGTTTGTGTGTGTGTGCGCGGGTGTGCGTGTGTGTGCGTGTGTGTGCGTACGCTTAAGTAATGAACACATTTTATTGTATTAGGCCTATTGCTAACAACTATGTGTTCTGTTAAATGTGCCAGATAGGAGATGAGAATGTTCACTTAGCAATGGGACCATTTGGCCCCTTCAATACAAATGACAGTTTACTGGTAATAAATTACCATAGCTATGCCGACGGCACCCAACTTTACTTAGCTGTGTCATCTGATGACTATGCCCCCCTTAAATCTCTATGATTGCATTGACCAAATTAACAACTGGTTGACTCACAATGTTCTTCAGCTAAACTAACACACATAAAACTGAAGTAGTTATATTTGGGAAAAAGGAGGAAATACTGCATTGGCTCCCAATGAGTAGGTATATTTTAAGCAAATGAAAGAAAGATCTACTTTCCCTGATTTAGTGATGTTTTACATTAATGGGACTTAATGCAATTAAATGTCAGACTTCTCAACCTTCCCACCAACATAATAATTTCCAGCCAACATAATAATTGTTATTGAATGTGTATAACCTTGGCCTATTACGTCTGAACAGCAAAAAAAAATCATTACATTTGCCGGGTTATTGCGTTGGCAGGAAGTAATTACGTTGGTGGATGCTACAGAGAAACCATGCTCTGTTCCATTAGAATGGCCAGGATCTTGGAAAGGGCTGAGAACCATGTAGAGCTGGGAATGGATGATGTAGGGTGGTGTTGTGTTCCTTACTTGAGCTCCTGTGCAATGGCAGCGATCTGTTCTACCCGGTCCTGATGGGCGGCCAGGTCACTCTCAAAGGCTTCATGTTTCCTCAGCAGAGCTCGCAGCTGAGTCAGGGTAGCACTTTCATAGTCCCTCTGCAACAGCAACTGGTCCTTACCTGAAATTATTACACATTTCCTTATTTTTTTATCAGTATACCATATCATCCATGTTATGCATTTTCCTACACCAACCTGCATGAGCATGAAAACTTATTGGATTAAAGCATTCCAGGTCATCAATATGTATAATAAGAGAGGATGTGAGTCCAGCTCTCTATTGGGTTCTAAATAGAGATGCACTGGATCCTGATTTCTAGGATCCTGCCGGATACCGGATCCATTGCTCAAGATCCTGCCGGATCCGGAACCGGATACCGGATCCTACGAAAGGGTTGAAACACATAGCCTACTCGCAGACATAAGCCCTTTTTATTACGTTGGCTCAAACTATTTTTTAGACTCATTGGCTTACTGCCACACTGTCTGCAACGGCCGCTTCCAAAGGGCTTTCACTCCATGCAGCAATTGGGGTTGTGAAAGACTGAAAAGCCTAGGCTACGTAAAAACTAGAGATGCACCAGATCTTGATTTTTAGGATCCTAATGGATACCGGATCCACTGCTTAAGATCCTGCCGGACCCGGATCCTGTGAAAAACCCTCTTATCCTGCCGGATCCGGAACCGGATCTTGGACCCGGTGCATCTCTAGTTCTAAATTTTCAGAGGGTCCAAAAACAACTGCTACCACTGACCATCAACGGTGATGCTCTGGAGAGAGTGAGTAGCACAAAATTCCTTGGAGTGCACATCAGCGATGACCTCTCCTGGACCACCAACACCACAGCACTGGCGAAGAAGGCCCAACAGCGACTCTACTTCTTGCACAAACTGAAGAAGGCAAGTGCTACACCCTCCATCATGACAACATGCTACAGAGGAACCATAGAGGACATCCTGTCCAGCTGCATCACAGAGTGGGGAGGAAGCTGCACAGAGCAAAACAGGAAGACGCTCCAATGCGTTGTGAATACAGCAAGGAAGATCATTGGAGCGCCACTGCCCTCCCTGCAGGTCATTTGCACCACCCGCCTCACCCGCAAAGCGCTGATGATCACCAAGGACACAAGCCACCCTGCACACAAACTGTTCAGCCCCCTGCCCTCTGGAAAGAGGTACAGGTGCCTCCGCTCCCGTACCACCAGGCTGGCAAAGAGCTTCATACACCAAGCAATCAGGATGCTGAACACTTAAAGTGTTACTGTCCCATTTTTGGAAATAAGCTCATATTACACCTCCCCTTGAGTTAAGTATGTTTGTAATTGAGGTTTACCTTTCTCCTGTACTTTTAACCGTTCTCTGAGTATGGCAGTGCAAATTTTACCTTCATGCTAGCAGTTAACATTGAGTCCTATGAGACCAGCTGGCGACTAACTGGCCTCATAGGAGTCAATGTTAACTGCTAGCTTGGAGGTAAAATTTCCACGGCCGTACTCAGAGAACGGCAGAAAGTACAGGAGAAAGGTAAAGCTCAATTATTTAACTAAAGGGGAGGTGTAATATGAGCTTATTTCCAAAAATGGGACAGTATCACTTTAACTTGCCCTCCCATCACTGATATCACTCACACACACACACACACACACACACACACACACACACACACACACACACACACACACACACACACACACACACACACACACACACACACACACACACACACACACACACACGTTACTGCTGCTTCATGCCTGTTACTTGAATGACTGTACTGAAAAACTAGCTACCAACCATTTGTAAATATTGCACATCACAAATTGCTTACTTTATATTTATTATTTCACAATGCTACTATCTCTATGCCAGAATCGTCAAAATAGGACACAACTGGAAATGCACAATGCTACCTCTTTTTAATATACGTTCTATGTACGAATGTCTGCTGTTGCCCAGTCTTGCGCTTTATTTGTCTGTATGGGTATTGTATAGGTACTCTACGTGTAATGTATGCTTACAGTTTATGTCAAATTGTCTATGTCTAATTGTCTATGTCCACACCTAAAGTCTATGTCTGCATGGGAAAGTAAGAAACGTAATTTCAAATTCTTTGTATGACCAGTGCATGTTAAGAAATTGACAGTAAAGCTGACTTGACTTGACTAATTTTTTGTTTCCCCCTGGCTGCGCGACCCTGGCTGCGCACAACTCAACCTCTGATTGTCGGTCAAAAAATTTGCTCACACGGTTGGCTGCCAGTGTCTAGCCCCTCCTCACAACACTGTGTGTTATCAGGTGTGCATAATTATTAGGCAAAATTATTTTGCTCTGAAAAAATGGGCCACTAAAGACATCTAACAAACTCTGAAAATCCTGTAAACATTTTTGAAGTCTTCCAAAGGGATGTGGCTGTCTTGAAATTGCCAAGATATAGATCCCGTGACCACTGAAGTATCAAATGTGCAGTTACAAAGTCATGGTCATAAGAAATGTGTTCAAAAGAAACTGCCAAAAATTGAGAAGAATTAAAGGTGAAACTACAGAAAACTATTATCCTGCACTGTTGTCATACTCAAGAACTGAAACCTACATTTGAGCGTCGAGAAGAACAAGGTATGCACTCTAAGAAAATTTCCCTGCAAAATAACGGCAGTTACTGGCAATTATATTTACCTGTAATTCTACTGTTATTTCACACCAAAAATCAAATACAGCTCATTGCTGTTTAATGTATCACAGTATATAACATTTTTTCAGCAGCAATTGAACTGTTAAATAACAGTACTCTACAGAAAAATAACAGTACATTTCAGTTAAAAAGTTGAATTGTACTGTGTGATGACAGGCAAATACTGGGTCATAGTTGTATTCATGAATATGGCCATGGCAACTTCCCACCCCACCCATCATTCTCCATAACTGTGGTACCCTGGCCATGTTACCACCCCACCCTCCCATCGTTCACCATGACTGGAGTGCCTTGAGCATGATACTATGCCGCAATGCTGTATTGAGAAAATGGTTTGCGGTGGTCCTTTGAAAGTGTGGGCATGAACAAAATGTCAGAGTACGCAGTGCTATGTTACAATGATAGTGTGTAAGGTGGGCTTTTTACTGTATCTCTTGATGAGCCAATGATGAATATAGCATTGGTCAGTCTTTAAAAATATTTTGCACCAAGTAGCACAGCAAACAAGCAGCACTACAAGCTAGCTCTCAAAGCAATGCCTAATTTGCAGCAGGCACATTATATGCCACAATGCCACAAATGATGCCACATACAGCAAGCTTTCACAAAGAGGAAAGTGTGCAAGCATGTAAGCAAGCTTGTAGGCAAGCTTGTAGGCAAACAAGTGCTATGCTGTGCCATGCAGGCCAGCCAGCAGGCAGGCAAGCAACTGAAGTGTTGATAGTCCAGATTTATATACAGGTGCAAGAGTACCATGTGACCAGAGTCATCAGGCCCTTGGCAGGTGACGCCCGTAATTGAATAATGGCATGACAGCCCTACTCAGGTGAGGCCAGGCACTGATTAGCAGATTGGTTTAGATGGGGCTGCCTGTTGCAAGAGTGTTACAAGTTCTTAAAATGTTTCAGCCATTCACACTTTCATCACTATCAAAAAGCATGTGCTACTCACACTTTGCTGCATCAAGCACTTTTTAAGTATTGCAGTTTCCTTAGGAATTGTTTCATCATGCTTGATAGTATCAGATAATCTTTAACCAGTCAGAATGACTTCAGTTCTTCAGGTGGTATTGAAGTTTGATGGTGATCACGGACAAGTGGAGGATGAATGGGTTTCAATGGTGCTGCCTAAAATAACTTGTTATTTTCTAGAGATGTACCGGTTCCGGTTCCGGTTCCGGATCCGTCAGGATAATAGAGTTTTTCACAGGGTCCGGGTCCGGCAGGATCTTAAGCAGTGGATCCGGTATCCGGCATGTTACCTAAAAATCAGGGTCTGGTGCATGTCTAGCCTAGGCTTTTCAGTCTTTCACAACCCCAATCACTGCATGGAGTGAAATCCCTTTGGAAGCGGCTATTGAAGGCAGTGTGGCAATAAGCCAATGAGTCTAAACAATAGTTTGCGCCAACGTAATAAAAAGGGCCCACGTGTGCGAGTAGACTATATGTTTCAAACCTTTTGTAGGATCCGGTATCCGGTTCCGGATCCGACAGGATCTTATTCAGTGGATCTGGTATCCGGCAGGATCCTAAAAATCAGGATCCGGTGCATCTCTAGTTTTTTCCACAACGGCGAATGCTGCTATTGTGCAGTACTTACTGTTTTTGCTCAATATGTGACTCAAAGTAATATTTTCACAGTAGTTGTCTGTTTTTTCGAAAAGCAGTAGAATGCTGTTGCAGAATTTCCGTAAATAAACAGCTATTTGTTACAGTGTGATGACCTGGAATGTTTAAATCCAAAAGGTTTTGATGATCATAGGGGTTGGTGTTGGTAAATAAGCATTAAATAAACAATATGGTAAAAATTCCAAATTAATCATAATTCTTTTAAATCAGCAGACAGGACGAAAACAAAGAAAAAGTCTGTTCACACCCCGTGCAGAATAATTCTATTTTTAGGTTGTGTCTTAGTGATTAGCTCTCATTTCTATTTGCTGCACAACAATTCATTAAGTGGAGGCACAATCAGTGTTGCTCCCTATCTGCTCAGGCTGTTACCAGAGACGTATGACTGACTTGGGGCTGCATTCCCTTGTGTTGGTGTTCCCTTTACTGTACTTTCAACATGATTTCGCAGAATTCAGTGGCAGTTGAAGGATTTTTCTCATTTCTAAGATTTTTTCTCCAAATTTTCTTACTGACAGGATTAGGGATCGTTATGGTCTGGGCACAGCTTATACTGTTAGCATTCTTTCGTCTAGTAAATTTGGTAGCATATCAAGCAAGTGGGAAAAGTATTTCTTAAAGACATCTGTTTACTAACAGGTTAGGATTGGGGATTGTTTTGGGCTGAGCATAACTGGAATTAATATATAGGCCTAGCATTATTTTGTTCAGTAACAGAATTTGGTATCGAAAAGGTAACATAATTTGGTATCGACTGGAAAAGGTAGGCTATTTCACCATTGGCTCGTCAGTTCTCTAATGATAGATTAAACATAGTGCTGTGGGAACATACAGAAAGAACTTCTGTGAATCCATCACGGAAAACATTTCTGTGAAAACTGCCATATATTTGGTGCCCCACGGGTCTGTGTTCATTTCATAGAATTCTGTGAGATCAGGCTGCTATGTTTGAGCAGTGTAGACTTATGATTATTTTCAGCGCTGCTGTTATGATAGTAATATATGATAATGCCTTTATGCATCTTTCACCTTCAGCCCATTTTTCATGAGTGGCAGCTTTCTGTCTGAATTTTTCTGCCAGATGGTCGAGTCGCTCGAGACGACGGATCTCGTTGAGCAGCCAGTCTTCATAGCCCCTCTCTGCCTGCTCAAGGCACTGCCATGCCGCTGTGATATCCTGACAGTTAGACAAAGATATGGATTTTTTTTTTTAAATCTTTGAAGAAATGTCTAACAATGAGTGTTTTGAAACACCTCTAAATTCATGCTGACGCTAATGCTGATCATTACCATAGCTCGTAACCTTTAAAGCCAAGAGTGTTGAAAGTTCAATTGAGAGTAAGCTTATAACAGAACACTTACTTACCGATACCATCTTACCCTCTGATGGCATGAAAGCTGGCCGGTTGCTGATGCGAAGTTTGGTCTGGAGAGTGTTGAAACTGATCTCTAGCTGACACTTCTCTTGGACCTTATTGATAAAGATACATTTTAAAATAATAATTTATTATACAGGGAACTGTTTAAGCAACATTTAAATGGGCCTGACTCATCTTAAACTGGTTTTAGCAGGTTCACTTTAACAACCTATATGTAGTATCAAGTGTAGAAAAAGCAAAGAAAAGAAAAACACAATGGTAATAATTATAATAATAATAATAATAATAATAATAATAATAATCAGGACTATAAATGGACTTCTCATCACTAGCCAATTTGACTAGTTGATGTTAAATCTTACTAGCCACAAATACAATCTCTATCAGTAAAAAGTGGCTGCGAATGAATTTTCATCAGCTTTTGGCCGATTGGCAGGTGTTCCTTTAGAGCCCTGATAATAAGAACAGAATAATAATAATAACAACAATAATAATAATAATAATAATAATAATAATAATAATAATAATAATAATAATAATAATAATAATAATAATAATAATAATAACAATACCTTGGGTGGTTTATGCATACGCCTGTAATCACGGAAGTCCTCCAGTTTCCTCCTCATAGACATCATCGTCGTTTCTGGGACGCGATTCTCAAGCCAAGGCTGAGTACGGCGAATCCACTCCAGCAGCTACACAAAGAATTTTGGACATTTCTTTCAAAAAACAAAAGCTTATTGAGATGCTTACTCTTTTCTGTGAATATGAGGAGAAGATACTATAAAAATGTAATATAGTCTAGGCAGGATTTCTGAAAAGGTGCTTATTTAAGGTCCTGAAGGCAAATCATGTTAATTTTCGGCATACAACTGATTTAGGGGTATTCAAGGGTGCTGAATCCAAATCTGCCGTATGCCGGACGCAAAAATGTACCGAAATGCCTCAAAACGGGCAAAATCCAATATGGCCGCCGCCACCGTGTTAAAATCCTGCAATCACTTTTCTTTTGGACTAAATAAGGTATGAATTTGAAAATAGCACTTATTTTTATGTTTTCAGACATGGGGAAAGCCATTATGTCATCAGATTTCAGCTCAGATTGGAGGAAAATGCTTATGCCATTGGCTGGCAGCCATTTTAAAAGCAGAGAGCCTCATATTGTCAACGATTTTTAACATTCTTACTAATCTTTCAAGATCCACAGAAAAAATGCTCTTTGTTTCTGTGAACACAAATACTACAGAAAACTGCACTGGACTGTCTACTTTCACCTGAAAAAAGAAGTTTGTGTCTACCTTTTTCCATTCTTTAGTTATGGGCAGTAGAACATGGGATGACACCACAAAAAAGCACAGATTTTTGACCCCAAAATACTGCACTTCTCACTGCCCATATTTTTGCTTTAAGGACATATTGTCTTTGATAGTGTTCATGTTTGATATACAACATTTTCAGGGGGTTTGAAGGGTGCTTAATGCCTTTAATTCCCATAGTACATCAAAATGAAGAAATCCAATATGGCCGCCGTCACCAGTCTACAGTGTACATTTCTTTGACACAAGGTAAACTCTTAAGTAGGCCTACATTATGTAGCATCAGGTTTTCATACAAGGAGAATTAATTTCCATACTCAGATTTAAGAAAGATATCAAAGTAAATTATGTCAGTGTAGACTGAATTCATGTTTGCAACAGGAGATTATCTTTTCCATAAATTGACCATTTGTATTTAAATCTCTCCCTATTTCAATTACACGTTTAATGCATTATACCATGAAAAATGTTCCCACCTCAAACCACCACACAATGTTTCCACACCTTGTGACCACAAGAGTCTGAAATCGAATATTTTCTAATATTATCCTTTGTACAATGGGAATTACTTCATGTTTGCCGGTTTAATTGCTGTGCTCAGATCACTGTATATCTAGGCCTATAAAGGGGATCAAGAGGCAGACTGATGTGAATAATATATAGAATAGAATAGAATGTGTGTGTGTGTGTGTGTGTGTGTGTGTGTGTGTGTGTGTGTGTGTGTGTGTGTGTGTGTGTGTGTGTGTGTGTGTGTGTGTGTGTGTGTGTGTGTGTTTGTGTGAATATATACACAAAGGACATACTCAGGCTGGTATTGCACATCAGTCATCCAAAGTTATTGCATAGATTGTCTTGCTTATATATTAATATATAATACGTACATATTTCAGCTGAGATGGCCACTCTGTGACAATTATAACCATTAATTACAAGGCTGGCCTTTGTTCTGTAGTACGGCAAGAATTCAGCTCAACACATTGCACTGTATCAATTATTTCACAACAACCGGAGGATGGAAGGAGATCAGGGAAACAAGAGATTGTAATGAACAGTCAGACAGTCCATGTGTGTGAAATGTGGTTTTAGTCTTTGGTCCTTACTTTGATGATACAACTGTAGTGCCAATGATACATCTGTAGAGACCCAAGAACTCAGAACCAGGATAATGTCCAAGACAATGTTTTAGCTCTGTGACAGTGGGAAGTTCAGAGAGGGCTAGGTCTATTCTCGCTATAGGTGTGCCTCCTGAAGGCAGCAATGATCTCTTTGGTTTTCTTTTCATTCAGAGCTAGAGAAATTTGTCTCGGTCTCTGTACACCAGGCTGCCACCTTCACCCTTTTGCTGGCCATGCTGCAGTCATGGACGGATAGACTTTAGATGGGGGCTCAGCATCCAGCCATGTGGGGATCCAGCCCTGCTGAACAGGGGAGCAGCAGGAAAAGAGAGTCTGTTATCTTCTGTTGGTAGAATTGTGCAAGTATAGACTTTAAATTGGCCTAGTTAAAATATACTGGAATGTACATCTGCAGTGTATCAATAACGGTGCTCAGCTGGAGAGAGAGAGCCAATGGCAGGCAGAAGAGCAAGTGGTAGTTTTAAGGTGCCTAGGCACAGAAATGGGCACTTCCCTGTCTTTCTCACAGCACATGAACACAATACTCAAAAATGGACTGCTAATTAACCCATTTTGTCCTACGCCCTTTTTGGGAAAGGGTGCCCTCTTCCTATTAAATCCGCAATGTCTCAGCCTCTGAAGCACATACAAACATGAAATGAGTTACATTTAAAGTCAATACCCTCCCCTTGCATTGTAATGTGTTCATTCAGCTCTAACATACCCACATAGTTAATAAAACAGCTAAAATCTCAAGATCCTGAAAAACCTATTTGTGTTTCCAGGACACAATGGGTTAAGTTATACGAGGAGGAGGTATCAAAAATCAGAATGTCCTTGCTGACTTGGAATGTCCTTTTTTGAAAATTGTGTTCATGTGCTGTGAGAAAGGGTGCCCATTTCTATTAACCTTGCGCACCATCTTACGTATTTCCGCCAAGAGACTTGACTCCACACTACTTCTGATACCAGTTTATAGAGCTATATATACCAAATATATATGCACATACAGTCACCCTCCTCTACTCTAACCAAAATTGTTTACTTGGTATACTAAGTTAACCTATTCCTAATCACCCCTCCTTGAGTTGCTGAATTGCAGCAACTGCTTGACTCCATGTACTCCATGCCACTTCTTGCAGATGCAGTGTTGGATGAGGCAAGCACAAGTTGTGATGTCTTTGTGTGCCTTGAGAATACATGGGTTCTAAATTTTGTTTATAACCTGACTGCGAACCTAGCCACGCACAACTCAGCCTCTGATTGTTGGAAACCGCTGTCTGTCAAAAAAAATAGCTCACGTGGTTGGCTGCCAGTGTCTTGCCCCTCTTCATAACATTGTGTTGATAAACAATGATAACCCATGTATAAGTGGCAGATACAGGACCAGTGGGACTAAAGCCCTGTTCAATACCACCCATCCCACTTCGATGACTGGCAGGAGGATAGGAAGGGGTGTGTGGGCCTGACTCAATATAGAGATTTGATAATGTGGGGCATTTTATGTAACCATGTGACATCTGAATTAGATAGGACTGATCATTGCAAAACGCCATACTTTGCTTTTGTTGCATTTGCAGCCAAAGTGCCATACAGTGCATGATATTGTGTGTCCTGCCAAATCACTGGAGAGGAGGAGGTTGATAGGCCTAATGGTTGGGAATGAGTTAACATATATCAAGCAAATTCCTCACAATAACATAAACTGTTTTGATCCACGTTTCACCTTTCCACCATTCAAAGATATAATGTAAGCACCGCAATAAAATCGGCAAACAATGAATTCCTAATGCACAAAATGTAGATGTGCATATTATATTTAGGCACATTCAGACTTATGTGTGTAAATTTGCCTCATAATGGAAGAGGTGGATTGAGGTGGACATATTGCATCATGTTATAATAAGCATTAAAATAAAAGTGGAAGTAGAGAAAACATTTTCATTCAAAAGAACAGCTTATTGACATGAAAGTCAACTGTCACTTGTAAACATGAATTCAATATGAAATCATGTCCTCCTTTGATTCTAATCTTTAATCTGAGTATGGAGATGAATTCTCCATGTATGACAACCTATAGCTACAATGTAATTAAGAGTCCACCTTGTCTGGTGATGGCATCCATATTCGATTAATTCATTTTGAGGTAGGCCTATTAAAGAGGTTTTGAGCCTAATACACAGCATATTTGAATATTTGAATTAAGCACCCTTCAACACCCCTGAAAATGCTGCATATCAAACATGAACACTATCAAAGACACTTTGTCCTTAAAGCACAAATGTTTGGTTTGAGACAAGTGCAGTATTTTGGGGTCAAAAAATATTGTTTTTTTTGGTGTCACCCTATGTTCCTGTTGCAATAATGAATTCAGACTACACTGAAATAATTTCCTTTGATATCTATCTTAAATCTGAGTATGGAAATTAATTCTCCCTGTATGAAAACCCAATGCTACATAATGTAGCCTACTTAAGAGTTTACCTTGTGCAATCAAAGAAACATACACTGTAGACTGGTGACGGCGGCCATATTGGATTCCTTCATTTTGATGTACTATGGGAATATACATTTATTTATACATCATATTGGCATCAAGCACCCTTCAAACCCCCTGAAAATGTTGCACATCAAACATGAACACTATCAAAGACAATATGTCCTTAAAGCAAAAATATGGGCAGAGAGAAGTGCAGTATTTTGGGGTCAAAAATCTGTGCTTTTTTGTGGTGTCATCCAATGTTCTACTGCCCAGAACTAAAGAATGGAAAAAGGTAGACACAAACTTCTTTTTTCAGGTGAAAGTAGACAGTTCAGTGCAGTTTTCTGTAGTATTTGTGTTCACAGAGACAAAGAGCATTTTTTTCTGTGAATCTTGAAAGATTAGTAAAAATGTTAAAAATCGCTGACAATATGAGGCTCTCTGCTTTTAAAATGGCTGCCAGCCAATGGCATAAGCATTTTCTTCCAATCTGAGCTTAAATCTGATGACATAATGGCTTTCCCCATGTCTGAAAACATAAAAATAAGTGCTAATTTCAAATTCATACCTTATTTAGTCCAAAAGAAAAGTGATTGCAGGATTTTAACACGGTGGCGGTGGCCATATTGGATTTTGCCCGTTTTGAGGCATTTCGGTACATTTTTGCGTCCGGCATACGGCAGATTTGGATTCAGCACCCTTGAATACCCCTAAATCAGTTGTATGCCGAAAATTAACATGATTTGCCTTCAGGTGTCAACTTTTTGGAAAAATGACCCTGACTAATAGAAGATACTATCCAGTTCTTGAGTGTACAATATAATGAATACCTCACTGGTGAATCCACTCCAACAGCTATATGCAAAGTCAAATAAATCTGTGTTGTTTTTTTTTTTAAAAAAACAACACTTTCCCCTTTGCTAAAAACACAAGCAAAAGATGTGCCACCATTTTTTGATGTTGATGCGCGTCACATAATTTTAATCAGAAGCGTGTTAATGGGTGCTAGCCCGTGTTGACCATGTAACGTCTCTAAAGTGTATAGTGTCATGCCATACCTCACTAGCCAGCCTCTCATAGTCCTCCATCAGCTTCTCATTCTCCTGATTCACCCCCAACACTTTGCAGATCCTGTTAGCTGCAGTTTCTGCCTGGACAAATTATACATAACATCAGATAAAATACAGATTCATACAGATACAAATACGAATAGCAACGTTCCATTTCAGCTGAACCCACCAATAGAGCAGGAAAGTGGGAAGGACCAACTAGATACACACATGATATGTAATTTCAATATAATATATCGTAGTGTGCAAAAATTGTACCTGCTCTGCTCCAGCAAATGCATGGTAGAAGCAGGAGACATAGGTCATGATGGCTCTCTCATCTGGCTTTGGGGTGTTTACAATATCTACAGTTATAATAAAGACAGACAAGGTGAAGGGGACAAGTAAGAAAGCATGTTATAGAAGCAATATGACAGTGTTTCACAACAAAGTATGGTAGGGTTTAATAAATGAAATCAGTGCACAATACTCTGTGTATTTTATGTATAGGAAAATGAAAATATAAACATTAAACTTTCCAATGCTGAGGTTCTTTCACATTTGAGGAAAACCTGGAGGGTTGGAGCAGACAACCTAAACTAAACCAAGGCTATTATGTGGACATAATGTACGTAGATTAGACAAACAGTTTTCATTTATGTTTTAAAAAAGAGGTGGTTGGACACTGGATGCACTATTGTTAGTGTTTAAAAGCTGTGGGATCTCTGCCAGCCATACAAGTTCAGAAACATCTACTCATTCAGATCCGAGCAATTTGGTAGATTATATTGTGTTGCGAGAATGTCATGACCATAATGTCATTTTAGCCAACACAACAGCATCCACGTATTTACAGGTATATATGTTGCTCTGTTTAATACATTAACACATTCAAGACATATTTTTATGAAGAAGACAACAAAAAGGTAGTTTTCTTGCTACCTTCTGCATCCAGCATTTTGGGGATATCGAGATGCTTCTCGGCCACTTCAAGAGCCAAGTTAAGGTTCCCAATAGGATCATCCTGTCCGCGGACCAAGAGACAGTGACCATGAGAAAGACAAATATTTAGCAGAGAATAGTTTAGTTAAAGGTGCACCATGTAATATTTTGATCAGTTTCTTTCTGGAATTCACGCTGGACATTCCCAAATGATACCTTTTTTCATTATGACTAAGAATCCGCCAATGACTTTCCAGAAACACTGTTAGCAACAAAATGCACTGTATTTGGGTCCTACTGGCAAATATTAGTTTATTATTTAGTAAACATTTATTAGACGATCAAATCTGGCAATAGGCAGCACAGTTTCAATGAGTAATACCTACTCTGGCCACCATCCTACACAGTGCACCTTTAAAAATAAAACCATGTGGAAATACACAAGAAAATATTGTAAACACACTGCATGCACAAATGTATTTAATATTATTTTATTAAATCTGGGGTATGTTTCCAAAAATCTGTAGTCATGGCACAATATACAACTCGGATTGTCATTTCGGATCCTTACTTTCAGTGCCAATGATGCTTAAGCGTGTCAATTCTGTTTTTTGTTTTTTTAAAGGTGTGGTGTTGACATATAGCCTGTAGGCATAGCGTTGAACAAACACCCAAAATGCTGAAACTGCTCTGGCACTGCTGAGTTGTATGTTTCGAAAATGGCTGGCATCCAATGACTAAATGGACTGCTAAAGAACTGTGTACCCTGTTGTAATGTACAGGTTTTGTCATCAATACGAATATTAAACCAGAGTAATCAGAGATGCTAACCTTGCCCCTTACCTAATGCTACACGCAATATTGTGTGTTTGGTGCCACTCTCAGGCCACCCAAAATACTGTGGATGGGTACACAAACAGACAGACAGATGCACAGATGCACAAATAATCAAACAGACAGGGCTGTTGCAATACACGTTCCACCCCCCTGCAGGTGGCTGGGTACTTAAAATATTACAAGATGTTTTCTTGTCATATACCCATGAGCATTAAGCTCAAAAAAACTTTTAGGAAACTATTTAGGTGACTGTGTGTTGCTCTGAAGGCTATTACAATCACAAAACACAACACCACAACTATCTTATATTTCACAGTTAGGTCAGGTCAGGCAGCTATCCTGTTGTGTGAACCATTGTACTGTGTGTGAAGCTATCTGTCCTCTACTGAAGCAGTCCATTAGGAAGGTTATTGCTCGCACGACTCGCATGCTCTTCACACTAAAAAAAATAAAATAGATCAAAGCACTCGATTCCAACAATAGCAGTCTACCACACAGTGCACACACAGCTGATGCACAACCTTGTTTAACTTTGCGTAGTCAATGAGATCGGGGCGATGTCTATGTATCAAAGCACAGAATGCCAGTCCATCTTTCCAGCTTTACAGTAAAAAGGGGGAGACAGTTGTCAAAGTAAGCATTGAATCCAAAACAATCATGCCTAACTACATGAAAAAAAGTTTTTCTAGACTGGTTCAACATTTATTGGATGTGGTATATTTACATTGTGTAAATATAATTCTGTAATAAAATAAAAAAATAGCTTTTTTCCAATGCTATATGAGTGGACCAAAGAAGAATTGGATACATCTGAATATACTGTATGTCCTCAACAATTGTGTCGAACACACGGTAACTGCAAGCCATGCAAGCCCTTTCAAGTGATCACAGGTTTAGGATTATTTTACAATGGCCATTTCATGACACAAAAACAAAACACAATTCTGCTGGCTTTCTAAAAGAGAGAGTGAGCACCTTCCCAACTCTCCCAACTTTCCCAATTTGCCAAACCAGTGCTGCGAATAAGTTGAATACCCTTGCAGAATTTGTGTTTTCCAGCAGTTTTGCGGAGAATATGAATGGTACCAAACAAGCTACAGTGCAACCATGAGTGGCTATTTCATTTTAATATCATTCAGTCGCGATCACAATGGGGGACCTAAAAAATGTGTGAGAACCAGGTTAAAAAAATGCAGACTTCAGACAAGACTCTTAAAAGATATTATAGGAACCAGAACCTGGTTGGACGGCTTTGCCATCTCAGAAATTACCACAAAATACTTAATCTAAAAGCGGGCCATAAACAGTACAAAAAAACTTTTGATCAGGGTCATTTAGGGTCGCTTTGACAAATACAGCACTTTAATGAACCGGTCCTCTGCAAAAGGACCAAAAAGTGAACCAGGTGAGGTTTTAAAAGAGTAAGTTGAGCGATAATTAAGCGCTTCTGAAAAGAATAAGAATGAGTGAAAGAAAATGTTTTGTTGCTATAATTGATATTCTCTTTAAAAAGACAACATCAATTTGCTAGGTATGTCAACTTATGTGCAGCACGGCATAACTACTGTAGTATTACTATTGTTTTTGCCCACCACAGAAATGTCTGAACAAGATCCATGAGAAATGCCATCACCATAAGAAAATCGGTATGTTTCAAGATCCTGACCTAAAAAACTATACTACCTACAAAGGCAAAGTGCAGTAACTACGCCAACAGTGAAACTGAGAAAATGTCTTCAAAGCCTTGGCAGTAGGTTGGATATTGTACTAAAGTTGCAGTAAGTACAATATCCAACCTACTGCCTAAAACATGACACATTTTGACCATACAGCTTTGTCACAAGATATAGGAGCTGTAATGAAGACCATTTTCAGTCTAAACTCAATTTTAAACAAATATGTCATTACTGCACTTCGCCTTTATAGGGCAGTAGCCTATAGTAGCCCACATTTTCCTCTGAGCATGCAAAATTACTTTCTTGTAATAGCCCTAAGGAGAATGAAAGAGATGAAAATGGTAAACAGACCTGCAATGAAAGTTCTGAACGTTAACATTACGGTAAGGAGCCGTCTTTCTCTGGCACCAAAGGAGAAGGCCCTCCTTGGCAGAGGTTTCTGAAATGCACACAATCTGTTAGCTTTATAACTTAAAGAGGCAAAATGACGTAAATGCCAAATGTCATGGCAAAATGACGTAAATGCCAAATGTCATGGCAAAATGACGTAAATGCCTTTTTTTACTTTATCATTTTGTTATTGGAAATGACTGTTCGGACTATTCGGATATTGTATTCAAATATTTTTTAAACCAGTATAAAAAAGCATTTTGCAATGCAATGCCCAATACAAAAGTGTCAATTTCCCAAAATGTTGTGAAATGGATGTACGCCATTTTGCTACGAAGCTCTTACTACATTCTACAAACTAGATACATTTAGTAGCCTATGTCATACAAATCATACACCTTTTACTGATATATCAAATCACACACCTTTTACTGAAATATCAAATCACACACCTTTTACTGAAATATCAAATCATATCATACCTTCTACTGAAATATCTTGGATAGCAAAACGAAGGATGATTGTCCAGATCATTCCCAAAGTCATTTTCAGATTTCCATCCACAATTTCTGTGGGAAAACAGAAAACAATCCAGTGAAAACAACCTATCAACGTATCAGTTGTTACCCTAAGCAAATGTAATACTCCTAAATTATTTCCAGAATGCATATTTTCCGCCACCATCAATTTCTAAGCATTCATTATCAATGGGAATAGTAGACTTTTCATACATAAAAATGTTCTCCGTGGATGTTCTCAGTGGCTGCAATTTAGAATTTCCAGTACTGTAGATGTTTGGCTGTAAAACTAACTGTTAGATCAGATATAAGTTTATTAAACGTTCATGAAATTATCAAATTTGTGAATGGGCAGCATACATTTTGAAAATGAATGACTCAATTACATTCTCTACTTTTACTCTGAATGGATGTTGTGTCCATGCACAACGTTGAAAAGTAAAGAGGCATGACAACACCAAAATGTTTCCAAACTTGTGATGTAGCCTGCCTTCCAATAGCATAATGCAAACAAACACATAGCTAATGCAAACGTACCCTCTGCACCAATAGAGACTAATTTCACTCCTTTACTGGTAATGTACTCCAAAGCTTTGTTGACATTGGCTATTTTGTGAAAGCGCATTTTCCCTCTGTCTGGCTTAGGTAGCCGCTCACCTGTGAACCAAAAAGCAAGGACAAAATGATCTGAGAAGACAAGTGGAGGAAATGTACTGAAAATAATACCATGAAAAAATAATCCCAGGCATACAATTATCAAACATAATCCCAGCCATGTATAGCCTGGTATGACCCGCCCATGAATACGAGTGAAAAGAAGTATTATGGGCGGGTCATACCAGTCTAAGCCATGTGCTGTGATGACGGAGATGTGTCTGTGTGTTCTGTGTCAGTACAGTACCAGAGATGACCTCGAGCAGCAGCATGAGTTTCAGGCCATTCCGGAAGTCTTCCTCGATGTTCTCAATTTGAGTCCCAGCTTTTCTCAGGTGAGAGTTGCACCAAGCAGTAAAAGTCTTGAAGAAAAAAGGGGGGAAAGATAGAGAATACTGTAAAGGAAAACGCTTTAATACAACATAAAAACATGTTAGTCACAAAGAGCTAAAAAGGGCCTATATAAGGGGCCTTAAATGTTGAGACATCTCCTACCAGGTGGTAGATGTTTTCCCTCAAATAATTTCCTCAATGTTTCTATCAAATGAATACATTTTGTCCAAAAAGGTTCAAAATATAACCTACCCATGTGGGAGTTGTGACATATACATTAATGCAGGAGAATACAGTAACACAAGTTGGCATGTTTGTTCTCAAGTTGCCGCAAACTTGGCATGTTTGTACCCACGGGTGTCCACTGTATTGAATGAAAATAAATAGATGTGGATAATCCTGATGAATATCACACATACGTACCTAAAATAGGCAGAGCAATACCAAATACAGTGCACGTGCAATACTGAATGTTTTTTTCAATACTCAGTCAATGTATGAGGTGTCAGCTCTGTCAGTTACACAATACTTAAATGAAAAGCAGTGGAGTTATTCAATTCTGATATTCTGCTATTTCATGCTAGGCCTACCACATCTGATAGCTGATAGAAAAGACAAGATTTCCAACCGATAGACAGCGTGATTTATAGTGTAGGGTCGTTTGCACAAAATTAACACTGAAAACGAGGGACTGTGGGTCAGCGGACAATACATACATACATACATACAATACGGACAAACATGACAGACAAGAGGACTGAGATTAACATGAATAAAGAGCCAATTTAAAAACAAGTACTGCATTAAAAAAATACTAATGTACATTTCACTGCATGTCGTCTACAACTCACTTTGGTAAACATAAAGTAGGCTAAATGGTTGAGGAGGAAAAGTAACTATCATTCTGCTATCATCTGAAAAGGGTTTTTATGTAGGCTTACAGTAGCACACACAACATCTCCATGCTATTCTTGTGTTGTTAGGTTGGACCAAGAAATGACCACGCCGCCACAATATCAAATGGCATCAGCAAAAAAAACAGACACCATGCCCAGTCCTTGGGTGCGTTCCAATATGTGACCTTGCGTCCTCCACTTGTGCTTGTGGCCTCGTACCAGGAAGTAATACTGTACGTTGTGATGACATCACCGACAACAGAATTATATTTCAATATCTCGCAAAAGCTAAATTGTAAAGTCATTTTCTCATTTGTAAACAGGATGGTTAATGAAGTATAGTCCCCAAAAAATTGCTGTGGCTAGGCTGACAGCGGGGAAACGTAATTGTTTTCTCCACGGCGGCGGGGCATCAGCAAAACGTGAGGCCACAAGGCCAAGTGGAGGACGCAAGGTCGCATATTGGAATGCACACCTTGTCGTGAGCGCTGCTAGCTATGTGACCCAGGCAACAGTGCTCTATGGATGATTGATTGTGCAGCAGACACATTGCGAACAGGCAAGGGTAGATGGGGAGGGTACATGAATGTTCTCCATCCACCAGCCACTAAATCCAGAACAACAGCTGTAGTGTTGCAAAACAACAAAGCCGCGATAGCATTTAACAGGTGTCAATTTAGAGTTAACTATAGAGGCGTAGGTAGAGCGCTACTAGTAGGCTATCTCTCAAAATCGACTGGTGCTCTTGGAGGGTGCAAAAAAGACTGGAGGAAAAATATCCTCGGTCCAGGATTGCATTGCTTTTGCCAAAATAATAAAGTTGTTTTTATTAACTACTTCAATCACCTGAAGTACCTGGACCAAGGATCTTGGTAACACTTTACTTGACGCCGGCGTCATACGTATGACATAACAATGTCATAACAGTGTCAAAATAGTGTCATGAACGCGTCATAAACATAATGCCAATGTCATAGCCTAAACATTTTATGACCATGAAAAGTTGACATGGTTTGGCCTGTCTTTGTCATAACCGAATTTCACTTAAAGACAACGTCATACAATGTTTATGACATTGACATAATGTTTATGACACATTCATGACGGCATTATGACAATGTTATGACACCGTTATATACGTATGACGCCAGCGTCAAGTAAAGTGTTACCAGGATCTTTATCCTCCAGTCTTTTTAGACTTACCTATACTGGTAAGAGAGGTAACAAGATAAGTGTTAGTATGCAAACTTTCCCCATCCAAATATTCGAGATTCGAGCTTTGTTTTATGACATATAGGCCTAGTGTAGTAGCCTATATGAAAGTAGAAATCTTTGTGGGTTTTTTGTGTTCTCAAAAGATAAATAAATATGTGTGGGTGCATGTGTGTGTGTGAGTGTGTGTGTGTGTGTGAGAGAGAGAGAGAGAGAGAGAGAGAGAGAGAGAGAGAGAGAGAGAGAGAGAGAGAGAGAGAGAGAGAGAGAAACCTTTGGTAAAAATAAAAGTTAATAATGAAATTCTGCTCATTTTTTTTATTGATAGCCTATATGTAGCCTGCTTTATTTTAGTTTTATGTAGAGCTGGTAGTGGTGGTGGTGGTGGTGGTGGTGGTGGGGGTCCTCTGGCTGAGGCAAACAGAAAGGATGTCAGACCAACAGCGTAATACATTTCTAAATGGTCTGATTTATTAGAAGACAGTATGACCAAAATATATCCATATATCCACGCTAACCACTTAACAGATTTACTCAAGAAGACACAACCATTCTGACTGGTGTGAACAAGTTCTTTGTGATGTCAGTCTCTAAACATAGATTTTATGACTAGATCAAGAACCCTGCACTATGTTTGGACAGTGCACAGTGCACCTTGACCCAATGAAACATAACACCATTGTCATCACAGCACATTGCAGAGGGCATGGTGCAGTGCGCGCACATAGACTACACACAGGCGCGCGCGCACGCACGCACACACAATCCCCAAAAGTAGTTGGCTGAATACCCATACAGCATCAGTAGATTAATAGGACAAAATCACTTAAAAAAACGCACACGTTAGGCTCGACAACACTAATAAAATGTTTTGTTCCATAGGCCTAACCATATCCATCTTTGTCAAACTAGTTTTCCTGCAATAGCCTACCCAACATCTATTGTAGGCTATTTAATTTAAGATACTGTTCACCATACATTGTGCATATCTAACCCCTACAGGAAAGACATAGCCTATTTAGTCGCTAACATTTGTCCTTTACTTCAGGACAAACTAAACCATAAGCTGTAGCCCAAGACCTGACATCTAGAAAGCGAATGTGATGACAGGTGAAACAGCCTACACTTGTTACCTGGTGGAATTAAACAAACCTTTCTCTGTTGCTTTTCCCATGCTGGGTCCAGCAAAAGGTCTCGGTCCCATTCTTCTACTTGCGACATATAAACATCTTGCTCATAGCCATTATTATATTGCATCGTCTCTTCTTGAAACATGAGTAAAATTGGTATTGTAGCCGGTACTTGCAGCTGGAAAGTCACCCGGGGATCTCTTGATCTTCTTGCCTAATCCAACCCGAATGTGAGGCACCCCCCAACGTAAGCGTCCAATTAATATTTTTTTACTTGTCATGTGACCGACGCTATCACGGAGTTCCCTAGACATCAGGGGCAGCAAAGAGTTAATATCGCGGTGTGTCCCACTATGCCAGTCCGGAGTGAGGTCGACAGAAACGTAAATAAACAGCACAGAATTGCACTCATGTTCCAGACATCACCGATACATGCGCGCTGACTGAACAGAGGGCAATGTTAAAAAACTCCAGCCTTAAAAAAAAAAAGTCGTCCACTGGAATCTCATCAATTTATTTACTGCATACAGTGGACAAAATGTTATCAAAGGATAGGCAATTGAAAACTTTTTCAAAGTTGGATGTGCAGCCCATTGAAAACAATTCAATGAAAACAATAAAGTTGGGTTTGTTTCAAGTAACCTAGATACAGTTTAAGAATCAATTAATCACCCAGTGACAGTGTAGACAATTTATCCAGATGAAAATTCATTTGTGATAAATTCATCAGTTCAGTTTTTCCAGACGCAAGACAAAAAACATTTTTTAAACATTTTGTGCCCTTGAAAAATAGGTGAAAGCAATTATATGGAATTGCCGGAGCCAAATTAAATGAAAAACAAAAGTTTATTTTTCATGACAAACGCTAACTGATACACAAATAATCTGGGGAAAAATACCACAGAAGTAAAAAATATACAAAATATACACTGATCATAATTAACATTCATAAAACTTGTGACCATTCGTAAAGTCACGTACCCCTTTACAGTATGTCATGAAAGCATTTAAGAGGCCAGTGCACATGTTTGCCCTTGTCCCAATCCAATGTGGTTTAGGTTAGGTCAGATTGTCAGTGATGGGGAAAGGTGCCCTTTCACACATGCTCCATTGGTCCTCCAGAGTCATGTCTACCCCAAGTTGTTCAAATTATTCAATTCATTACATTATACAGTGCTATGAGAAAGTTCGGGCACCATATTGTATTTTTTTTTACATCGGCTTATCTCATTGAGGTTTTGAAGCAGCAACTTTTGGTTTGGAAACCTGACAGTGAAAGTGAAGTCTCAAATAGTCAGACTGACCCGCACTGCACTGAAGGTGGCCACCCTCCAAGCAATATATGAAGAGTCTGTAGTTAGGCATGCTAGGAAAATAATTGAGGATCCATCACATGTTCTGTACCCAGAATATGAGCTGCTACCCTCTGGCAGGCGATTCAGAGTACCAGTTAAAAACAAGAAAAGGTTTTTGAATAGGTATAGGTTTTCTTTTATCCCTGTTTCTGTTAACCTACTGAACGCAGGTCATTAACAACTACCATCCTGTAATGCCATGTATGTGGGTGGTGGGCTGTGGTGGATATGCACTTGAGTGTTTCTATGTATGTGTGTGTTTATTGTTGTTTTTGTTTTTTGGCGTCATGTGTATGTTGTGTGTATGTGGCAGCTATGTATGTCCAAGACAAATTTACTTCGGGACTATTAAAAGAATCTTGAATCTTGAACTTCATTTCAACATAAACCATAAGGAAGGAGAAACATTTCAGTTGTGAAATCGTATAATGCCACTCTCCAAGACAGAACTTAGGACAAGCATAGTCTGCTATTATATACAGTATGATAATTAACATTTTTATGACCAAGCCTTTCTGTCTTTGTTACTGAAGGCCTTACAAAGTCATTAAAACATGTTTGTGCTGCAAAGGTGAGCATTAATTAATGGTATACCTTCTTTGGGGTGCCCATATGCACATATGTATATGTAAATATGCACGTGCCTATTTTTTGTTCAAATCCTCACACAATTGTTTCCGTTACACTTCTTAAAATTATTTCACAATCGAAATGTTTCTATTTCCCTGCGGTTGAACATGTGTTGAAAGGAAGTTACTGCTTCAAAAGCTCTACCAGAGATAAATCGATGAAATGATTTTCCAAAAGCGTGCCCAAACTTCCTCATATCACTGCGAAACTGCAAAGACAGCATCCCCCAAAGTCGTCATGCATAACATTTGAAGCATTAATAAAAAATATAAGACATAAAAATAGAGTTCCTAATTTCATTGTTTTCACATTTACCACATCAACCACATTTAAAAATTGTATTTTCCCTATTTGACAATCATTTGTATTGAGTCCCCCATAGAGACCGCAGCACCAATATCAGCTCTGCTAAACAGTTAAACAGGGCTTTGCCATCCAAAGCAGCTGGACAGCCCTTTACTTACTGTCATGCAAAGATATGTGTATGTATAAGACATGTTGTGTCAGCATTCATCTCATTGGGATATGACCGGATGACTACTAGAAAATAAATAAAATAAAAATAACAGAAAGGCTTGTGTATGGTGATGCTTGCAGGACCAATGAACAAATGTATTTGGCTTATGGTGGCACTGAAACTGCGGAGGAGGGTAAATCAAGATATATACATATATCAGACTGTGCTTTTCATTTACAGTATATGCAAAACAAATTCTGATTAAATAGCTTTTAAGGTGGAACTGCATAAGTTAATAATCATGTATTCTGCACCACAGAATGAGGAAATGGGAGGTAGACTAGCAACAAAAACCTTTAAAACCACTTCAGTTATGCTATAACATGGGGCCCTTTGACACGGTCAATGAATGTTTCGGAAGGCCGTGCCTTACTCAAATATGCTCCAAAAAAAGCACACACTGCCGTAGCCAAAAATGTGAAACACATTAGTTGCTGCTGTAATTATGTCATACATGACAGCCATGAGCTTCTTCCAAAATTCTAGACCATTCATTGTCAATATTCAAAACCTTTGAAAAATGGCAGAAGAAGACAATGTTTTGTTTTGTATTTTAGGGAAGGAATGTAAAAAAAAAGAACAATAAAAAAATAAAAAATAAATAAGATTTACATTAGGATGATGTTATCAGTGGATTTGGTGAAATGTACAGTACATCTGACCAGGCTGGATATTTGGTGCGGACCTCTTGGTTCTGAGAAAGGTTCTTCATTTTTAAAGAGATACTTCAGTGTACAAATCCAAATAAATGTAAATGTCATACGGTCAAAAAGGAGAATTCATGCCCAATTTAGTTTCAAACTGTAGTTTTTGCCTCTTCTGGTAACGCACTCTGACCCTGTGAAACAACACAACAGTACATGATTAGTTAGCAATCATCCTCCATGCTAAACACGTGAACCACTCCTGCTGTTTTTGCCGTTTTGTTTTCATTGCAAATGAAAAATTGATACATTGAAAATTACTGGTGTATGTAAATTAAAAATGTAAATACAAAAAATGGATACAACTGTTGTATTAAGCAGGTAATAGGCCAGTCAATCTAGCTCTAAAAAGGCCCAAACCCGGGATAAATTGCAATAGTAATCGTTCCTACTTTAAAGTGATCCTTAAACCCCCTTGTATCACATATTATCTACAGCTTTATATTTAGTGGAACATGCTTTCTTTCAAGGTCAAAGTTGACAGATTTGCCATTCATTTCTCCATAGGGAGACAATTAGGAGATACAAGGCGAATAGGGTAAAATTTCAAACTATCAAGTTCAGAGAAGTAGATGTGTGCACATCCCACCCGATGGGCCAGGTGCAGGACAATGAGAGTAAATCCAAGTGAAAAGAGAAGTCCGCGACACTGCTTGTCTATTTATGATTTAATCGAGCAACGTTTCGACCTTCAGGTCTTCATCAGGCAAAGTGTGAATATGGCATTGACCCACTCAATGCCATGTTCACACTTTGCCTGATGAAGACCTGAAGGTCGAAACGTTGCTCGATTAAATCATAAATAGACAAGCAGTGTCGCGGACTTCTCTTTTCACTTAAAATTTCAAACTATGACATATTCATTTGAAACTTTCACAGTTGGTAACTCACATTCAGGCAAACAATTTTTGTATTGCAGGTTTTCTGAAATATGATGATGAAATATGCAAATAAGCTCATATGTACTGAAATATGTGATAAAATCTGTGGTAGCAGGTCAAGCATAAAACAAATTGCAATAGAAATGTTTCATACATTATATGAACTATTACTATATGAACCATATGCATCACATATCAAACATCTACTTTCATCAATTCAGTGGAACATACTTTTCCCAAGGTCAAAAGTATCCGATTTTACCCACTGAATGGCAAAATGCATTGGAAATCTGCAACTTCTGACCTTCAAAAAAGTATGTTCCACTAAAGTGATGGAGGTAGATTTTTCATATGTGATGTAGGGTGGATAAAGTATCAATAAAAAGTGTGAATCATTATTTTTGCAATTTGTTTTATGTTTTGCCCGTTGTTGCATAATTTGTCACTTTTTTTTAAGTAGATGTGATCTCATTTGCATATTTAATCATCATATTTCAGACAACTTGCAATACAAAAAAATCTTTCTCTTTGCTTGAGTAAATTACTGTGAAAGTTTCAAATTGATATCTCATTGTTTAAAAACGTAGCCTATATCTCCTATATTGTCTCCCTATGGGAAAATGAATGGGAAATCTCCAACTTTAACCTTGAAAAAAAGTATGTTCCACTAAATATAAAGCTGTAGATTTTTAATATGTTATTTAGAAAGATCAGGAAGCGCGCTCAACACCTTGTCTTCTTACACTTTACACTGGGTGCTTAACTTCGTCAATGAATGAACTCAAATCTCAAAAGAAAGTGAATAAAGAAGCACTCATCAGATTTCTTTTTTAATTTTTAATCGCCTCACATCACAGACGTTTCAGGCTTACACCCTTCTTCAGTGTGAAATGGCGATTTGAATCTGTCTGTGATGTGAGGCGATTAAAAATGAAAAAAGAAATCTGATGAGTGCTTCTTTATTCACTTTCTTTTGTAATATGTTATTTAGACATACCTAGGGATTACATGGAATGATTACTATTGCAATTTGTCCCGGGTCAAACGCTAGATTGACTGGCCTATAATGGTCTTTAGCCAGGGGTGAAGGCGCAGGAAAAAAAGGAAGAAAGAATCCAAGGCAAATAATATTTACCTTATCTCGTGTAGTTTGACAACTTCGTTGACCATGACCACCAGAGCAGTAGACAGGAAGCCCACTAGCCACACCACAAACGGGATGTCGCTTAACGAGAAACTCAAGTCTGAACTTCGGTCTTTCCACAATTGGAAATCCACAGTGGCTTGGAGCACCTGCCCCAACAACCTGGAACGATAGATTTTTTGTGTCATCTCCTTATTCTTCTTCTGTTCAAAACTGAATTCATCACATTTTTCCACTTACCCTTGAAAACCTATAGTACATCCTAAGGTTTAACTTAAAGCTATATCAACAACTTTTTTCAAGTTTAAGGTCATGCTGCCCAAGTCATTCCAGTGGTTCCTCAGCTTATAACAAACCTCTGCACTTATGAATTTATATTACTGCACCCCTAAGGTTGAAATAGTACTAAGCAAGTACATACTTTGAATGACAAACATTTTTGTGCTTTGGGGACTTTTTGGGCCTTTGTTATGACAGGACAGTGTGAGAGGAGACAGGAAATGAGCAGGAGAGAGATATGGGGTAGGGCTGGGAAATTACCCCGGCCGGACTCGAACCGGGGTCCCCATGGGCATGCAAGCCCAAATGTGGGGGGCTCTGCGCCACAGCGCGCTAAGTTAATGGCTTACATTTGAACTTCTGTTGGTCTAGGAACGGAAACAGCCCAGACACCAACAAGGCTGTGAGGAGCTTTGCCCAACTACATATATTCAGTAAAAATAAAGCGATCCAGTCACTGAAATGCTATTCCAGAAATACGACTATCACAACAATGCCAATGGCTAAGTCCACTTGCAAATTATGCAAATAGCTATGCCAGTTATAAATTGTTGGGGTGAGTTATTAATGTCTCATCCTTGTGTAAATCTTGCTTTCACTACACTGACAAAGGACATGCGTGGAACAGGCCTGCTTTCTTTTATTCACCATCACCATAAGTCATACTTTCACAAAATAGTGGCACCTTTTACTCCACCTTGTTTGAAGATATTGTTTGCTACAGATGATCAAGCAACACCTTGGAAAAACTGGAAAAACTTACATCAATTATGGACAATTGTGCTTCCAAACTGTAGGCAAAAACGCCTTCTTACAACTCATGTCATGATGTCAAAATAACTTGAAAGAGAAGAATATCTTTAGATTATCTTCTCATTTGTCATTGCAAAAAGTTCAACAATGCTTTGATCCCACCCACAGATGAATGGAGAGATTACAGACTAATCTTTACATGTTAGTCTGGCTTGCCAAAAGACAAATCAAATGTGCGAGTGTTATACAGACACCAGACTAGAAATACACAAAGGCGTAATCATTTCACTGCAGTTATTCCACGTTGAGGTGCAATGCCTTCGCAAGTTAAAGTGATACTGTCCCATTTTTGGAAATAAGCTTATGTTACACCTCCGCTTGAGTTAAATAATAGGCTCTTACCTTTCTCCTGTACTTCCAACCGTTTTCTAATTATGGCAGTGCACATTTCACCTCCAAGCTAACAGTTAACATTGAGTCCTATGAGACCAGTTAGCCACGAACTGGTCTCATAGGACTCAATGTTAACTGCTAGCATGGAGGTAAAAATTGCACTGCCATACCCAGAGAACGGTTGAAAGTGCAGGAGAAAAGTAAAACCCTATTATTTAACTCAAGGGGAGGTGTAAAATAAGCTTATTTCCAAAAATGGGACAGTATCACTTTAAGTCAAGGGAAAGCACTTTTGTTTTGTGACCAGGGGCACACGGTTTTCCCGTCATATCAGCAAATTTCTGCTGCCGCAGCGAATTTCTGTTGCTAAACACCAAAAAAGGCTTCGCTGTCCCCTGATCAAAACCTAAGCCTAAACCTAACCCGTCACAGGGTGTTGTTTAGCACGAGTTAACGTGCAAAGTCGTAATACACAAACGCAGTCAAGTCAGTGTGTCATCTTAACCCTCTGGTATGATAATATGTTTCAGTAAGAAACACTTACACCACAGGAACAGTGAGGCACCACCATGTGTTACTGAAGGGGTTCTTCTTCCACAAAGGCTGCGAGCGGTGGACATAGCTCAAGGAGATGATCACTAGAAAACAAATGTGCGATTGTTACACAACAACCTCTACATGGACATTGAAACGATGAAACTAGGCACTTGCCAAATTAAGGCAGTTTTATACCCGTTGGAGAGCATGTGACAAGTGCCAGTATGTTGACTGTAGCATCATATTTGCAGGCTGTCACATTGACATAGTATTTTAATCTAATTGCCATGCATTTGTAAGTGGGGCGCCTAAAAAGAATGTGAAAGTTACTGTGCAAAATTATTTAAGAACTTTATTATCCTGGATAATGACAAAACACTTTACCTATGTGCAACGCAAGAAAGCAAGACATGACCTTCTGCACCAACAGCAGGCCGTTGGAAAACTCATAAAACCACCTTGGAGCATCATCAGACGAGCTAGTGACAGAAAAAAAGTCTTGGTTACATATTCTTACTATTTCTTTATATTTTGAAAGCACTCGTTACATTATTTCACTGACTCAGTTACATTAATTACATGCAGTGTATCAACACAACAACATGTAACATTATGACCATGCATTGTACCTTAGGCTTTGGGTTAGCTAAGTGTTAGTACATCATATTACAGGGCTATACATGTAGACAGACTTAATAAAAGACACCATCAAACAGTGTTACCAAACACTCACAGAAAAGCTTTTCAGTTAAAAACACTGTACCTGGGTGTGAATATGCAGCAGCTGGCGTTGACATTGATGTTGGTTTGGGTAAGGTTAGCAGCTATGGAACACACCTCTTGCAGGGAGAAACCCAAACCCAACAGGTATGTCATCATCGTCACGCCAAATTTTAAGAGAAAGCACCCCAAGAAATACTGCTGTGTCTGCGGTTGGAGAAAACAAAATACACAGTTGACTTTCTCAAGTACACACATGGCTGGCATGGCTGATATAAAATAGTCAAGCACATTTTAGTAAAGACATACCTTTCTTGGAATGGCGTCCAAGTTCTTACCCGTTGCAACAGTCATCACTGAACTGTCTGGTGGTTTTCCAAGGAAGGACACGCTACACGTACACCAATGAATAGCAATAGTAAGAAGAATAAATCATCAACATCATTATAATAAAAAAAACAAATCAACAAATAGACGTCAGATTATAATAATTCTTGGCTTGATTAATCTTTCTATAATTTGTTGAATCTATGCTGCCCACTATAGTTTTACCTGCCTTTGCCATAATTTAAAAGGCTGAAAAAAATAGTCACATGTTACAAGGAGTAAACCAGATCAAATTCCCAGCCACTCCGGACACGTGACTGTGAAAATACTCCATATGTATCCCTAACCATCTCACACGTCCACTACCGTTAGAAGTTTGGGGTCACCCTAAGTTATTTTTAGCGATTCAAGTTGTGGACATCTATTGAATAGCTTGAAATGGTACAGAGGTAAGTACTGAACAGCCAAAAAGTTTTGATTACCCACCCAATTGGTTAAACTGGGTAGAAAAATGCAATCTAATCACCTTGTTTCACACCTTTATTACATATTATTTACGTTTTAATCCACTGTTCAATAGATATTTCTTTGGTTTACTAGAGAATGCACAAAACCATTGGAACACACAGTTTTTGCCCTTTGCCACATCGGCTATAAATTTAAGTCAAAGTAGCTGCATGAATTAGTGTGAAGCTCAAATTCACCTCAGCAGTGGGTAGCTGAAAATGGACAGCCACAGGATGTCAGTGACGTTCATGGGAGGAGGCAACTGAACTACGGCGGCCAGGAACTACGGATACAAAGCAATATGGCCAGTCGGCACATAAAACGATAGAATACACAGTAGTTATACTTGTTGAGAAGGCGTTTATCAACATAGTCCATAGTTACAGACCATGCTTATTATTCTGAGCATAGCTTTGAATAACGCTGAATGTAATTTATTGTGAACAAATTAATTCCAGTTACTTTTTCCAATAACGAATTGCTCATTTTGTTATGCATTCATTTCAGAGAACAATGGCACAATAAACTGATTTTGTTGTTTTGATGATGTTGTTGTTGGATTTTATTGCAGTATAGTATTATTGAGACAGTGAGAGACAGATAAACACACACACGTACACATACCTGTATAATGACAAGAGTGAGTTGGCACTGTAACAAGAACAGGAAGCATTTCCTAATCCCATACGTAGTGTGTCTAGCCTGAAGACAAAGCACAATAGAAGGGCCAAATGGTTAAGACAGCGCTTACAATTGCTTTTTAAACAGTTGCACCTTTAGAAGTGCTGGGAACAAAATAGTCAGTAAAGCAGCTCAGTACAGTAAAGCATTTTTGATAAACAGTGTTTCGCCACAAATATTTTAGAACATGACCACATCAATAGCTAGTAATTACTTCACTGTACGTGTAGAAACACTTTCTCACATAGTCCACAGCCAATAGTGTCAGTTGTATCAATTCAAACAAACTGCAGTCGGAAAGGTGGAAAGGTGATGACGGGGAAAGGTGATGACTGCAGTTTGACACTGTTGCCAACATAGACAACGCAAAATTGTGTGAAATTGCGTAGGTAGCCTCCAGTCTGGTGTTAAGCAGGCAACTCTACTGTACCTGTTCGATGAGCTTCACCATGCTGACACTCTCCCCCTGGTGGAAGGTGACGGAACAGCCCAGTGAGTTGAGCTGTCCAGAGAGGCTGAGGGGGCTCAGTCCCTCGCTGTTGTCAGTCACAGTGCAGCTAGTGGCGTAGCCGAACGTCTCCCACGAGCAGCGAGAAGGGTACAGTGGATCCAGAGCGATGCTGCAACACAAAGGTTAACTTTAGAGGCGTATATAAAGTAAAATAAAGTATGATTTTCCATCAATAGACATTTTTGGCTGCAGAACTCAATGTACTTGGGTCATACAAGTAAATAGCTGATTATGTTGTAAATATTCATGAAAAGATCAAATTTGGCATTAGGCAGCACAGTTTCAATGAGCAGCATAATTGCAAGACCTGCTCTGGCCACCATCCAACACAGTGTCCCTTTAACCAACTGTGTTGGCCACCAAAAGATAGCAAATGGATTCTCATGTGCATTTCATGCTTACATTTAACTTCAAATGCAATACCGAAATGAATTTCATCATTAAGTAAAACAAACAAACAAACAAACAAACAACCACCAGTCAGTCACAGTGCCCTTACCTGAGGTCACTCTGGAGAAACAAGCAGCTGTTGCGGAAATTGGCAGAACTGCCAAGACAACATGTGACTTCCCTGTTCTCCTGCATAATCTTGATCATCTCACACATTGCTGCGTCACAAACATATACAGTAGGAACATCAGTCAGTTATACAATATACACATCCAGCGATATTACATTACTACTGTTAAATTACATAGTGCATGCACGCACAAGCACACGCGCGCGCGCACACACACACACACACACACACACACACACACACACACACACACACACACACACACACACACACACACACACACACACACACACACACACACACACACACACACACACACACACACACTACAAAAGCACTGACGGCACTGGTAAAAGTATCGAACAGTGTATAAAAAGAGACAGGAGCCTTACTTTCAGGGGTGCAGTCTGTAAACAGTGGAACGAGCAGAGGCACATTGTCGATGTTCTTTAGATGAGGTCGCACTTGGTGGATCCCGCGAGGTAGTTTGGCCTTGATGAGGGGAACAAATCAAAAGTGAGAAGGAGGAAAACATCATGTAGTAATAGAATCAGGAATTGAAATTTGAATTTGTATATACCCATCACAAATGGTCTTTTCATCTCAGTGTATAAAAATGTATGTATTGAAAATACCCGGTTGCAATCTTCCAAAAAACTGGGCACATCGCTGTCTGTTGGCTGAAAGCTGGTAAGGTCTGAATGACCCTCATCTTCAGGCAATAAAGGCCCTTCAGCCTCATCCCGGGAGTCTTTCAGTAAAGAAGAGTTACAATTTAGTTTCCATAAAAGAATATTCATGCAGCCATACTTTGGACTTATTGTGTTCACCAAGACCAGCTACTTCAGGACAGTCTGCACTGATGAGAAATTAAAATGGGCAAGGAACATGGAATACAGAACCAAAAATGACATTGATTTACTAAAAAAATGTTCATCATTGACTACATATATATAACACACCTGGCATTTCGAAAAAAACTACTATGCTTTGGGTGGCAATTTAAAAATCATTGTGGTATATCATGATACCGTTATTGTGGTATATCGTGTTATGTATCGTTATCGCTATATAAAGTAATCCGGATTGTGATATTTAGTTTTTTTCCACATTGCCCAGCACTTATGTGGACCATTAGTAGTTATATAGTAAACCTTGCAGATGATCATCATGCAGTGAACCAGCCTGACTGGGACTAGAGGGAGCACCGTCACATTGGCCTTCTCCGTTGGGCGTCAGAGAAATATGGCAGTTCCATCCCGTCTCCAGACCCATCTTCTCAGCAAACACCTGCACACAGCACAACACGAAAAGCATCTGAGCTGTTCCTACATCAATGGGTAGTGAGAGGGCTCATGGCTTAGCCTGGGTATCACGACTTCAAAGCTCTGTGAGCATTTAGTCTGGCCTACTCGCAAAACAACCCAATTGTCAGAGGGACATGCAAAGGCCGTCTCTCGCCATTTTACATCTGTGAGGGCGTATTAACATTTATATAACAATTAAAATAGCATATCAAGTAGTTCATGCAACAAAACATACAGGCACATGTAAAGATACAGGTATAGGTGTGCTATTTAGTTTATATTAGACGGTTTAAGGAACATGATATCTTTTAGGCTTTATGCCTTTAGAAGGACAGGTCAGTTTGAGAGTGATTGACAGGAAACGAGTGTATGAGTGTATGAGTGTATGAGTGTGTGTGTGTGTGTGTGTGTGTGTGTGTGTGTGTGTGTGTGTGTGTGTGTGTGTGTGTGTGTGTGTGTGTGTGTGTGTGTGTGTGTGTCCTCATGTCAGATTCGAATCCCAGTTCCCAGACATGTGGTACGGTGGCTTAGCCCACTGCGCCTCCTTTTTTTCATATGTATTTTTATGACAGAGCTAGTGAAGAGTGGGGCAGGAAGTGAGTGGAAGAGATGGAGATGGAGTAGGATTGGGTTATGCATGTCCCAGGCTGGACTCAAACCTGAGTCCCCATGAGCAATGCAAACACATTTATGGACGGCTGCCTTTACACAGTTTCTCTTACAGCTCTTACCTTGCTACGCAGTTCGTCCTCCATGGAGAAGTAGACAAAACGGATGCACGCTGTGACCAATGCGTCAATTAGCCTCACAGTGTCCAAGCGGGCCTGGAACTGTGAGGACACCATGCCCATGAAGATCTGTCCACTCAATGCCTGCACACAGTCTTCTCGCTCCAAGCCCTCACAAATGCCCTCTGAAAGAGTGTCAGACAGAAAATTTGTCATGAAACGAAAAGAACAGAGCAACAATGGAATCCTGAAACCTAGTCTTATAAAAGAATCGTGGTCAGATGAGGGATATCATGGTTGCAACACTATTTTTGTCCATTTACTGACTCACCATCAGAGCTCCAGCTATTGCGACGGCTTCCCCCTTGTTTGATAGGTGTAGTCCCAGGCAACTCCAACCCAGAAAACAGGGTTGGACCTGGAGCCAGTTCTACACACTTCCCATTCAACTTATTTGAGAGAGTTACATGCATTGGCTTGTATGCAAATGCTGAACAGTATCCGGACAGGCAAGCACGTTGATAAAAATCTAGCACTTTCTTTCTGAAAAGGAAAAAAAAAGAAAAAGAAATAAATATGATTATAAAACAATTATTTACTTGTCTCCGATTGGACGAGAGACGTTCCTTGAGTTGGAACATCCAAGGACATCCCAAATCATGGAAAATCTCAACTTCTTACAGCTAGTAATAAATCCCTAGCACATTTCCAAAATATTACTTCACCAAGTCGTGCATATATTTTTAAACTTCGTATCAGTATAGCTCCATTGTTGTTATTGTTATTTGGTTCTTAAATTGAACTACAAAAGAACGGATGGTACTGTGCTGTACTGTAATGTAATTTCAAATTCTTTGTATGACCAGTGCATGTAAAGAAATTGACAATAAAACCTACTTGACTTGACTTGTACACACATAGATCTGTATAGAAGTCTTCTATACACATCTATGGGTACACAGACCTGACTCCAATGCAGTAGACACACTTTACACACTTTATTGATGGCTCAATGGCATGGCACCAAACCCAATGACATCCCTTAGATTAGAATTTACATTCCGGACACCAATGACCTTTACGCTTATTAAAGGGGCATTCCACCGGTGGAGACATGAATATGTATTGAAAATGGGTCATATATGTAGTAGAATAGTAGCATAAATTTCTAATTTGGTGCCTCCTTGGCCGAGAAAAGGCAGAAAATGACTTTTTAGTGCTTGTGGATTTGTGACAACAATCCCCATAATGCATTGCAATGCTCAAGTTCCACAGGCCACACCCAGGCAGCTCTGCCAGTGACTTACTGGAGCCTCAAACCCAGTGATTTCAAAAGCACTGGCACACTGATCTGTGATAGGTCTGATAGCGCATTAGGTCCAGCCCCCTTTGGCGGGGTTGAAAGGGTGGGAAAAAGGCTTGTAGTCTCAACAAAAAATCCACCTGTCTTACACTTCCTCCTACAATGATGCAAAATTATGATTTTTACATCATTGTAGGAGCAAGTGTTAAGAGGCGAGTACGGATTTCTCCTGTCTCAGGGGGAATTGAGAGAGTGTTGCACGACCATTCAAAAGTATGACTGGGTGTCTAGCAATGGAAAGTCTAATGCAAATGGGTGGAGTGTCCCTTTAACATGATTTCCTTAAAGTGCCAAGAATGGAGATAATACGCTTTTAGTCAACACACATTAGCTATATCATTTCTGAATTGAACAACATGAATTTATAGGGGGTTCCGACATTTATACTGTAAAAAAACCACTGAAAAACGGATAGATGTCAGACCTGTCTGAGCCAGAAAGGGGGTAGATATCTGCGCCATCCCAAAAGTCTGTGCAGGATTCTAATATGAGGTCTGCTGACCCATGAGAAAGCATTTGAACATTACCTAGGAAACAGAAAAAAATTGTGCATTAATCCAAACTCAGTGCATTCAGTTTTTTAAGCTGCACACAAGACCTTAATAACGAGATCAGCAAACTGTATAAATCACCAAAATATTATAAGCCAAGAACAGAACAATGGCAGACAAATGTTTCGGGTCTAGCACACCACCAGTGTTTCCAGTTCCGTAATACATGAAGACACAAAGTCGTTGCTTACTGGTAGTGCTGTCGCGCACGAGCAGGCTGATGAGGTGACTGATAGGAGGCTGGCGCTTGTTGAAGTGATGTGAGCGCCGGGTGCCCGTCTCCTGACTCTTCTCTCCAGATGGCAGCTGATAGAGGGCCAGGTGATTCTCCTGCTTGAAGAGTTCTCTTGCTCCTGGAGTGAAACCTGTCAACAAACAGCACGGCACAAGGCAAGCTGTGAAAAGCGTACGCAAAAAAATGAGATCTCCAAAGCACCAACCATATACGACGTAGATCTGTGTACTCTACTTAAAAAAGCCTAACTACCCCCTCTTTGCATCTGCACTTGTTGTTCTGAATATTGCCTGTGCACTTGTATCTGCTAGTGATGTTGGCTATGATCATGTCTTCGTTTGTAAGTCGCTTTGGTCATAAAGCGTCTGCCAAATGTAATGTAATGTAATGTAATGTAATGCAATGAGTAGGCAGTTTTCTTTTTTGGTTTATCTCCTGTGGATCATCTCATCTCATCGGCTGCATTTTATGTACACAGGGTTTTTTTGTTTTTACTTCCACGTTGTATTATTTATTTTCTTTCAACTTCCAGTCATTTTCTGTATCTTTGCTCGTTATACGTTTGCTTTCTATACGTGTAAATTTAAGAAAAGTCATGGCACTGCAAGTGAGAGTTAAGCGTCCTTTCCTGTTGTATCCCTTTTGGTTTTCTCAAGTCAAGACTATATTGTCCATTTCTTCACGTGCACAGGTCATATAAAGGAACTGAAATAACATCCCTCCATGCCATGCTAAGACATGCAAAGACATTGACAGGACAATGTGTTGTTCTTCTTACCTATAAGGCGTGAGAGTTCGCACAAGCCCCAGGGCACGTGCAGAGGCAGCACAGCTCCGTGGCTCTCTTGGAGCGCCAAGTTGGACAGGTGATCGGAGAAGCTACAGAGCTGCTGAGTAACGCTGGCATTGCAAAGGTTCAGCAGGATGTTCAGGCCCAGCGGCTTGAGCGACGGAAGATGACCCTGCCAACCCGAGTCGTCAAACTGGATGCTAACCGGATTCTGCTGGTCCTGAGACAAACTGAGCATCTCGAGGTGGTAGTCGCACACAAAGTCCTCGGCTTCACAGCAACCCACAGTGTTGTCCACGGCACAAGGCTGCTTTAGGAAAAATAGAAAAGAAACGAGACAAACCAAGACAAACAACTGTAAGTGGCTTTGGATTCAAAGCATCAGCTAAGTGTAACGTAATGCAATGAAAGGGATGACAAAAAAAGGCCAGCGGAATACCTGAGATGGCTCCTCTTCACCGCCTTCTGTGTCGTGGCTAAAGCTGACATTGGAGCCCGAGGGGTGTTTTGTGCGCGAGGTCTGTGTGGTCTGTGGGGCCCGACGGGGCCGGTGCGTATCAGAGGAGCGAGCGGTGTCGTGGGACGTCTCACTTGGCTCTTGTTGTTCTCCCGACATGATCAGTGCCGAGCTGTAACCCATGGGAAGGCTTAGGAGAGCTTCCCCCTCCTGCACCTGCTTTAGAAAAAAATGATGGTCAAAACATTATGGTCAAAGGGCAGCCATGGTCTAGTGGTTAAGGAGATGGGCTTTAGATCAGAGGGTTGCAGGTTCAAATCCCACCCTTCCACTCCCTCTCTCACTCATTCCATGGCTGAGGTGCCCTTGAGCAAGGCAACCAACCCCACACTGCTCCAGGGACTGTAACCAATACCCTCAAATGATAATAACTGTAAATCGCTTTGTATAAAAGCTAAGTGTAATGTAAAAACAATGTTCAAAAGCACCTCATCTACAGAGGTGAAATGTTGCATATAAATCATGTCCAAGACAAATTTCCCTCGGAACGAATACAGAGAATCTTGAACTTAGCAAGGTTTATCACTTAGCCATATTCTTGGATTTACGACCCTGATCAGTCACACTGGCATTGCTATGGATCAACATATGCACCTTTCCGACGCATCCCTTACCTCGTCTCGATCTTCCTCTCCCTCCATTCTACAATAAGAATTGATTGAAAGGTCGTCCCGAAGGTCATCCTGGCTGTCATGTGGCATCTCTACGCGTCCACTGAAGAACAGCACAGTCTCAGGGCTTGGATTTGGCCATGACAGGATGCCTTGCTTGTCAACACAGCACAACACCTATATCGTGTGGTGCACACACGCACGCGCACGCGCACGCACGCACACACACACACACACACACACACACACACACACACACACACACACACACACACACACACACACACACACACACACACACACACACACACACACAGTTGTTTACAAACATTTTGTGCAGCGAGCACAGATTACTTCTCTTTCAGAGTCAATTACTAGATTACCAAAGAATACAGCATACAGTACCAGCTGATTGGCCAACTCTTTTCCTTTTTGCATTTTTTTCAGAAGCTTATCAAAGGCGTATACAGTACATTCACACAAGACCAAACACTGAAGGGCACATTTGCAGGTTATTGCTTTATTTTTGTTAACACCAAACCAGGGGTGCGTTTTCTCGATAACATTGTTGCCAAGTAAGTTAGCAACTTACAAGGCTTCCAATGGGAAATTGCTTTGCAACCAAGTAAGTTGCTAACTGTTTAGCAACGACGCTTTCGAGAATCGGGGTCCAGCAACGGTATTTTTTTGCCATGTAAAAGCACTGCAGCAAACACCCAGAAGATTGGCACTTACTGTGACTGATCCAAGAGCATGCAACAGACTGGAGGTGTAGCAGAGGGTGCGGGACTCCCCCTTCAGGACATCCAATAGGTACCTCCACACAGACCGCAGCATTTCCTAACAACACAGACACACAGACACAGACACAGACACAGACACAGACACACAGACACACAGACACAGACACAGACACACAGACACACACACACACACACACACACACACACACACACCGTACAGTACATACAAAATAAGGAAGAAAAAAGGTACAAACTGATCAACTATCAACCTCAATCTCAAATGACGTGGACGTAATGATAAAATGATTATAAATGACTTCGTCATTTATCGTTTGTGGGTAAAAATCCTAACTAAATGATTGCAGGAAGTATGACAAGGTATGCATGCTTCTTAAATTTGTTGCAAGACTACCCTTCACTATTAAAATTGAAAGTGGAAAAACTGCGTGCCATGAACAGGAAAACAACAGCACCCCTATGTCAACGTAATAAATGTAAGAAAGCAAATTAACTAAGATAAATAAATTGGGGAAAACCTAACCAGGTAAGCCACTGAAAAACATAGGACTGTCATAAATTCACCTCTCTCAACCAAAGACTGTCAAAGGTGAACTGGACAGCAATACATGTTTCAAATAGGCTGGAATTTTTTTTTCTTTAAAGTCACTTTCCAGCTCTGGAAACGTCAACACCTTCAATAGAAGCCACTCGTGAAGATGCACGGGTTTGATTTGGTTATGGATTTCATTTTATCAGCTTCTACAACTACTACTACAACGGTACGGCATATTGAACAAGGGTAGGTGGGCGGTGGTGGTTCCGGTGTCAGAGGAGCCCGTTTGGCAATCAGAGGGTTGCAAGTTCAAGCCCTACTCTGCCTGACCCCATCGATGTGTCCTTAGATTTGACTCGGACTTGTACGCTTTTGACTCGAGACTTAACTTGGACTTGACCGTTTTAGCTTGCAACGACTGTCTAGATATATTCCATTCTCTGCATCTGTATGTGACAATACTAAATGAGAAAAAGAAAATTAAATTATTTGGCCTTAACCAGTACCAAAAGGCTTTCTATTTTTGTTAAGAATGTGACTGGCAAAGGGGGGCATGCACAGTAGTGGTAATGAATTTATGACCTAACATAGTTGTTAAGATTGTGCATAGTGACTTGTTAAGGACATGAAAAAAAATCAGACTTGGACTTGGACTTGGCTTGGATACGACTTGAACTTGACTTGGTCAAATGCGTCTCAACTTGTGACTTGACTCCAACTTGACTGGAAGGACTTGAGACTTCAATGTGACTTGCAAATTAGTGACTTGGTCCCATCTCTGGGTAGTAAGTTACCTTGCGTGTGTGAATGAGAATGGGTGAATGTGAAGCATACAATGTAAAGCAGTTTGAGAGCTTGAAGGAGTGGAAGGGCGCTATATAAATGCACTCCATTTACCATGCGCATGGTAAAAAAACAGGCAGAAGGTGCATCACGTTGAGGTTGTGCCTGGTTAGTCCTACAAACCGTATTAAAGCAGATTCGGCTTTCAGCAGATTCAACGGAATGGCCAAAAGGAACAGTAGCCACACCATTGAGATTATGCCTGGGCTGGAGGATGCAGCAAGCCAATAATCGCAGGCACTGCTCCAAATTTCATGAAAGAGTTTATACAAAAGCACATTTACAGTACAAGGTTTTGGAATGGCCATCCCAGTCTTGAGATCTTAACAGCATTGAGCATTTGAACATGTATGGTTTCATTGAATGAAGAAGTTCAACACAAAAAGGAAGGCAAAAAATTTGACAGAATTTGAAATGTGTTGGGGGGGGGGGGGTGGTGGAGGGTCTGACTTCTTTTTGCCTGCTTCTATAGGAGGTACCGGCAAAAAAGAGCCTCTACTAAATAATAATGGATTATTTCTTTTGAATGCCTACATTTATTCCCATGCAAACTTTCAATTAAACAGGCACAAAATTGTTTCCGTTTGACCCAATACAAATTATTTCACAATTATTTAATAACCTGTGTAACAATATTTAATACCATGTAATACTAGTGTAATACCAGTGTAACAATATGTAATACCTTGTAATACCAGTTTCACACAAATACATGATGCAAGTACAAAATTGGTACATGGTGTTAAACTGGTATTACATGGTATTAAATATTGTTACACTGGTTATTACACTGCACCTAATGTGGTAGAGTCACTGTAATAGTGAAGCATTAAAATAGTGGTACCATTTGCCCCATATTGTTTTGCTTCGTTTTCACAATAGTCGTTTGGTTTTATGGCTATGCATGTCACTGATCTATGTATAGATATTATAGTTCTTTTATATTTTGTATTCAACATATCAATTTATAAATAGGAGGACAAGAGTGGTAGGAATGATGGGGTAATGGAAGCGTTGCGTTTCGGGGATATACCTTTAGCAGTCGGAGGCGAATGCATAGGCCTAGTTAGTGTTGTGGAGTTATGAAGACCATGAATTCACCAGTGGTGTGAGTGAGTTTAGGGCTAAAAGTTAAACACATTCTGACTGCATCACAACAAAAGAGTCAGACAGTGTAGGAATGTAAAAGTGGTTACTTTGCACTTTTCAGCAGGCATTCCTACAACATCTGAGAACAGAAAGCACTGCCTGTGCTTTCACCATTTTGTGACCTAATTTAACCTTACAGCCGACAGCAGCATGGACATTTGTCCATTTGCTGTGGATCTCTTGGTTTCTATATCTAGGATTCACATCTGAAGCAAAAAAAAAGCCACAAAATAGAGGGGAACAGGCAGGCATGCACAAGTACCAAGACAAGACAGAAACAAGTGGGTGAAATATAGCAATGGTGAATTGCAATGTTTCCCCCCCCCAAGAAAAAAAAAACGTATAAACACATACAATGAGTGTAGGAAGTAGCGGTATTTAAAAGCAGTCACAATTAGCAGCAACACCCACATGCATTGGCAGCGACACACACGTGGAAAAATGTGACAAAGGGTGCAGGCATCCAATGATGTCTGCCTATGAAATGTTTCAAAAACATGCATTTCAAGAGGCCACAAGAAGACAGAGGCAGGGCCGGATCAAGATGGCCTGGGGCGCCTAGGACAAATTTCGCTACAAATAAACCTAGATAGTGTCATCATTACGAGCTGGGAATTAAGGCTAACATGTCTACCAACTGCACTCAACGCGACAGATTTTTTTTTTCAATTTAATATCGTCTCACAATTAAGCAATTTTTCACTTTTGGCCAATCAGGGGCCCCCGGCCAGGTGGGAGCCCCGAGGCTGCAACCATATTTAGCCTGTGCATTAATCCGGCCCTGGAGTGGAATATGAATAAATGGCAAAAATGGATGAAGGGGCGAGGGCTGGGGGGATCCAAAGCGATGAGGATATACCTGGGAGGACACCACTTCCGTATAGCTGCTGAGAGTGTCCTCAGAGAACTTAGCAAGCTGAAGCAAGAGAAGAGGCTTGTTAAAAAAATGGAGGCCCCTTTGTTAGCTTGTTATAACTGCTTTCGTTTCAGGCGTAAGTTATGTTTTAAGCACTGGAAGTATTGATTGGAAGTGGCTGAAAAGTCAGACATACAACACTGGCAGGGAAAGACACAACCTTTTTTTTGCTGTTATGTTGCTGTAATGATGACCGACATGACATCCTATCTTAGAACATGTTTTATGTGTTGAGTGGATTAAAAAAACCTGCTGTTCATAATGGAGATACTGTGCAACTAAGCCAAGTAGGTGCAGTATTTTAAGTCATGTTGTCAAGCATTACAGACAAAGAAACAGCATGGTGCTCGAAATAGCATAATGCTGTTTGCTACAGCAAAAATTGAGCCATAAGATGTCTTTCTGTGCAATACCACTTGACAGGACACCTGTTCAGTAGGCTAAAGCTTTAGGGGGATCAAATCTATGATCCCAAAGCCCATTGGTCCCGCAGTCTAAAGGTCCCACAACATACTCCCCCTGCATCATGGTTCCCACATAAAAAAAAAAAGTTCAAATGTAGGCCCTGTGTTCCACAACTGTACTTTGTATGTTCACACATTTCCAAGTAAATTAAGAGAACGTGCCTTTCTACCACCATGGAAAGTAGGGCCTAAATTTGAATAAATTCTTCGAAATGTGGGAACATGGAGCAGCAAGAATATGCTGTGGGACAAATGGGCTGTGAGACCAATGGGCCTAAAAGTTAATGTTTTAAGTCGTAGTGATGTGGGACCTATGGGCAGTGGGACCAATGGGGCTATGGGAACATAGACACACTCCCTTTTATAGTTTATCGAGCTTGCCTGTTGGAGGGGATAGGCATCAGCTTTTCCTAGCATATTAAAAATAGTACTGCTGACCTTTAGAGATAAAAGTTCATACTTTGTTAGACAAACCATAAATGGGTAAATTGATTTTTTTTTTTTTTTTTTTTAAACCCTGATCTATTTTCAACATTCATTGAGAAAAAGAAGTATAGTTGTACGTATATTCTTTCATTGGAGTTTCTACTTGTCTGGGCTGCTGGTCTTTAAAAAGTTAATTTTAATAAAAGAGTAACTATGCTGGTTTTCCAAATGTGGTTGAAAACAGAGATTCAGATTCACACAGAGCTGACCAGCAGATGTTGAACACAAAATAGCAGTCTTTTAATGTATGAAAAATTGCATTTAAAAAGAATACATACATACTATACTGGTGCAGCGTGTTAAAATTTTCTTCAATACAAAACTTCATAGTCATGACAGCTTTCAGAGGTCTTTCATACTAATGCTATCAATCCTAAAAGTGGGCAAAGCACCTTCTCACTAGATTAATGTGATGTGTTTCATTATGCAGAATGACTCACCAATCCAGTGGGAGCATTACGGTTGGATTCAGCCAACACACGAGCTTCACCATAAGCATTTACCAGGACCCACATGACAGGAAAGAGCAGGGGAAGAATAGGCAAAACTCCCATCATCTACAAACAAAGCACACAGCCAAGTTAACAAATACGTAACACAAATTTTGAGTTACACAAATAGTGAACTCAAAGATATGTATTGGACATTGTTACTTTAAACAAATTATTCTGGACACCCCTGTATACGTAAGTTAATGATGTCTGTAAAGTGGGGGGCAGCCGTGGCTCAGTGGTTAGAGCACTGGGTTGGCAACCCAAGGGTTCCCGGTTCAATGCCCGACCGGACCACGGCTGAAGTGCCCTTGAGCAAGGCACCTAACCCCCACACTGCTCCCCGGGCGCCGCTCAGCAGGCAGCCCACTGCTACGGACTAGTGTGTGTACTTCAATGTGATTCACTAGTCCAAATGGGATAAAGTGCAGAGAAAGAATTTCCCCTAGGGGACCAAAATTGGCTCCAATTGGCTTCATTAAATTGGATTCGTTAAGTGGTTTGTAAACACTAATGCCATCAAGAAGCATTTACAACAACAGACATGGATTGCAAATTATGAATAGGTCATTAAATATTGTCTGCAGGAACATTTCACAGTAAAAATAGCTTAAATATAGGGAAGCTGCTAAGGAGTTAAAATCATTTTAGCTTTTAGTTACTCTTTATTGAATAGCGACAGTCTTCCAACATTCAAGTCTTCCAACATTCTCAACCTTCTTCCAACATCTCAACACCTTCCAACACCTCAACACCTACAAATTCCACTTCAAAGAATTTTTGCCAGAAATTACCAACAGAACAGAACAGAAAATTATGACCAAATAACCAATTTTTCATGCAGCTCTGCATGTAATTCAAAGCAAAAGCAAAAAAATATATTTCTTTCTTATAAACATACATACCTGCAGCTGTATAAAATTGAAAGGCGCAGGAGTGAGACTGGGGGCGTTGAAGAAATAACGCACAGCGTTAACAGTGAAGAAAGCCACCTGTAGAACACAAG
The DNA here is from genome assembly GCF_034702125.1 of Engraulis encrasicolus. Classification (NCBI taxonomy): domain Eukaryota; kingdom Metazoa; phylum Chordata; class Actinopteri; order Clupeiformes; family Engraulidae; genus Engraulis; species Engraulis encrasicolus. The sequence goes on from NC_085873.1 coordinate 15,325,494, forward strand.
CTCTTAATAATACAGTTGGAAACATTATGCAAAAAAAAATGTATTGAAAGATTGAAATGTGTTAGCATACCAGCACCGCAAGACAAGCATATTTCGCCATGATGGTCTGAACGGTGAATCGCTCGTTGTCTAAGGCTGTGATGGGTCGAGACAGAGCCTGGTCTAAACTATTCCTGTTAAACATGAAAATGTATCATATTAATTGCGCATTACTTGCAGCAGTGGTTCCTAAACTGGGGGTCCGGAACCCCTTAAGGAGTCGCGGACGGAGGGAACCGTTTTCACAAAGCCTTTGAATACAAGGTATACTGTTTATGCTTTTATAACATTTTCATATATTGTTATTAACAATATTCAGTTCAATGACTAATTAATGGGGGGGGGGTTAGACCTATATTGAAGGCGGCCACCTTTACAACAGGCCAACTTCGCTAGGGTCCCCTAAAAATATAACTTGATTGTACAATCAAATTTTTTTTTTACAAAACAGGTCATATTTCATGTGAAACTGGATAACATTAAAATTATGTCGGAGGCACAGGTAGGACGGCCTCAAGGACCGTAAAACGGCCCTAGAGACAAAAGTTACCCAAACCCTGATTTAGGTGGAGGGCTAACCTTATATTACTTAGCACCGGCGTGCTGACCACTCTGAATAGCCGGTGCTGCTGAGGACTGTGGGGTCCCCTCTTCTCCATTCCTCGGGGTGACGGCGGGGGAGAGAAGGGAGGGAAGAGATCACCGGGCTCCAGAACAATGTGTTCATCATCCTGGAGGATGAGCACACACACAAAAACACAATTTGTCCATAACAATACAATAATACTATACAACATGTATTTGTAGCACAATATCACAACAATGAAGCGGTCTCAAAGCGCTTTACAACGCACATACACCTTCCCACATTCACACACCAGCTCTGGAGGCTGCCGCTTAAAGGGCCGTACACACACGTCGCTGCTAGTTACTCGCTCAGCGAATGAACTCAATAGAATGTCAATGTGTCCCAGCGAGACTCGCAGGAGAGTAGGCGAGTACTGTACAAGCGATGCGATGTGGGCGGATTCCGAGTTGAAAATATTTTATCTTCGAGCGAGGCGAGTAAGCGAGTAACCAATTGGAATGCAGAGTTCGGTACTTCTCGGCTGTCCATTGGCAGTTAAAGCCGCGGGAACCTTCAGCGAACGTTCCATGAAAGAGTGGCGAGTAGGCGAGCAAGCGAAATGCTAGCTTTGTTAGCCTCTGTGAGAAGAACAGCACAGTCAAATTGACACGTGTGACCAACCGCGAAACATTTTTCTGGTCACAACTCTCACTCACCCCTTTTACGAGCCAAATGTGTACTTCAGCCAACCAGACAACATAACATTAATCATGTGCTTTTGAAATGCCAGCATTATTGGAAATCACATTAATGTCACTCCCGGTCTTAATGGTGAATATGCATAGATAAGTAAATAGATGCACAGAGGCACACATTTTTTGGGACGCCCTGTAATCATGAAAACTATACAGTGCATGTGCCATGCATTGAGATTTGTGTCGCTGAAATTTAGTCCACTTTCATTCACTCCAAAAACTTGACAGGGGCTGCAGACAGTGAAGACAATGAATGTCGAAAGAGTTGGTAAACAAAGATGTTAAAGCTAGTTAAAGTGTTGCTCCTTTCCCACCTCCCATCAAGTTAAATAATTAATTTTTACCTTCCTCCAGTTTTTTGCAGCCGTTCTCTGACTGGAATATCCAAACAACTTGTAGCTCCAAGCTAGCATATACCATTGAACCGAATGGGTCCAGCTAGCAACTAACTGTACCCATTTGGTTCAATGATAACATGCTAGCTTTAGTAGCACTGGACAAAAAAGTTAATTGTTGTCCATACATAGTCATCCTTTTGACCATGCTGGTGAGGCATTCGATCAAGTCCCCTCTGAATTTGTGTTTTCTTTTCAGTCAACTCTTTTTTTTAGGTCAAAATATCCAAGTAATGATGTGAATGTGCATGTTTTATCATGTTTTAGTGTGATGTGTGTTAGCATTATGTTGCTGCTTCTAGTGTGTACCGTGTTTTAATGTGCGCTTGTATTTACAGCTACTTGCCCAAGGACCACAGATGTAAACAAATTAGTTACGCTTAGGGTGGGAATGGATGGTGACCTACTTGTACCCAAATTAAGGAATTACAAGGCAATCTATTAGATTAGAGAGAGGGAGAAAGAGAGAGAGAGCGAGAGAGAGAGAGAGAGAGAGAGAGAGAGAGAGAGAGAGATTTGCTTCAGAGTGTATGTGAGAGTATGTGCTTCAGAGGCCAAGATATTTAGTTTTTCATAGATTGACAGTCGCTTTTCTCAAAAATGGCTTAGGCATTTAGCAGGTCTTTTAGGCACCAATGGGTTAAACAAACTGTTAGATTAGAGAGAGAGAGAGAGAGAGAGAGAGAGAGAGAGAGAGAGAGAGAGAGAGAGAGAGAGAGAGAGAGAGAGAGAGAAAGCACACCTTGATCCCTCTGAGAGATGCGAAAGTCTCTTGGCCTGGCCTCAGCGCGATGATGTCGCCCTCCACCAGCAGGCTGACCGGCAGATTGACCAGCTGTTGGTCTCGATAGGTCCAGTGTAGAGACCAGGATGGGGAGGAGGGTGTGTAGAGGTCTGGGTACAGCGGAGCGCCCCACCGGAAAGGCTCCCCCCCACAGGCCTCCAGGTGATCTGCAAGAGACAGGAGGCTGGGTTGGTGCTCAAAGTTTAACAATTACTAAAGTAATAAACAAATATTTATTAGCATGACCGTATACAGTACGTTTTGCAGCTAAAATGTCTGAAAATTTAAAGTGGCGGACATGGAGAAGATACATCTTTTCATGCATGAAAATTGCATTCTGAATTCTGTGAAGAAACTGCTAAAAATATTACATAGTGCACCTTTAATGTATAAGAAAACGAGACACAAAATAAGCACACTTTATTGCCTATATAACAAAGAGCCAAGCCAGCTCAATGTGAAATGTCCAGTTCTGATGGTAGATTCAGGGTAACAAGCAATTTGTTTGAGCTAACCTTTAGTTAGTTTCTGAAAGTTTCTGATTATATGTGGTGTTTTAATCAGACACTGCAGTACCTGTATTGCAATACCTTAGTATTATTCACCAGTATTTTTTCACCACTAGAAATTTCACTACTAGGGTTTTTTTTAGGAAGATTCGATTTCAGAGGAAAAAACCTCCGTTTGTGTGTAAACAAAAGGCACAAGCGAATGGAAAAGTCTTTTTGGAAATACCCGGGTATATGTACAGTATAAACAGCCCCTAAACTCTCACCGTTGAGCTGTGTAACGACAGCCTTGAGCCTCCGCACCATTTCGCTCTTCCTCAGGCGCTGCTGGCGGCTAATGAGCAGCAGGTTGAGAACCAGCAGCAGGAAGAGCGCTCCAGCATTGACCAGCTCGATCCCACCGCTGACAAGACACACAGGAGACAAAACACACTTTCACACACTGCATTATGTACCAACCATACACACACTGCATTATGTACCAACCACACACACATAAGCGCCTCTTTATGCCAATCAAACATCACACCGAAATGTGACATTTGTTAATCCTTCAGAGTATGTAGACCCATAGACAAATACATTGTATAGCTATTGGGGAAGAATCGAATCCTAGATTTGGTTTCAGATTTGGCCGAATACTGGAGTTCCAACCGGAAAAAAATCCTACTTACATGTAAGCACAACGTGATTACGTTGTCAATGCTTAAGAGAAGATAATGTCACAAGATACAGTCACGTGCGGAAAAGTTCAAAGCCCAGTATGAACACGGGTGGTTTGCAGGTAAGCACTTAAGTTCTGAACGTAACTAGTGTGGGAAAAGACACCTAAACCATTCTGGTAGGCCTACCAACAGTATTAGTGTGACTTATTAAAAAAATAGTGGTAGAAGTTGCTTTCACAGTTTAAAATGAAAATAGGCCTGATAAATTATCAATTCTGCGTGAAGTATCTCTTAATGTTTAGAAAAGGAAATACATGCAGAGAATGGTTTTCAATGCATAATAATGTACTAGCTGATCGGTGTAGGATTCGGTATTCGGTTTTGGATTAGGCCAAATCTTAAGCAGTGGATTCGGTATTCGGCAGAATCTTAAAAATCAGGATTCAGTACATCCCCAGTAGCTATGAGAGCACACATATCACAATACAAATAAACCTGGGGAAACATATCATCAAAATGCCCTCACTCAAAGAGAAAGTAAAAATGCATGAAAAAGGCCAAACCTGCCATATGGCTGACTGCCATGACAACACAGCAGTCCGAGCACCACCACCAGTGTCAGCACAGCTCCCGGCCAGTGAAGACAGGAGTGCCGGTTGTTATGATGGAGGAAGCTGTGGGCCCACAGGTCCTGCCATTGTGAGAGAATAAAAAAGTGTGAGTGAGGGGCGCTGTGGCGTAACGCGCTAAGCCCCCACATTTGGGCTTGCATGCCCATGGGGACCCCGGTTGGAGTCCAGCTGGGGTCATTTCCCAATCCTCCCCCATCTCTCTCTCCCACTCACTTCCTGTCAGCATCTCATACTGTCCTGTCAACAAAGGCATACAACCCCCTAAAAAATGTATTTAAATAAAAGTGTGAGTGAAGTTTATGAGATGCTGAACAGAACAGTCCTGAGGAAGTTCCTCTACAACACTTTGCCATGCCTACATTAAAAGCTACTTTAAGGCCCTGCCGTGGCCTAACGGTAGGGCACTGGGTTACTACGCCAGCGACCCGGGTCCTATTCCGGTCCGGGACATTTGCCGATCCCTCCCCGTCTCTCTCTCCCCACTCATTTCCTGTCCTGTCAATAGTGAAGGCGAAAAGCCCCCCAAAAATACTACCAAAAAAGCTACTTTAAGACGTGACCTGAATTAGTTTGAAGGGTTATTCATGAATGAAGGCAATAGTGTGGGTTAGGACCTGTAGTGTCTGTCGCCTTTTGCTGGTGCCCTGGTGCTGCTCCAGCAGGCTGGACAGCTGGTTGTGTAAGGTCCACAATGCCTGAGTGGTCGACAGCCCAAGAGGCGTCACCTGCTCCTCCTGCAAAATCAAAGTGAAATCAAATGTATTTATGAAGTAGCCTGTAATCATAAATTCATCCTCTTCATCAAATTAATATTGATGATAATAACACTATTGAAATGAAATCGGTGGGGTCAGTCTGGCTGTCACATAGTGAGTTAGCTCTCAACGTTTGCATGTCAATTTAATTCTGAATTAATAATGTACCTGTTTCTTATCCTTTAGCTCCATGACAACAGCTCTGTTCCAGCATGCTCTGTCAGAGGATGATGCGCTGGTTATCAGGGTCGATGATGTGATCCTCAACCAAGTTTTGCCGGTCCCTAGATAAGGCTATGCCTTTCTCTCAACCTTGTGAGGGTGAACAGAAACATCTGGTCATTGAACCAGGAAGAAGTGAAAACCCCACTAAGGGGTGAAACAAAATACATTTTCAATCAAAACACCTCATTCTACTGCCTAATGTCCACAAATATAGTATATCTACTGCCAAATGTCCACATTACTTGAATTTCTCGACATGTTTTACTCATTTCACAAAATGGTTTTTCGATTTTGTTCCCATATACTGGACCGAAAATGTACTCAACCATGACCCCAACACCAAGGTACATACCGAAACGTGATTTTTGCACACCGTGACACCCCCTACTAATGCAACTTATCAGTCCAGGCATGGAAACATGGTACACGGGCATGGAAATCAGTACACATGCACTTTCATGTTAAGTCAGTCTTAGCACATCTGAACATTTGTGTGAAAAGTTTCTGGCGTTTCAGTAACTATTTTAAGTTATTTAAGTTATTATTTATTTAAGTATTTGTGTGTAAGCAAGCAAGCTGGTCATAAATAGTTAATAGTGTACCCACTCCGAGCCACAACTGACAACAAACTCAGTGATTCGTTAACTGGTTTACACAGGTTCCTTGAGAGATTTTGGCCCATTCCTCCATTGCAAATTGTTCCAGTTGGTCCAAATGTATGTATTCTGAGCATGGACATTTTCATTTTCAGCACCTATCAAAGATTCTCTGACAGATAAAGGTTTTGGTATCCTTGAAGACTGTTTGGACATATTTGGATGTATGTTTTGGGTTATCTTAATGGAAGACTCATCAAGGATCTCACCTTGATATATAATATATAAAATATATATTCTTCAAAATTAAATCATCAGTCTTATTTTTCATGGTGCCATACACCCACCGCTGGCTGCCACAGCATGCTTCCACCATGTGGAAACTGTCTTCACCCAACAAAAGCAGAAATCTATTGTGTCCAAGCAGGTCCAAATTAAACCCCATCAGACCAAAGCACAGACTTCCAAAACGTATTTGAATGATGTCTTACTTTGTAGGGGGGTACTAATTTTGACCTCAACTGTAGGATTTTCTGTGCAACAGTTCAAAGATCCATGCACAGCTTCAAGGTGTTGGTAAACACAGGAGTGTTCAATACTTCAAAAGAAGTTTACCACACACTTGTTTGACTTTTTTGCCCATTTATCAGGGTGAACAAAACGCTTCGTGCGTTAGGTGCGTCATCAGGTTCACTCAGGCATTGCCTTTTGATGTAGGATTGTCTGATTGTCTGTCTGATGTAGGATTGCATTGCTTTGCGTGTTTGACTGTGTGGTTGCGAAGCTCTCAGCAGATCTGTGTTGAACTGCACAGCTCTGCAAGCTCCACTTACAGGTCTGGGAGAGCTGCACATTCAGATTTGTTTGCAGAAGGCACGGCTATATCTACCACTTCACCATCCTTGCCACCAATCATTTACATCAAAACAGTTCCCTGGTGACCTTTAGAATTAACGTGGTAGGCACTGCCGTGGCTGGTATGGTAGGACACTCGTCTACTACGCGGCCGACCCGGGTTCTTTGCCGACCCTTCCCCGTCTCTCTCTCCCAACTCGCTTCCTGTCTCTACTTAACTGTGATGTTTGAGAAAAAAACGATAAAGGCTTGTAAAGCCCCCCAAAAATACTTTTTAAAAATTATTAATGTGGTAGAGTATTCAATACAGTTGACGCATGGCACCTTGGTCTGAGCCACCATTGCAATCTTTCTATTGCCATTCACAACAGCCAAGCAGCAGAGGTGGTCTTGAGATCAGAAGGTTAGAGGTTCGAATCCCACCCTTACATTTCCCCACACCTCCATCTATGGCTGAAGTGCCTTTGAGCACGGCACCTTACCCCACATTGCTCCAGGGACTGTAATCAATACCCTGTAAATAACTGTAAGTCGCTTCGGATAAAAGGGGTCTGCAAGTGTAATGTAAATGTAATAACAATTGCTCCTGCATGTTCCAGGCCTTGGCCTGCTTTTGCATTTGCATTTGCATTCAGTAAAACTTAAGGCAAAACAACTTATTTGTCTTTGAAAGGCCAACACACACATAATTATTTCAAGGACAGAAATTTACATTAAAAATAGAAATCTAAACCATGCCACATAAGGTACATGTGATCAATCTCTGTTGATACTTGAATTAACCATTGTGTAACCATTGAAGTGTAATCATTCAAGTTCAGTGCCACTAACTTTCCAGTCGTCTGACCATCATAGACCGACCCACCCACCATGCATTTCTCACAGCACCATCAGCTGAATGACAAACATTGCTTTGGGTGGCAACAACAGACCTGTTCTGCATGACTACCTCAGCTGGAAAAAGAGGCACAGTGCGCACACAATGCCTAACTATTGCAACAATAAAGTTGACCTATTACACGACATCTCCGTTCCTAACCATCACCAGAGGCTGAGCGGGAGTGATGTTTATTTCACCAAGCCAGACTCTACAGTGTATGGTGTTGTTCCGCCCTTGTGCAGAATTCTACTCTCAGTCATGAAACCAGAGAAACTTGCAGTGCACACATGCATCTACCTAACATGAAACCTTCCTGCTCTAAACATTTAGTGCTCTATGATTTAGTGCAGTAATGTGCATGGTATGATCACGTTAGAGGCTTGTTTGACATTTGACTTTACAGTCTACTTCGAATCAAATCCTATGCGCTATCCTGATGGAAACACCAGCTAGCCACGGTTAGCATGGGCGCCTCAGATGAAGGCACGGGCAGAAAGGCCATAATGACGCAAGTGCACTACAGAACGAGTACAATTACAAACGATTAAATCGAAGCAGTTTATAATTCACATCTTGGAAATATCAAATATGTCTTGAAACACCGCACTTAGGGGCTGTTTGTTTATGCTGAGCTCACCATCCGCAAGCCAACCAGGCTACCTACGCATACCAGATAGTCGATCACCGTATCAAACGGATTTCACGCTTAATCCCTGAACGTGTGCGTGACAAGACAAATGTATTTGAGGATGAAGAATCGTACCTTGTTTCATGCAAAGAGCTCCGATTTTATCTGTGCCGGTAGTGCGACCATCTCTAAGTGGTCCCGTCAGTTCGCCCACAGATGACAGCCATATTCCAGTAGGAAGTGGCGACAGCGCACGTAAACTGGGTGGTGCGCAGAACAGGGTTGGTGAGACGGTCGTAACTGCAGAGTCGCAGAGCCAGAGCCGCAGATTTGCAATCGCATGCGCAATGGAAAGCGGGTGTCTCTCTCAGCCCCTTCTGCTGCCACCTAATTTCTCACCACCCTTTGAGGTGACCTGTGTGAAGTTAGCACCCCATATGGTGAAAATATGAATTAAAGCATTTTGGTTCGTTTGTGCATTGTTTGTGCACGATTGTGCAGGCAAATGAGTGGTGAGCACAAACTGTATTGAAGATATTTACATTTTGAGAGGTTGGTGAACAGGTCACTCAGCACCCAGTCAACATCCAAATGACTCAAAACTGGTTGGAGTTTGTGCACGTTTGTGCTGGCAAAATTAACATTAGATAGCCTTGATTGGCCCGTGCAGGCTGGCTCGTCAGGCACAACGAGACCCAGGTCAGAGGCCCGGCTGGCCTCAAGTTCGGCAGCAGTAGGTGGCGGCACCTTGCGAAGGTGGCGAGCATGCCACCTTGTGCAATCCATCAGACAGAGGGTGCATCCCAACATGTGTCCTTGCCTCCTCCACTTGTGCTTGTCTCCTCGTCCCGCCTCCTGGCCCCTCCTCCGTGGAGAAAACGATAAAGTTTCCCAGCTGTCAGCCTCGCCACAACAACTTTTGAGGGACTGTTTTTCATTCACCATCCCAATTGCAAATGAGAAAAAGCCTTTACAATTGAGCTTTTGCAAGCTATTGAAATATAATGCTGTTGTCAGTGATGTCATCATGACGAGAAGCAAGTGGAGGAGGCAAGTGGAGGAGGCAAGGTCACATATTGGGATGCACCCAGAAAGTGGCGGGACCCAGCTGCTCAGTCACTTGCTGTGAGGCAGACCAGAATGACTTGAGCTTGTGGCCCTGGGTAGGCCTGCGGATCCTCACCCAGTCCAGTGGAGTAAGTGTGGGGCTTTGACCCTGTGAGAGCGGTCAAAGCGCTGTTTCACTTTGCATTGGTGAGCGCACAGAGACCCAGTCGTGCAGCTGCTCTGGTGTCTGCTGCGGTACACTCGGAGGTGGGCCAACGGGGCCGCAAAGACAATCCGAAGGCCGAAGGCCAAGGCTGTTCCCGTCCCAACATGAGATGCACTGGCGAACTACCTGTGGTGGAGTGCTGAGTTGCTCCGTAGTGCAACAGGGTTCTCCGGAGTGCCGCCGGAAACTGGAATCCTTCTGCCAGCTGTGAGCGCTGAGGGGGTGAGGGGGTCCGTCTTGCCGCTCACCAGGCATGCACCACTGTTTCACCTTGAGGATGCCCAGGTTACCCTCATGGGCCATGGCCAGCACTCAGGCCCGGAGTTTAGTGGGGATGAAGGCGCGGTGGCCCCGTGACATCCTTCACATGGTGTTCATCAGGAAGGCTGGAGGCTGGGGGCCACCCAGAGTGGATGAAGGAACGAAGTGTTGGTCAGCTGTGTTTGATGGCTTGTGGCCACCCATATTCCTCTTTATCACATTCCATAGGTTTCAATAGTGCAGGGCCTGGAGATTAGGCTGGTCATGAAATCTATGTAATTAATTAATTAATTAATCTATCTTATTGGTCCTCCATCCAAACATCAATTGACCGAGCTGGCACCTCCATGGTGTGACATGGTGCATTGCCCTGCTGGAGGGGAAAAAAAGCCCTCAGATTTGAGGACATTGGCGGAGTAGTCTTGAGTACGCAAGATTTCATACTAGATAACTTTGTGTGTAGTTTCAGTCATGCGTCTTTCGTAAAAATGAATCATCCCAATTCCACCTTGCTAATGATCACCATCAGAGGCGCGCGCGACGCCAGAACTCCATTGCGCGACAGACGCGCGCGCGCACGCACACAGATGAGATGGAAGTGTGCGCGCATGCAAATATTTTCTGCGGGTGGCTCTGCGGCTCTGCGCTCGCGAAGTGGCCAGAGGGAGCCTCCCTCACCATTCTCTGGGAGGGTCCAGGTCCGGTCGACTGGCAAGAATACCGGAAGAGTTGTTTTTTTAACCAAGTGAGATGGGCTCCGAATAAACAACATTGAGTTGACAGTTGTAATTAACGGAATGTAAACACAGCCCACATTAATATAAACGTACATCATAAATCCTGTTTACTCCCAAGAAAACGCCGCAGATTACGGCTCGGTGCCCAAGTAAATTAGCTAGCTCGCTGGCTAGGTGGAGCTGAAGTTCCTTCATCACGAAGTCTGCTTCCTCTTTTTGGACATCGCTGTACCGTTGGGAACATTAGAACTACAAGAGAAGCTGCTTAAGTTTGTCGGCATACGAGGGCCACTTCATGGTTCGGGGCCCGTTTGGTCTATGTGTTTGGTTAACTGCTGGATAATCGAAAGTCATTCAGGTAACTCAAATTTCCTTGCTGTGCCAACAGGTGTTGCATCTAGCAGCTACAGGTGGTGGGTGCTGCTTTTACAAAACTATTGTCAGGATTGTTATCAGTTGGTAAATTATCACAATCACGGCGTTTAAACGAGGATGGCAAATAATTATACACCCGTTAACCAACTGATTAACGATAAGTGTTAATATTAGCTTACGTTGTCGACACTGGAAATTCCCAAACTACAATAGTGTTATCTTTTAGCAACCATAAGGCTAGCAGCGACCTACCGTTAGCTGGGTTGGTAGCTAAATATCCTAAGGTAAATAGATGAAGAAGCTTGCAGTTACCGTTTGAGCAATTGTTTTCTGAATTCAATCTATACATCAATTGAGTCCGTGATAATTCCACAGTTGTCTTATTGTTTTTTAGAAGTGTCATATATGCCACAACATTATTGCGATTGAGTTTGAAGTTACATTATGAGTTGGGGTAGTGAAGTGTTTGCTAGTTCAGTCAGGTGATGCTAGCCATGTATGGCTAATGCAAATGTTTGGTTATGCTAAGGTTAGCTGTAGAGCTATCGGAGATTCCCCTCAGTTTATCATTCTCAATTTCAGGTAATTGTTCAACTGCTTTGTGCCTTAGCCCGGCCATGGACTGACTAGACATCACTAGTTGATTAGGCGTCTCAAAACATGTTTTATTGCTGAAGTAAACTTTGGCTGTGTGGAGTTGCTATAGAGTTCCCAGGATTGTAGTAAATGTGGAGAGCTCTACCAGGCTACCCTATTAAACCTTCGTTCATTCCTGGCATTTGACTGTTACACTTTCTCTTTCGTTGTTTTCGTCGACAGGGAAAACATTGGGTCATATTCGGCAAAAAAATTGTGAGGTTTGCCCTTTACAGACCCCCCTATACTGGAAGTGAACATTTTGTAGGCCCAGAGGTGTGTCCCATCGTATTGATGTGTTTAGTCAGTCGGTTGACTTCCAGGAAGCAAGGATGGTGGTTGCAGTGTTTATCTGTCAAACCGGTTTGACGAGAAGGACCCATGCTGCGTTTGTGAGTGAATGAGCATTTAGTTCTATGAGAATGAGTATGATGACTTCACTACCCTAAAGGTCCAGTAGGCAACATCTTGGTGCAGCATCAAATGTGTGTTTCCCATGTAGAATCATTTTGCTGATAATTTATCACACAATTTTGATTATTCATGTTGTCTTTTAGACTGTACTTTTGGAACAGTCAAGTATCTTAACTCACTGTTATACTAATACAGACTGCTCTCCTGTCTTTGCCACACACACCGTTAGGCTGTACAAGAGGATATCTTTTGTCAGACCTTTTATTTTTTTGGTCCCAGGCTTTCTTATGGAATGCTGGCTATGTGTGGTATTTTGTAAGATCTGACAGCCAGTGACTTCCAACTAATGTAACCTTTGCAGCAGTGCTTGCCATGGGCATGCATGCATCTACAGAATATTTTTGTGGAGATTCACACTTAATGCAAATGACAGAGCTGGGAAAGGATGTTCTGCAGTATAACAAACACGTTGTGTGTGACTTGCATGATGCTGCACATATTTGCCTGTATAGTCTGTATCTACCTTAGGGGTCAATGGGTAATTTATGTACAGTCAGCAAATATGCTTCTTAGGTAAATTAATCCAGTTAAGAATTAATCCATACAATAGTGGGATTAGCGGTCATTGCACCACCCTGACATCTGTTACTACGAAAATGCCACTGACCCCTAAATATTGATACAAGAATGATGGAAATTTAGTTAATGTGGGAATATTTTCATATGGCTAAGTCATCGTGCCAATTATTTTTTAGAGGTTTTTTAGGGCTTTTTATGCCTTTATTTGTGATAGGATAGTGAGAGAGGGACAGGAAACGAGTGGGGAGAGAGAGACGTGGAAGGACTGGCCAATGACAATGGCCAGAATCGAACCTGGGTTGGCTGTGAAGTAACCCAGTGCAAATATTTGTTAACATCTATGACAATATGTCCCACAAGTGTCTGGTTACACATAGAATGACATCATTTTACAACTGTCTGTTTAATGTGCTGTGTGTGATAAATGTCCCACATTTAGAATGATGGTTCCACAGTCACTGTGAACTGCACAGTTGGAATATAACAGTCAGTTGGTGCAAAAGGCCACTTTATCAGTCTGTGTGAACAATTTAAATATACACTATACAGATCAGAAAACTTTCCAGGTAGTCTAGGCAGGGCCGGCAGATGCTGCCGATGACTGTACAGTTCACATTCAGAAAAGTCTGGTCAACAGCCGATCCTCAGTTCTTCTTGCAACATGATTTTTTATGTTTTTCCACATTTTTTTGATGCGTTTTTCGATAACCCATATAGTTAAAGATCGCCATTCTGAATCTATCTGCTAGTTTTGTAAAGCAATTGAATTCATCGTGGTTTAAGTTTGATTTTCCGTTACCGTTAATGCTTGTCAGGTAGAGAGCTGACGGTGCCACACGAGATTTGCCATTGCGGGGCAGCAGTGCTCGCTCAGCGAGGATGAAGAGATTTCGCCGACATGGCCACGATTCTCAACGAGACAAACTCAAGCAAGAACTCTACCAGTTCAATAAGGTATGAAGTACACCACTGTGCTTTTACCAGGTTTCCTAACATCTCTAAACTGCTGTTTCAATGTGTAGGCCTACATGAGTTTACTAGTATGTTTTTTGTTTTTACCGTGTTCATTTTTTTTCAGACTGTGGAACATGGCTTTCCTCATCAGCCCAGTGCTTTGGGCTACAGCCCTGACCTGGATCTGCTGGCCATTGGCACTCGCTCAGGAGCCATCAAACTGTATCCTTCAACTTTGTTGCTGCTGCTGCTGCCACACCACTTACTGATTTTGTATAGAATAGAATAGAACAGACTTGGATCCCAAAGGTTGCCGGTTCGACTCCCGACCCGCCAAGTTTGGGGGTGTGTATGTGTAATTAAACTGTGCTCTTCCCATCCTCATCCATGACTGAGGTACCCTGAGCATGGTACCGTCCTGCCTCAATGCTCCCTTTCGGGCACCATTGGGGGCTGCCCCAAGGCATAAATGCAATTTTATGGTGTACAGCGTTCTCTTGTGTGCTGGGGAGTAGTTTGTCACAATGACAATGGGAATTGGTGTTTCGCAGTTGGGCTTTCACTTTTCACTTCACAAAGTGCAAGTAGTGCAAGGTTTGGTGTCTTGGTTTCCTTAAGCGCTTTCCCAGGTATGGAGCCCCAGGTGTGGAGTTTATGGGACTCCACGATGAGAATGCCACAGTGACTCAAGTGCACTTCCTGCCTCACCAGGTAAGGCTGTCATTTTTTCAACTTCTTATTTGCGACCAGGAGAATTTGACCGTTCACAAATGCCACACCCCTTTGGTATCATTGCTATGTACAGCAATCTTTCAGAACCAGAAACATGTGGGGGCATTAAGCTGCATGCGGTGGCCCTGCCGTGTCCAACCGGTAGGGCACTCGCCTGCCATGCGGCTGACCCAGGTTCGATTCCCGGCCCGGGTCCTTTGCCGACCCCTCCCCGTCTCTCTCCCAATGCACTTCCTGTCCTCCTCTCACACGGTCCTATCAAATTAAGTCGAAAAAGACACAAAAATCTTTAAGCTGTATGCGACATGAAACATACCCTACCCAGCAAATCAGGAAGGGATGCAGTATGCTGTGTATCAGTGTAGCTTTGACTGCAAAGGTGTACCAGTTTGGTGCAGTAAACCACACATCTTGTGAATTGTCCATGCTGCACAGGTCCCCCTTCCTTCAAGTTTAACCATCTATCACTCGACATCTTCTGCTAGTCTTTCAAATATGTCATATTGTATTTCACAGCCTGTGTTACCGGTATTTTATGCTTCATTTGTTTATATAAACATCTGTTTCACTGCTGTTCATATCTGTTTTACTGCTCTATAATGTCAGCATTGATCATGTTGTGTGTGTCATGCCGTCATGTTCCAGGATACAGTAGCATTAACTTGTGTGTGTCTGCGTCTGTGTGTGTTTGTTTAGCTGGAGTTGGTGACTCTTCTGGATGACAATAGCCTGCACATGTGGACACTAAGAGCACACCAAGGTGTGTCTGAGCTGCTGGAGGTGGGCCGCTTCACTCTGACTGGACCACCCGGGTAAGTTGCCTATGCACAATCGTAGGAAATAAGTAGTGGTAGGTGAACTGACAAAAATCCTTAAATGTCATTGAATATTTTTTCCCCTTCTCCATAGGGCCCCACCCAGTGTGACACGAGTAACTACGGTGCTGGCCCATTCCTCAGGCGAGCTGCTCCTCTTAGGAACAGAGGGGGGCCACGTGTTTGTGGTGGAGGTACCTGGCTTTCGAGAGCTTGAGGAGAGGAACATTAGTGTGGAGGATGTCCAGGCCAGGTAGAAGATCCATCCTCCTTCACACACACACACACACACACACACACACACACACACACACACACACACACACACACACACACACACACACACACACACACACACACACACACACACACACACACACACACACACACACACACACACACACACACACGACCCTGGGTGTTTATTCATTTTTCCACTTCTCTCATACAGACCTCAAGCGTTATTTATTCTCCCCTAAAATAGATTTAAAAAGGGTTGTTGATGCACAGCTCCAACAATTGTATCTCTTCTTCCATCAGAATTCCAGAGGAGTATGGTCCCAGGCGAAACCTGGAGTGTGTGGAGGCGCTACAGGAGAAGCCGTTGAACCAGAGCCAGGTGCTGATCGGCTACGGCCGCGGCCTCATGGTGCTGTGGGACCTGGACAGACAGTGCGCCATACAGCACTTTTTGGGCACGCAGGTAGGCACGGCACGGCACGGCGAGTTTATTTGTATAGGCATGGCATGGCAAAGCGAGTTTATTTACATAGTGCATTTCAGACACAGATGCAATTCAATGTGCTTCACAAAAACAAATAAAAGTAAAAAGAAAGGAATCAATAAAGAAAATGAAAACATTACGATAAAAAGCCAGAAGAAAGAAACCTTTTGAAAGTACATGCTCATTGCGTTTAGCATCATGCACAGGGCGATGTTGGGAGCTTTACCTAGTTGGCACTTGAATAAAGCTGTCATGCAATATCTAGGTTTGTATTTGTTTGGATAACTCTGGTCCAAAACTGGAAGGTTGTGTGTAACACTAACAATGGTTGTCTGTTACCATGTTTATATGTTTGTTTGTGTCTTTGTGGTCCTTAAGTCTGTCTGTTGTGGTGATCTGATATTACTTGTGAATCACACATTCATGTCCATTCTGAATTTCTCTCCCAAAGAGACAAGAAAGGATAATCGGTAACACTTTACTTGACGCCCGTGTCATAAGCATGTCATTACAGTGTCATAAGTGTCATGACACAGTCATAGATAAGTCATAAACATTATGTCCATGTCGTTAACATTTTATGACCTTATTTTATGGCCTTAAGTGACATTCAGTTATGGCAAGGTTGTCTTTGCCATAACAGAATGATAACCGAATGTCACTTAAGTTTAAAATGTTTATGACACGGACATAGTGTATATTATGACTTATCTATGACTGTGTGATGACACTATTATGACACTGTAATGACATGCTTATGACACCGGCATCAAGTAAAGTGTTACCGGATAATCTAATCTAGCCATTCAAAGCACAAATGTGAATTATTTTACAAGACATAATTAAAGTATGTTTTCTGAACTTTTTGTTTCCACAGCAATTGGAAAGTGTTTGGTGGATGGAGAATGGAGAGAGTATACTCAGTTCCCATAGTGATGGCAGCTATTGCTGCTGGACCACAGCTGATGGGGATGTGCAATCAGAGCCTGAAAAGCAAGATACTCCTTACGGTGAGGTACCAATCGGAGCACATTTAGACACCTTGTCATAGCTGTCTTTTTGGTAGCAACTGTCAGTATTGTAGCAGTTGGTAACCAAGAAACAGTAGTCAATTAAATGAAAAGGCGGTTGTTGTCCCCAGGCACACCACATAAACGACTGTCAGACACAAATATAACACAACTGACTTAACAGCTGCTTGATACTTCCCCTTATGAAAAGCTATAGAACTTCCCGCTTCCCTAGATTCGAAGCCCACAGTTCCTTGTACCTACAGAACCACTCCCATATTTCCCAAGTAAAGCAATAACAGAACATAACCTAACAATAACCTCTTATAAATATCAATAAATAAATCTCATCTTATAAATGATTAACACACCCTAAGATGAGTGACTTCCTACAGCATGTTGAAACGGCAAATAAAATGTCTACTGAATTGTTGTTTCACTAGAATAACCACAGTTTCCCACTGTCACATACAGGTTCTTTCCCGTGTAAAGCTATTTCCAAAATTCTTCAGTTTCCCACAAAAGAAGGGTAAGTTGACGTGTGGTGTCACTGAGGGAAGAGAATTGCATTTGCTCTTTGTGTCATTAACCCAGAATTCCCCATATGACCTTGCTTGCCTAGTAAATATTTAACTGCCAAAAAAGTTTCCCCCACTTTTTTTTTGTCTGTGCAAGCATCCAGATTAGTACAGCGTATGTTTCCGATACTGTGAGGCAGTTGGAAACTGTACAAACTGTTGACTACAGTTCTCACAAAGACTGGCTTTGTCTTGCTCAGTGCAGTGTGTGTGGCTTACCGGCATATGTCCTGCTGTTAAGTAGTAGACTATTTAAGGTGTTCCCGTGACTACCGGTAATACAATACTGTTTGTTGAGGGCGAGATTCTTAAAATTTCACAATAGCTGTAAATGTAACAGCCTGCATTTAGTATTAAATAATCTACATCGAATTGTCAAAGGGACCTTATTTGTTGGCCTTATGTATTACCATGTTGTCGTAACATAACCCTATTATCTCCAAGTGCTCCAAATGCTACACATCACTTTGGATCCAATTCACATCACTCGCATCTTCAGCCGTTTTGGATTTTGTTGAATGTATTCTCAGGCCTTTCGAAGGTCACGTTTGTGGTGCAATCTTTGGTCCCAGCCACACATGGGTGATGTGGCAGATTTTTTTATTTTCACAATCTTTTGACCAGTCATGACAAAGCCCCCAGATAGGAGGTGAGGGAAGCCTAATTTGTCCATCACAGACTTAACGCAGTCATGCATAATGTACGTGTGTTGGTGTATAGTTTTTTAAAATTAAGTTTTTGGGTATCATCCAAATCAAACCCAAACACTCATCAGTGCTCTCCCAGATCTGAGTGGAACTAAGCGGAGCTTTGCATACCACATATTTGGTGAGATGCCAGACCATCTCTGGAAATCAGCTCATTTTACACCTCCCCTTGAGTTTAAAAATTGAGCTTCACCTTTCTCCCATGCTTCCAGCCGTTCATATTACCTTCAAGATAGCGTGTATAATCGAATGGTATGGGACCAGGCCAAGCTGGCTGCCAGCTGGTCTCATAACATTCACTGATAATTGCCAATTCAATGATAATTGCTAGTAGAAAGTATCATCACCAGGATAAGGCGGCAGTTGAAAGAGTAAGAGGGTAAAGCTCAATAATTTAACTCAGGGGAGGTGTAAAATGAGCTTATTTCCAGAAAGGTGTGGTATTGCTTTAACCTTTCTCAGGCAAGAGTTGAAACAGGCAAAGGTAGTGTTTGGCCAAACTACACAAAGTGCAGCATCACAGTTGTGGGTGGGCCTAGAGCAATAACCTCCTCCATTTTAATAGTAAATAAAAAAACTGTACCCAGCACCGCTTTTTTTCTTTTTGCATTCATTTTGGAGACTTTGCCTCATTGCTTAATCTTTCTTTCTTCCTTCCTTTATTCTGCAGGCCTCCATTTTTGATATTAAGTGGTGGCATGCCACGTGCTAGCTATGGAGATAGGCACTGCATCTCCGTCATCCACAGCAAGACTCATGTTGCACTGGACTTCACCTCCCGCATTATCGACTTCTTTGTTATCAGGGAAGGAGAGCAGGACACCGGTAAGGCCACTTCTTACATATGCTCACACTAAAGCCTGGTTTATACTACTCCGTGTCCGGCAATTAACACTACTGCAACCACTCTGCCTGGGAGGGCCTGAGAGGCCGTGGCATTTTTTCACCGCTGAGAATTCAAGTATTCCGATGACGTCAATGGTGGACCAATCAGGAGACTTACACTGTCCGCTGGCGTGCCGGCCAACGGCGGACATTTTAATCTGGGAAAACTGCGCAAGGCCTCCGTCTAGGTCCGCTAATGGACTGTTGCGGTTGGTTGTGGAGCGTTTGCGGTCAGCTCAGGACAACTATAAACTAGGCTTGTTGTTGATATATTTATTTTTTCCCGCTATGGAAATTTTTTTGGTTGTTTAATGTGGAAATATGCAACTTGTTCTTAGTCGTATTACCTTGAACTGTCGCAGGATTCTGAAAGTAGCAGATGAAAAAGCCTGTTAAGACAAAAAGATGAGTTCTCTAGCTCCCGCCAAAGCCTGTTGTTGTTTACAAAAGTTTGGTGCTCCCTTGGTTAGCTGAAGTTAACAGGTTCTGAGGGGTGGGTTGACTGTCAAATCACAGTATATGTGCACAGCTTTGTTGGCCTTATGGAGGAAGTTGAGAGAGGGACAGGAAATTAAACACTTCTTTATCTTAAGCTTAAATAGGGAAATGCATGTATTTAGCGACCACAGATTTTGCAGTTTTGAACTTTGGGTGTTCTGATGATTCATGTGCAAGTTCCAAAATCCCAGAATTAGAGCTTTAATTATGTCAACAGGAAAACTTACAGACAGTTGCTTACAGTACAACCTTATTAAACACTGCTCCAAAAAATAAAAGGAACACCAAAACAACACGATGGAACTGCATATTAATCATACTTCTGCGGCATCAGCCTGTTTAGTTAGGAAGTAACACTCATTCTGAATCCATTTTGCATACTGTAAAATTGAATAAGCAATCCATTTTGCATACTGTTGTGCAAATTTAATAAGCAATCCATTTTGCACACTGTTGTGCAAAGTTAACAAGCAAGTAAGAACACTACCAGGCCCTGGAAAATAAGTTTTGTAGGCCAATGATGTTCATGTTCCTGCTCAAATGGTCAGAAAGATAGCTCCATGAGGAAGGTATGAGGGCCTGACGTTCACACATGGGGCCTATGCTTACAGCTCGACACCATAGAGTGTGATTTGCGAATACCAGAGAAGGTTTTCACACATAACATGACAGCGGCTAGCGATTTCTAGGAAATGGAAAAGCTCTTCTATGTTTGTCTTCTGTTTTCCAGTCTTTCACTTGTGTCTCTGTGTGTTTTGCATAGGTACTCTAGGTGTAATGCATGTGTAATGTCTATGTTTAATTGTCTATTTCCACACCTAAAGTCTATGTATGTCTGCATGTGAAAGTAAGAAACGTAATTTCAATTCTTTGTATGATCAGCGCATGTAAAGAAATGTAAAGCCAACTTGACTTGACGTTGTGTTGATGTTGAATGCCATGTGGATTGCAGGAGACCCGAGTGCTCTTGTGGTGCTGGTGGAAGAGGAGCTGGTGGTGGTGGACCTGCAGTCGGAGGGATGGCCGGTCATCCAGATGCCCTACCTGGTACCGCTGCACTGCTCTGCCATCACCTGCTCACACCACATCTCCGGCATCCCCCTCAAACTGTGGGAACGCATACTAGCTGCTGGGAGCCTACAAAACACACACTACTCAAAAAAGGTAACTTTTCTTTTTCAAAAGAGACCACTGTCTTTTTTTAAATTTTCTGTCTTTTTTTAATTCATCTCCTCACTCAATTTGTTTCTCCCTAGTCCTGGCCCATCAATGGTGGACAGAATCTGGCTGCTGAACCACCACAGAGAGACCTGCTCCTTACAGGGTACGTAACCAACTTATCAAAGGCACTTACTTTTTTAAAAAAAAAACCCTTTATTTAATATTTAACCACATCGAGATAAATATCTCTTTTTCAAGTGAGCACTGGCCAAAGTAGCAGCACACATCACATTACAAAATACAGGACACAGAAAAAAAGAAAACATTAAAATAGATGTAAATATAGAAAAGTACCTACAGTATTTACAGCACCAACTTAGTTGAACTGTTTGTTAGTATGCAACATGAAATATTCTACCATGTTATTCATGGATCCTGCTACACTGGCCCTCTAAGGAACCTTGATTTCAAATGAATATATTTTGAAAATAGTCTCTTAAAATAAATGATAAAAATAGTAAAATGTGGAATTACAAGGTTTCCGCCGGACAATGACCACAGCTGGGTTGAGTCAACCTACAGTACAGTCAGCCAGGATACTCGTGTCCCTGCTCACATGTAATGGACATTGAGCAGAGACTGGATTTTATTGTGCACACTGTTCTGTGTTGCACTAGGTGATCCCAACGACAACAGTAATCACTTTCAAACTTTTTAACAAAGCTTTGAAATGATTAACTAGCCATCTTTGTGTGCATCCCAAAACTCACAGCAGTGATTTCTTAGACATGAGTTCAGATATTTTCACATGAAGAATTGTTCAATGGAATTCCTCACTGACTGAATATTATTCATTTCCCAGGTATTTTGCTAGCTCAAAATCATCCGTGTATGCAATGTACTTATTTCTGAAATGGCTCCAACAAAACGCCTTCTGCGCCTGCTGACGCAGTACTCCTTGACTGCTCAGTACTAGTACAGATATGCTCCAGTTTGTTTTTTTGTTTGCTTCCTGTGCCTTTATCATTACAGGGCAGTGCGAGAGGAGACAGGAAATGAGCGGGCAACAGAGGGTAGGATTTGGAAATGATCCAGGCCAGACTTGAACCTGCGTCCCCATGGGCATGCAAGCAAGCCCATAATATGGACGGCTGTCTGCGTGCTGTACCACAGTTTAAATATGAAGGATTCATGAAGCTTTGTTTTTTTTTTACCTGATGTCCTGACAGACATGAAGATGGCACTGTGCGTTTCTGGGACGCCTCCGGGGTCTGCCTGTATCCCATGTACAAGCTCAGCACAGCGAGCGTTTTCCACACCGACGCCGACCCCAACGACAACCTCAATCAGGGGGCGGAGGGGGAGTGGCCTCCGTTCCGCAAGGTACAGCGGCTATTCTCCCCAGGAGCATCTCAGTTGTAGTTAAAGGTGCACTGTGTAATATTTTAGTACTATATTTCCAAAATTCATGCTACCCATTCACAAATGTTACTTTTTCCACAAATACTTACCACCACCATCAAATTCTAATTATTCTAGTAATAAAAGTATTTAGCTGCAAAATGTACTGTACTTTGGTCATACTAGTAAATATTAGTTTCCTACTTTGTAAATATTAATGAAAAGGTCAAATTTGGCAGTAGGCACTGCAGCACAGTTTCAATGAGCAACATGGTTGCAATACCTAATCTGGCCACAATCCTACACAGTGCACCTTTTATGTATTCCCTCTTGTGGATTGGATAGAATGTTAGAAACGCCTTATAAAACACTATATTGTAAATTCTGGATTTCCTTGGATACCTGAGTGTATAATGTCAGGAAAATGTTGGGGAATGAAAAATTGCAATCCATCCAATACATTCGGAAAGTATTACTTTTTGTGTGTTGCAATTGCACACGCATATGTGTGGTAAATACAACTCACACTTTGTGTTTCAGGTGGGGTGCTTTGACCCCTATAGCGATGACCCTCGGCTTGGAATCCAGAAGATCCATCTTTGTAAATACAGCGGTTACCTGACAGTGGCAGGAACAGCAGGGCAGGTGAGAACTTGTATGTTTTCATTGGCGGCATTGGGAAATTCCTATAGGCCACTTACTCAAAAAGGGGATGCTTTTTCACACCTCTGTGGTTGGACAGGCGTGTAGGATTATTACCCCAGTCAGGCTGTCATTCAAAAGTTAAAAAAAGCAAAAAAACATCCTCAACACTGTCCATTTCACCAAGCTTTTTTTGGTCATCCAACCTTCTTCAGGTAAAATTCACCAACTAAAGACCACCAGCTAAAATACAAAGGAAGCATGGCATTCTGTAAATGCTTCTTTTTTCTGCTTTTAAATAAGTAATGCTGGATACTCTTTCAGGCATTGGTCCGTATTAGTCCATCAAAATAAACAATTTCTGAGCTCTGTAAGCAGCCTCCCCGGGACAGATCGCCTTGGTGTGCGCATGAGCAGTTTTGACGAAATGTTTGTTTTCAAGATCATATCTTCATTTCCTTGCAAACAATTTCAGTTACCATAGCAGGCTGGATCTTTTTTCATCTCTGAGAGCCACAGTATGCTTAATGAGCATTACACACTTTTTTTCTTTTTTTTAATGCGTTGGTTTTCTTTGTTTTGTTTTACAGATTCTGGTGATGGAGTTAAATGATGAGGTGGCAGAGCAAGTGGTTCCAGCCAGCGTTGCCGACCTGCTCCAGGGCCAGGATGGGTTCCGCTGGAAAGGCCACGCGCGTTTGGATGTCCAAGAAGAGCCCGTCTCTTTCCCTCCGGGCTTCCAGCCCTTCGCGTTGGTGCAGTGTCAGCCCCCAGCAGTCGTCACGGCCATTGCGCTCCACTCCGAGTGGAAACTTGTAGCCTTCGGAACCAGCCACGGTTTTGGCGTATATGACTACCAACAGAGATGCGTTGTTCTAGCCAGGTTAGTGTTTCGTTTGTGGTCGTCACATAAATGTATGGCTAGAGTTTGAACAAATTTGGGTCGAAAATATGGATTGATAGTTGACACGGCATACACACACTCAACTGTGGCACTGCGACTCCGGGTCAGATGAGGGAAAGGTGTTTTGGACGAGTCTATCTACATTTGAAGCGCATTATCTGTTTTGGTTTCACATGATTGAATGTTAAGATACATAAATCTGAAAGTTGAGTACACCCCTGCAGACAACACTGAAGAAATGTGTTTACAGTGTAAATGTATTGTTTGCTCAAACCTTGACACAGAGCTGTAGCTCTCTTAATGTCTACGCCTCTGCCAGCTGGTTTTAGACATTATTTTGGTTATCCTTAACCCCGCTTAGAAGAGTAAGGATTTTACCCTAGTTCTTCTAGAATTTTACTTGGTCATTCTACAGCTCCCACAGAACTCCTGCGTGTGAGAGCTGAACATTTTGCTGAAAATTCTAATCATTGTTCCCATCATGACAGGTGTACCCTTAACCCCAGTGATCAATTGGCCATGGAGGGTCCTTTGTCCCGAGTCAAATCGATCAAGAAATCCTTACGCCAGTCATTCCGTCGGATCCGTCGCAGCCGTGTGTCCATGCGCAAACATCAGACAGCCAATGCCGCTAAGGTAAGTCTGCTAAACTTGCTCAGTCAGTCATGTTAACACAATATTTAATAATTGCAAGCAACATGGAAATTGGCCGGTTAAAACTCTTCTGTAGTTTTGATAAAGTGGCTGCTGAGGTTAAAGCCAGACTCAATCTGCTAGGAAGGAAAATGTCACATGTTACAAGAGTTTTATTACTTGTGTTGAGTTTTTATTACTTGTGGCCTCTCTTTCACTTTTACTTTTTGGAAGTTCAGACTGAATGTAGTACAGTAGAATATGACCTCACCCAGCCACTGGGTGCATGTCAGTCTTTGTAAATGATCTGTCTTCGAAACGGAATTCTCTTTTCTGATTGACTGATGGGGTGACCATTGATTCTGTGGAACCGGTCAAGCGTCTAACTTAGACACGTCTAGAGTCTTCATATGCGCGTTTAAGTTAGTCGTGCCCGATAGAGAAGTGTCAGTGTCTTGACGAAGGCAAGCACGTTGCTGGAGTTCTATGCCTCCGCCTCGCTATTTCTACTTTGTGGAACCGATCACCTCGTCTGCCGTTGTCCCTGACATATTTGTTTTGTCTCTCGTCTCGTGTACTAGCTTCAGGAGATCAATGCAAGGCTAGAGGCTGAGGCGCTGCAGGAAATGGAGTTGGCCCCTGTTCAGAGGCGGATTGAAGCTCGCTCCTCTGATGATTCCTTCACTGGCCTCGTCAGGACACTCTACTTTGCAGACTCCTTTATTACTGACAGTAAGTGATTGATTGCAAGGAATGACACTGTGCTTGTAAACTTAAACACTATGTTGTTGTCTAATGAAAATAATGAATAAGGCTTGTTGTCTAATGAAAATAATGAATAAGGCCACTCAATTTAAGAGGCCTCGCTTTTGATTTTAGACAGGCATCACCATAAACTAATGTTTTACCTCTTGTGGACCAGGTTGTAAAATATCGAGTGTGTTCCTTTACACTTGATTGACGCTGGATTATGTATGATTTCAGGTGCTCATAGCACGCCATCTTTGTGGGCCGGAACTAATGGAGGTGCAGTGTTTGCCTACATGCTCCGGCTTCCCCCAATGGAGCGGAGGATGGATGACCCAGTGACTGCCCAGCAAGGTCAGATTGAACTCCCAACTGAACGTTTTTCAAAAAAACATTTGGGGTGCTTTTATGCCTTAAATGTGGGTAGGACAGTGAAGAGATGACAGGAAGTAAGTGGGACCCGGGTCGCCCGCATAATGTTACGGTGTCTTAGTGTGCTACGCCACAGCAACCCAGCTGAATATTTAAAGAAATTTTAAAATATATAATGTATTTGAGGGCAGCCTTGGCTTAATGTGTAGGGAGTCTGTTTTGGAAGAAGGAGCAAGGCACCTAAGCCTACATTGCAATTCGTTATTATCAGTTAGAGATTAGTTAAGTGTAATGTATCAACCATGCATGCTATGACCACTACACAATGTTCAATCAGAAATCGGCATTTTGTTTTTGAACAAATTCAGTGAAATTAATTATTTTCATTAGCAGCAATGCAATCATGAAACTGAAATAAATACACAAGATATGAGAGGTCTGTCCCTCCTGGCCCCAGAGCTGTGGAGGATAACGGGTTAAATGGGAGATGAAATGGATGTGATGAGTAAAGAAAGTAAAATAGGACTCATTAATTTAATCGCCAGTACTTCCGTTCTCAATGGAACTCTCACTGTGTTTTTTGGATTTAACTTCCATGGTCAGTGGATTCTCTAGTAATCCATGAAGGATGCATTGACAACTAGTGTCTTTGGTAAAACATTGAAGTGTGGCTGTACCAGAGACCTTGGAAAGAAAACGTTTAGCTATACTAATCTTTCCCCCCTGATGTTTGCTTAGCTAAGGAAATTCAGCTGATGCACCGTGCTCCTGTGGTGGGTCTGGTGGTGCTGGACGGGAGAGGGGTGCCCCTGCCTGAGCCTCTGGAGGTGGCCCACGACCTGGCCCGCAGCCCAGACATGCTGGCCTCTCACCACCTCCTGGTCATATCGGAAGAGCAATTTAAAGTAAGCATAATGGACAATAAACATTTGTCTTATTAATCTATAGTTGGGTCATATCTGAAGAGTTATTTAAAGCAAGACTAAGCAAACAGGAGTGTAACTGTTTAACCTATTGATGCTGGATGCTGCATATATGCAATATTGACCCAGGCGCCTCAAGCTGCATGCATGGACGCAGCATTTAGGCTCAAGAGATTTGCTATTAAAAATGTGGGTATGTTAGAGCTGATTGAACACGTTCTAATTCAAGATGGGGGTCTTGCCTTTTAAATGCAACTTATTTAATGTTTTTTATGTGCTTTGGGGGCTGAGATATTTAGGTTTTATAGGCAGAGGAGGGCACCTTTTCCTTAAAAGGGATTAGGCATTTAGCAGGTGTTTTTGCAGGTGCCTTAGGCATCAATGGGTTAAAGGTCTTGGGTCTTTATTTGTATTTGAAGTATTTTTGGGGCCTTTATTATTACAGGACAGTGGAGAA
This sequence comes from Engraulis encrasicolus, assembly GCF_034702125.1. Lineage (NCBI taxonomy): Eukaryota > Metazoa > Chordata > Actinopteri > Clupeiformes > Engraulidae > Engraulis > Engraulis encrasicolus. Next base: position 15,352,198 of record NC_085873.1, read on the forward strand.
CAGACAGGAAATGATTGGGAGAGAGAGATGGGGGAGGGCCGGGAAATGACCCCGATCGGACTTGAACCGGGGTCCCTGTGGGCATGCAAGCCCAAATGTGAGGGACTTAGTACGCTGCGCCACAGCGCCCCCCTTGGGTCTTTTAATAATGGCAAAGAACCTTGTGTTTTCAATATTGGATTCCTTGTGCATTTTGTGCATCTCCAGCTGTTCACGTTGCCCAAAGTGAGCACCAAGACCAAGCTGAAGCTGACGGCGATCGACGGCTCCCGAGTGCGCCGCGTGGGCGTGGCCCTGTTTGGCAGCAGCCGGGTGGAGGACTACGGCGAGAACGGCCTGGTGGTGCTGACCAACCAGGGCGAGCTGCACGTCATCTCTCTGCCCTCAATCAAGATGCAAGTGCACCACCCTTGCATTCGCCGAGAGGACGTCAGCGGCATCGCTTCCTGTGTCTTCACCAAGCATGGGCAAGGTATGCCAGCACTTGAAACTCAAGATCCGTATATACTGTATATTATTCACATATGCATGCATACCTCCTTCCTAAAACCTCTGTGCAACATTTCATGGAAATAAAAATCAATCATCATTGGCATTTCATGTGAGCTAAGAAAGCTGGACAGTACTGTATACATGGTGCTCGCGCCGACCGTAAGCAGGTTGTCCCAAGGAATGCATACACTCTTTAAATCTTAGTTGAGTAGGTGCTGAGTTCAATTTGAGTGTATTTTTTTGTGTTGCATAGTTTTCAAACACTTTAATGTCAAGTCTACACTGTGAGACCAGCAAAAAGATATCAGTTTGAGATTAGACAATGACAAAACAAGGTGATATCCATTGAAAAAAGAATGCACAAAAAATTGCTCTGAACGCCCACTCAAGGGCTCCGTAACCCCCCCCTGGTGGGCTGTCGAGCCCCCATTGAGGAACACTAATTTTAATTGTGCATGTATTTTTGTTAACACCCTCTATATATGAATCACTACTCATAGGATTTTATCTGCAGCTGCGTCTTGGTTTGAATTAGGGCTGCACAATTAATCGAAAAATAATCGAAATCGTGATAACATAGTGAAATCGGCCTCATGATTTTAATCGTGATTTAATCGTGGCAATAGTGACCTACTTTTGAGAGCGTCCTTGAACCCAGAACATACTGACAGGCTGGTGTTTCTGGCCAGAAATCTGTCCACTTAAGTTTCACGCTATTGCCTTTACATAATTACTACAATGAATACAATTTAATTTTGCTCACCACGTATGTAATTCATTCTTGGTTATATTTCATCTTGTTATAATTTTCAAAAAAATCAGCAAAAATCAATAATCGTGATTAATAATCATGATTATGATTTTGACCAAAATAATCGTGATTATGATTTTTTCCATAATCAAGCAGCCCTAGTTTGAATGCCTTTTTGCTATTCACTGTCTGCACCTTCCTTGACTGGTGGAGCTGTGGAGCCTTCACGGTTCACTTTGTAATTTCGGGTACATGGTGTTCGATCAGTGCGGGTTTTCATAAATGAGAGTTACAAGCCGAAATCCATATTTACACTGAATTTGACAATCTGTTCTGCTGTAAAATGCATTTTGCAGAGATGTGATTGTGTTGTGTTGTGTTCTGTCAGCTGACAATCTGCTGTTTATACCCCTGTAGGATTTTATCTGATTTCTCCGTCTGAGTTTGAGCGCTTCTCCCTGTCGGCCCGGTGGGTGGTGGAACCGCGGAGCCTGGTGGAGTTGCCGGCCAAGTCGTCTCTAGACTCGGGCAAGGCCAGACTTCAAGTGGATGGGACGGGCGATAGCAGGTGAGGGATTCAACATCCTGCTAAATGATTTGATATGAATGATTTTCATTCATATTAAACCGAGAATGCGCACACATCAGTGGCACAGTTGCTGGACTAAACAAGATAACTAGGGCTGCTCGATTATGAGATAAATCAATATCACGATTATTTCAGTCAATATAGATATCACAAGCTGGATCAAAAAATGAGAATAAGTTCTCTGACTAAGGCACTCCAAATTAAAATGTCTTTATTAATATGACAGGTCCTACATGGACATATTAAAAACAAGGCCCACGCGTAGCGGCATGAGTGCCTTCTTCAGGGCAGTAACACAAAAGAACGGAGTAGTGCATTTGTTAGGGGTGTAGGTAAGGACAGGTGCAGACAACTAGATGATTAGCGCTGAGCTTCTCCAACTGCTGAGCCCGCCTCTCACACAGCTCCCAGCAGTAGAGATCTGTCAATCAAACTGGCAAAACAAACTTGGGCCCGCCTCTCACTCGGTTCCCAGACAGTAAACATTCACAAAATCAACAAAAGGATACATATTTTACATGTTGTAAGACTACACAATCTACATATATGTACATGAAGTAGCCTATAAATAGATCTAAGCTCCATGTTCTCTTAAAAGACCATAGAATGCTAAAAACAGTTACAGGAAAGGTACATAGTCTATTTCTTCATTCAAGCCTGGAAATTCCATTGCTTTTAGTTGGTGTACTGTCTTAAATGCCCGTGTGGATGTTTTTATGTTGGCAGGACGAAAAGAAAACTTAAAGAGCGTTTTTATGAACACAAGTATGCAATTAGAGTCCAGAATGAAGATTACCCTATGGCCAAACACTACAAGGATGTACACCGCAGTGATCCTTCAAGCCTGAAAATTCAAGGGGTTGAAATTGTAAAAACATCAATACGTGGTGGTGATAGACTCAAGTTATTATTGCAACGAGAAACATTTTGGATTTGGAAACTAAAAGCAATGGAATTTCCAGGCTTGAATGAAGAAATAGATTATGTACCTTTCCTGTAACTGTTTTTAGCATTCTATGGTCTTTTAAGAGAACATGGAGAACATGGATAGTTCTATTTATAGGCTACTTCATGTACATATATGTAGATTGTGTAGTCTTACAACATGTAAAATATGTATCCTTTTGTTGATTTTGTGAATGTTGTTACTGTCTGGGAACCGAGTGAGAGAGGCGGGGGCCCAAGTTTGTTTTTGCCAGTTTGATTGACAGATCTCTACTGCTGGGAGCTGTGTGAGAGGCGGGGGGGGTCAGGGCAGCAGTTGGAGAAGCTCAGCGCTAATCATCTAGTTGTCTGCACCTGTCCTTACCTACACCCCTAACAAATGCACTACTCTGTTCTTTTGTGTTACTGCCCTGAAGAAGGCACTCATGCCGCTACGCGTGGGCCTTGTTTTTAATATGTCCATGTAGGACCTGTCATATTAATAAAGACATTTTAATTTGGAGTGCCTTAGTCAGAGAATTTATTCTCATTTTTTGATCCTGGAAGTACTATACCTTGGACTAAAGAGCACCCAAACCCAAGAAGCCAACAAACTATCTGGATAAGAGCACGCCATACTCCACAAACTGATAGATATCACAACGTTTTGAACAATATTTCGTTTAAGGACAAATAAATTGTGCTAAACAATTCACAATCTTCCCTCCCCTCAGCAGTGTGAGTGGAGGGCCATAGAGAAACACCCAGTGGTGTTCTGCATGAATGTTGGGTAGCAAGTTTGCTCGTGCTCACAATGACTCAAGTGGAAGGGGGATGTATTGTGCTTAGCGTAGCCTACCTTCTGATGGTATAGACCAGGGGTCCCCAAACTAAGGCCCGGGGGCCGGATGCGGCCCGCCACACCCCTTTGACCGGCCCTCCACCTCTCTGCACCTCACCATTTGAACTGGCCCAAAGAAGCAATCCTCACAAAACTACAGTTTAATTTTCACCAACCTGGTGTGAATCTCACCGTAATATAAACAGGCCTACTATTTCTATTGTATCACTCATAAACTGTCAATCACCATATTTTTCTAACCTTTCCTTGCTATATTTACATGGTTATTAGAAATTAAAAGGAATACCTTTGGTATTTCAAATGGAAATGGAAAAACATGTGAAGTACTCACTTCTTTTGCAAATCACATGTGGTGATGAAGTATTTTGTGCTGGAAATTATGGCTATAACAGGCAGTGGCCTAGTATACAGCCCGCATGATTCATCCTGGCCCCTGATCACAGTCAGGAACGAAAATGTGGCCCCCAGTGAAAAAAGTTTGGGGACCCCTGCTATAGACAAATCACAGAAAAATATTGTTTCAACTCGATATTATGAAATTTGATATTGTTTGACAGCAATATTGATATCACAATATAAATTCGATATATTGCACAGCCCCTAAACATAACTTTAATAATACATGTCCGGGGGGGGGGCGCTGTGGCGCAGCGCACTAAGCCCCTCACATTTGGGCTTGCATGCCCACCCTCGGGAACCCCGGTTCGAGTCCGGCCGGGGTCATTTCCCTATCATCCCCCGTCTCTGTCCCATTCGCTTCCTGTCACCATCTTTGACTGTCCTGTCAAATAAAGGCATAAAAGCCCCTAAAAAAATATTTTAAAAAAAATAAATAATAATAATACATGTCCGCAACACTTGGTTTGGACTTGATGAAGGACTGAGCATCCAAAACACCATTTGGGAGCGTATAACAGTGCTGTTGACTTGTATTATTTTCATTCATCCAAGTCATCTTAGTCAAAACAGTCAAGAATTGTGAGCAGACAAAAATATTAAATGCTACAAAAAGAACTCCAGTTGCCTACTACTACACTAAGGAGGTTATGGTCGCGTTGGTTTGTTTGTCTGTCTGTTTGTCGGCAGGATAACTCAAAAAGTTATGCACATTTTGGAGTTGGAAATGACAAAATGAACAGGTTATTATTAAATTTTGGTGGTGATCCTGATCATGATTTTTTTGACACTCTAGTTTCCAACTCCTCAAAAACAAGACAGAAAGACTTGGGAAAAAATAGGGTGTCACATAGTCAAATGCTCTAACAAACAGCTTCCATGGCAGAGGTCTGCACTCTGAGCGACTTTCTAGTTCTGCAAATGGCGCCATCATTATGTTTTTACAGTCCTTCTCACGCACCTAATTTTTCTCTGCATTTCAGAGGTGGCAGAGGCAACAGCGATGATGGTGAGAATTAGTTTTTCTTCTAATTGACCTGCATTGCTTTTAATCCGCTGTCATGGAATTTTGTTTGTTCTAATTTACTTGCATTGCTTTTGACTTTTTAGTGTTTCATGCATGGCCAAATGTTTTTCATACTTAGAACAAGGTTACGTTATTCTACATCGTCAAATGCTGCTAATCATTCTGCATTAGAATCATTTTAATGTAACCACATAGGAGTTGATACACACACACACACACACACACAGACACACACACACACACACACACACACACACAGACACACACACACACACACAGCTGAATGCCACGATTGTGCAGCCCAATTTGATGTGTGCAATTGGGTTTTAGAGTACTCGGTTGTTATTGCTTTCTGCATGGTCTCTTGAATGCTTGTGCTCTTCCAACGGATGCGTGTTTGTGTATGTGTTCCAGATAATTCTGCTAGCCATGTTATGGAGCATGCTTTGCTGAATGATGAGAGTGAGTACATTAGTAACCAAGTAACCAATTGAGTCTCTGTAGAAGGTAGAGCTGCTATCGTGCTTTTTCTGTGTCGCCGGCCGTGTTTGCTTATTCATGTTTGTGGAACTGCATTTTGTCTGCTTTTGCGTCTAGTATTCATGGTTGGTCGTTCTAACTGTAAAATGGCATGACGTGTTTTAGGCACAGGCAGGAATTGTACAGAATTGTACAAAATATAAATGCACTATTTAAAAATCTAAATTTTCCTTTATGGTCTGATCACATCTATAATAGCGAAAAATAGTTTTAACTGTTAGTGACAGGTGTCGTTCACATATCACATGTAACAACAACATGCTGATTGATATTGTTGGGATCACATACAAGAATGATTGTTTACACTTTACTTGACGTGGGCATCATACGCATGACATGACGGTGTCAAAACGGTGTCATCAACATGTCCTAAACATTGTCAATGTCGTACACGTTTTATGAAAAGTTGACATTGTTTGGGCTGTCTTTACCAAAACCTAATGTCTCTCACGGCTCGTTCAGGCCAAATGAGAACCATGCTGGTGCCTGTTCCCGCACCTAATCTCGAACGGGCTGGCATGTTCACGCAACAAGTCTGAGCGTTCGAGAACCGGGAAGTTGGTTTACAAGGCAAACCGGAAAATGCTTGGCTTTTCTCCACAAACCGTGATGACAACGGGTTTCATGTAAGAAAGTGCACACACAAGCATGCACATACGCACACAAATACAGTGGCCTAATATTAGTCCCAAAAAATACTCTGGAAGTTATAACATAGCCTAATTTCCTAACATTAAGCCCTAGCCTACTAGCTGATACCCGGGTGAACCTGCTTACGTCCACGTTGTCGTTACAGTTCACAGAGAAAACCAAGTATTTTTCCGGCTCTAAACTTTTCTGTATGTGATAATTTTCAATACAATACATGTATTTATATAGCGCAGTATGACAGCTATGAAGTTAACTCATAGCGCACACATTCACAAAGCGCACACATTGACACACCAGCTCTGGAGGCTATGAATGCCTCCAAGAAGAGATGCGTTGTTTAAACATCGCCAGTGAAGGGGCATTTTGAAAAGGTTGGATAGTTTATTCCAAAGGACTGGAGCAGCTACATGAAAGGCTGTCACTGGTGGTCTTGAGTGTGGTGCGACGGATGGCCAACTAGCCCATTGGAAGAGGACCACAGGGTCTTAGGGTGTAGGCATGGTTGAGGTCTGTGAGGTAGTGAGGCACCAGACCACGGAGGGACTTGAAAGTGATTTTGCATTGATTTGCACAGTATCCTTTTTTCAATTTTCAACAAATGAAGATCCTACTAGTGGATTGAAATGTTGCTGATTGTTAAACAATAAAGTATATATTTTTTAAGCTTATACCCTGTGCGCACTGTGACCACTCTCCTATACGTTTGCCATAATCATGACATTTTCATCTTGTCTAACAGAAGTTCTGCAAGAGATCCAAAAGTCTCTTGAAGGAGATGGAGGTCAGACGTGAGTCTTATTTTTGTTGAGTATGAGGACTATTATTCTTTTTTTCCTGTTCTGTGCATTGCTGCATGCAAAACAATCTTTATTTTGTCTTCCTTAGGGGGCACACAGACCATATGCAAACTTCCCAGTTCAACATGCTGAGCAATGGCGGTAAGTGACTTTTGGATGCCATTGAAAGAACTTGTGCTTTTTAACAGTCTTCAAGGTCCTCTTGTGCAGACTGTCAGTACTGTAGTAGTACTGTAGCAGTACAGGCATTGTTGTGGTTTTTTTTAGACATGCCCAGTAACTATACACCACTATGTTAATTTAAGGTTGTAAAGGTAGATGTAGGTGGTACCTAAGCGATATAAATTTAACATGTTTAAGTATGTCAACTGACTAACCGGGTGATGGTAAAAGATAAATGTATTACAGTCCTGACTGTTTTCCACCATCTTTTTGTGTCTCTTACCATATTTGTTTTCAGACAACTGTCCTTAATCTACTCTCTCTGTGTGTTTACAGACTGAAAGATCCGCAAGAGTGCCTAATTTGGAGTTCATCCATACTCCAGCCTTACTAGCGTGGCCTAAACACTATTGCTTTTTTTACGACTACTGAACTCTTTTGGGCAAATGCCTCAGCCTGATGCCAGAAGTCTGACGCATGGACCCACACCACTGCAAGGGGAACAGAAGACGTAAGAGAGCCTCATATTTGCCTGCCATGACCAACCACTGTTTTCCCACCGATTCCATTGCTTGCCTTAGCCTATCGTTCATTCCCAGGATTTTTCCCCCCTCTATCGGGGGCATTACATTTGCACAATCAGAAAGCAGGCAAGCCTCAAAGTAACCCTCACATAAAAGGATTAGACATCAATGTGTGGTGGAAGTCTCCCCCATGAGCGTGCTTTGTTTTTTCTCTCGTTTTCTCGTTTCTTTCCTATGTGATTCTTCCTTTTCTATGTAATATTTCTTGCATCTGCACGGACGGTTAAACACAAAAGGGAAAAACCTATCACGCTGACTGTTAACATTATAGTACTGTGCATGTTACAGAAAAAAAGAGACTTCCTATATGTTGATGTAAACTTACTGTGGAAGCGTGTGTAATTGTTTTGCAGTACTGACAAGGCATTAGCGTCTCTACCTCTTTCCCTGTCCGTCCACCTAAAACAGTGAATATTTTCTTACTTTTGAAGAGAGGTACTTTACTTTACTGTGTAGCTCTGAAAATGCTGTAATTATTAGGGTGAAAAAACTTTTAAAGGGGTCTTGGTTGTTAATTTAATTATTTTAGTTTATCAATGCAATATTGAATAATGTTATTTAGGAATGTGATTTTAATTTTTTCTTTTTTTTTTTAGTCCAAATGTTTTAATATATGTGTGCAAGCCAATTTGTACCAATTTAATATTTTTATGGGGCTGCTGTTTGTATTCTGGCATGGATCTATTTTAGTATGGTCTCCTGAAATGCTCCATGTGATGGCTTTGGCGGGGGTTGTAGAATATATTTTTGTAGTGGCATAATCAAGTACGACAACTCTATCATTTGTAATTTTTACACTACACTTTGCTCCTGTGAGTAAATTTTTTCACAATCACGTTAACTCAGTTTGTTTGTGTGGTTTGTCACTGTTAATCTCTCATCTAGAATATCTGTTGCTGTTTTAAAAAAAGCTATTTGATTAAAATTATTGGTGGGAGCAGAATCAAGCAAATTGAATTAATCAAATAGGGTTATTTCCCCTGTTTCATCAGGGGCTGTTATATTTCCCCTGGAAACGGTGTTCTCTAATGCACATGGCAATTTACACAGCGTGGAAGTAGAAGTACAATAACGTCCTATTCACACAGCTTTATAAACACTTTATAAATAATGACCTGTTTATCAACAAAATGTTTACAAATGTTTATAAATGGGCAAGAATACTATGCTAACACAGCAGACACAGCGCAGTCGTAGCGGTCCTGAAAGTTTCTCCTCCAAAGACCAGAGGGCATGAAACCGCATAAAACTCACACAGTAGAATTGATTCCCACTCCACAGTGCAGTCATAGTTTGGTTATTACTCATTTGTTAAATGTTAATTGTTATTAAATGTTAATTAAGTGTTTATAAAGCTGTGAATAGGACGTTGTTGTAAAGTGTTACCGTAGAATTTCTCTTACAGATGTAATTACAACACTAGTGGTATGATATTACATGGCTTCAACCAAGCATACTTAACACAACTACTTACACAATTTTGTAGCACAACCACAAAAACACTGTCTACAGTTGTTGGACTGCTTTTAGCTTTGATTACGCCAAGTCCAGATCTCTCTGGGATGTTGTGGAGAAGGCTTTGCACAGCGTTGGGACACTACCGTCATCAATGCAAGATCTTGGTGGAAAATGAAAGCAATGCTACATGGAAGTAGCCTAAATCTAGACATTGCAGATGCAATACCAAATATGGGTCATAGTCAAACACAGCATAGTAGGCTATGTGTGTGAGGCTTTTTTCGTGGCATTTCTTTTTTCGCCAGGCTGTTTATAGATTATTTTTTTAAACATTTATCTAATTAGGGAAACAATCACATTGGGTGTAAAAACAAGTGCAAACAGATTTGAATGTGTGGTTGATTTGAATGATACGATTGAAACTCCTTGACGGACATAAAACAGCAAATTTGGGAGTTTTTTAAAAAAAATCTCGTTCCATGCAGAGGCACATTAAATAAAATCAGTTTTACCTAATTCTGTCTTAATTATGGGGACTTTTAAAAGAATATAGCTACTTGATCATAGATTGTATCCTTGATTGCTAAAAGATAAAATATTCTTGCAGACTGAGAAAACCAAGCACTAATGAAAAAAAACCTTGCTCAGCAAAATACTTGTATTTTCTTGTTACTGAATAGGAAAGAGATAATGGCCTGCGACAGTATGTTGGCTAAGCTTATGGATAAAATATTAAATAGACCTAAGGTAAATTAAAAATCTAGAAAATGAAAGCGGTTTAAAATAATCATCAAAATTAATGGAGGGAGATGAATCAAGCATTTCCAGCTATATTGGAAGCAATTCATTTTCCCCTTTCAGCAACGGCCTTGTGTATAGCCTATGCCTAAAATTTGCCATCAGCCCTACAGCACATGGAAATGGATAAAGGATGCATCAGGTCATTTGCTTACTCAGCAAAATGGTGATCAATTATTACAAGCCGTTTTGTCCACTAATGGCCTTGGATACAGGTGTCTCAGCGACATCTGAAACCTCTCCAGGGTGAGGTTAAATAAAGCCTGCGGTTGACTCTGACCTACCATAGCTAATGAACCATCCTGGTGAAACCCAACCCCAAATTCCCAATTAATTTCTGAACGCGTTCGCTAGATGTACATATTGGACTATTAGCAAGGGTTTCAATTCTTTTATTGATATATTTGTGTTTTCTTGCTGGGTGTTGTTGCTTTGTACATTGTTACCATAGGCTGCATGCTTTCATACTGTGCATACTTTCAAAATTGTCCATCCTACAACATATTTTTCAGAACATTCAGAATTAAAGGACACCACTAATTTAACCCCTTCGTGCAAATACTATTTTATAACCTTACTACTGCCACCAAAATGATAATTTTCATCAAATATTCATCTGTTACTTAGACTCTCAGTAATGTCCCATCTACGCAAAGAGGTTACTCCATCTGGCAGTCATTGTTTTGTTGTTGTTGTTCTGCTGTTTTTGTTTTTGTCTTTAATGGGATTTTGACAGTTAATTGATGTCCGCTCAATTCAGTTGTTAGGTCTACAACAACTAAAGTAATTAAAAGCACACTACACGATACCACTCGATCTTGCATAAAACATAAATTTAAATTCCAAATGAATTTATTAGCAGGTCCCTACCCCACATGCCTGCATTGTTGCACTGTCAGTGTGTTGGTTTCTCTCATATGTCATCAGCTATTGTGCCCTCTCCAGCGCACCTTCTCCCCTTACCAGTTTCTGCCTAACAGCTGCCATTAGGAATGGGCACATAATGGTATGGGCCATCCAGCGGGCTTTCATTATTCATGAGTCTTGAGTATCGGAGTGTGAGTGTGTTTGTTTGTGGTTTGAGTATCGGAGTGTGAGTGTGTGTTTTCCTGTGAGTGCCATTCTAACATCTTTGTGAGGATACAGGAATTTCAAATGTCTCATGGCAAGATTGAACTCTGAAACTCACTGAAGACTGAATGTCTGTGACCACCTAGGAAAGGTAAGAATCACTTAGGATGATTCCTCTTCCATGTTTTAATGTTTTTGCTCTGGACGTCTGTAAATGCATTTCATGTACAAACACAGTTTTTCGTGGGAAAACATAAAGTATCTTGCTCTGAAATTGAAGTGCTGATGAACAATGGCATTTGACTATTGTTTTTTATATTGAAAGGGCACAATTTGCACTATGGTGTGAGATGTCCGACCAAAAACCACTACACTATGTGGAAGAGCAGAGCACTTGAAACTTAGTCTGAATGATGATTGACTGTAAGGGATCCCATTGTGCATTGCACAGCTCTTTTTGCTGCAGTGTATTTGTGCCATTTATATTTTATGATTTCTTGGAAGTTTGAATTTTATGCGCATATATTAAGCAGATTTTTTTGTGCTTATATTTTTAGCCAAGTGCTTTCGCAGTAGGATGAGAAATCCTTTTTGAGCGAGCATGTGTTAACTGTGCATACGTTTGACCAATTTCACAGGACTTTCCACATTCAATGGACTTGAAATAGACAACATTTCTGGAAAGCCATGGGAGGCAAACAAAAACGAAAAGGAGGGAAAAGGGAAGACAGCAAAGCAGCTGACACAAAATCGACACCAAAGAGAGGAAAGGCCACAGCCAGTGACAATAAAAGCCCAGCTAAAGGAAAGTTTGAGAAGCGCACAGATACCAAAGACGATGACCTCTCCTCACATGAAGAAGAACAAGAAGATGATGATGATGGTGACGACGATGAGGGAAATGGGAGGACAAAGCAGGTGGAGAGTCACAAACCAACTAAAGGACGAAAAAGGGGGAAGAGGGAAGAAGCGTCCCCAAAGCAAGCCAGAAAAACAAGAGGACGACAAAGCAAGGCCACACCAACGAAGGACACGAGTGGTGTCACTGAAAGAGCAGTTAACGGTAGAGATAGGGCTTCCAAATCCAAACAGGTCGCCAGCAAAAAGCCTGAGGGCAGAAAAGGCAAACCTCAAAGGGTGGGGAATAAGAAGAATTCCAAAGCGGTGGAAGTAGAAGAGAAGAGTGCTGAGAGTGAGGAAAACAGCTGCGAAAGAGAAAGTGAGGATGACAAAGACCAATTGTCAGATTGTGCGAAGGAGCCTGCTGAAGCTGAACAGGGTAAAGATGACAGTGAGGATACAGACAGAGACAGAGGTAGCGAGAGAAAATCAGATGAGGAAGATGAAAAAGATAATAATAATGAAATCAGCTGTACTCCTGAAGACTGTGGAGGAAAAGCAAGCGGGAAAGAGACGACTGAGGATGTCCCATCTAGCAGTGAGGAGGAATCATCAGCTAAGGAAGAATCAAGTGACAGAACCAAGCCTGAGAAATCAGGACGCACTACAGACTTTCGTAGAAACATCGCCACACTAGGCAAGACATCGGAACTGCTAGGACAAAAGATAGGGTTCAAATCTAAAATGCTGCCAAAGAAGGAGCATAATCAACCAGATGCACAAAGTGATAGTCAGTCTGCTCCTAAACCTCTGCAGCTGAAGGGATTGAGTTTGAACAAGGCTACAGCAGCCAAAGGAAAGTCTCAGATTCTTCAGCTAGCCAACAAAACAAAGACTCTGACCAAGAAAGAGCCAGACCCCAAACCGCAGGAAAGTGCTGACAAAGGCACTAAATCTATTTTCCACAATCCGTCACGTATGATGTTGACCATGAAGAGCAAAGGAAAGAAGACCCAAAATACTAATGAAACTGAAGAGGACATTAAGGCCATTTCAAATAATGTAAAGCTGCCTCCCAACGCGACAAAGCAAAAAGGTGCGACCACTCTAAGCCGCGTGTCAGGCTGGATGCAGAAGAAGATGCCACGAGGCAGCAACAGCAAGATCAACATCAACAGAAGGATGAGGGCCATCACGCAGGTCATCGGCGTATCCAAATGGCTCGTCGTGCACATCTCCAAGAAGAAGAGCGGCTCCACCTCGGCGGGCAAGAACTTTTTTCGACAGAGAATGGCCATGCGAGCGGCCAGCAGGAGAACGCGTCAAGAGAAGGCCGACGAGGAAGCAAAGGCCCAGACGAACACACCTGATCCGTCAGAGGATCCGTCCACAGGTGAAGGCCAGAGTGGCCAAGACGGAAAAAACAACGCTGGGGACGCCAAGTATGCCATAGTTTTACCCAGGATGAATAAGCTCGGCAAACCCCTAGGTGGCGCAGCACCAGCAGCAGCTGTGGCAGGCAGGAGCCCAGGAGGAGGAGCCCCGACTCAGAGCAAGCCCCCAAAACCAGGCGCTCGCCTTGTGCTTCCCGCAAAGCCTGACCTCAGTGTTCTTAAATCTATAAAAAGTGGCATTCATCCAAACCAACCAGACAGGAATAAAACCACGGCACCACAGCCTGCGGCCAACAAGGGAGATAGAGCAATACTAAATGATGACGATGGAGCTAGTATCCTGCGTGCAGCCAGAGAGAAATTGGGGTCGACACCATTAAAATTCAACAAGCTATCCCTATCTAAACCGGTGTCCCTGGGAGGACAGAAGCAAGCAGTGCAAATTACAGACAGAGAGGAACAACAGAGAGAGAGGGGCAGGCCTATGTCTCTCGCCGCACCAGACCCTGACGTGCACAGGCAGGGAATGGTCTCCTCCATACTGGAAGAAGAAGCGGACCTGGAGGTGGCCCGCTTGATGGGCAACAGCCTCCGCCCCTCCTCCACAGAGATACACTGGGCCCTCCATGACGATGGAACGCTGGGGGACCCTCAGGATTGGCTGAGGGCAGAGAGTCTGCTGCCCCACCAGACTGTTGAGAAGTTGACCAAATGGACGGTGTATCAGGACGACAGCAAGCCTCCGACCGTGCCTGTGCACACCGGCGGCGGGCCCTGGGAGTCTGAGGACCCCACACAGCACATGCTGGAGAGCAAGCTCAACAGCACCCAGGTACTGTGGGATGCTAACATTACACACATACACACGCACACACATGTACGCACACACACTATTACCCCAACCAGGCACACACACACACACACACACACACACACACACACACACACACACACACACACACACACACTATTACCCCAACCAGGTACACACACACACACACACACACACACACACTATTACTCCAACCAGGTACACACACACACACGCACGCACGCACGCACGCACGCACATACCTGCAGAGTATTGCTCTCTCTTGTCTAAAGACGTCATTAGTGGGGACAAACACTCCATTAATAAAGAAGAAGGTCGTTCACATAATTTGTTTCAGTTAGACAAAATAAAAACAAAATGGTCCTTTGTGTGCATATGACAATGTATCTTTGTGGCAGCTTTAGGAGTATGCGATCTTAATTGTATTTGCACATCTATTTCCCCCATGTGTTGAGCTGTAGGTGATTATGCCAGGCAGCGAACAGGCAGTCGAGCTTGACGAGGTGCAAGACCTATCTCAATTAAAGTGAGTGTGACCTGAAAAAACCCTTATTCTAGCACACAATCACTTGATGTGTTTTATTCCTCCTTTTTAACAGGCTAATAATTGTTGGTACAGCCCTTGCCATACGTTTTGTCGCCTTTCCATGTTGTTGGATCAACAGCTAATAACCTGACTGTCAATTAATCAATTGACTTCAGACATCACTCGTATTTTATATTTATCAAACATTTACAAATTGCTTGTAAATGAATAAACATAATCTGTTAAAAGGTTTGTAAAACCTTGAACATAATATTTCTAGATATTTTATAAAGCATTTATAAAACGTAGTTACTAATAAAACATTTGTTAATGTTTTGTTCATCATTAGTTAATTATTTACTAAGTCTGTATAATGTTTTTTATGCTTCCCTTATTACAAAGTGTTACCTACAATTCCAATTCTGACAAAACATTTTTTTCTCAGTGAGGTGTGTGAGAGCTCTGTCCTGTTAAATCTGAGGAAGAGATTTTCCAGAGACTCCATCTATGTAAGCATAAACGCTTAACTCGTTTTAAACATTTAGATTTGGAACTGCTGTGGCTTTCAGTGAAACAACAGCATAATTTATATTCTTCATCAGATATGAAAATTCATGCATCAGTGTGTCAACTCACCAATTATTGAGCTATTTAATGTATACTGTCTTTATAACATTTTACAGACTTATATAGGAAATATGTTACTTTCTGTAAATCCCTTCAAATCCATAAATATCTACACGGATGAGATCAGACTACAGTATCAGTCCAAAGAGCAGCGGAAGAACCCGCCGTGAGTTTTCAGATTTTTATGATCTTCTGTCATTCCTTGATTTTTTGTAAAATCTAGCTACCTGGCACTATGTTTTTTTAGATTAATAAATTGATAAATTATAACTAATCAGTTGTTAAAACGACCAAAGCACATTGGCAAGTGTTATTTGGCAAGTGGCAAATATGGCAAGTATATGCTATTTATTTGATGGTGATGATGATGATGATAATGATAATAATAAAATTAATAATAATAATAATCACCATCATATCATCATCATCATAATAATTGTTGTTGTTGTTGTTGTTGTTATTATTAGTTGTAGTAGTATGAGTTAATGGTCGTGATTGATGATCGTATGTACGGATGATGTGCAGGCATTGGCAATTTCATGTGACTTACCTTGTCAGTGTCTGTCTTAGTCACGTGTATGCACTTGCGGATGCAGCATTCAGGGAGTCACAGCAGACAGCACAAGAGCAGTGCATTGTCATAAGGTGAGGAATTCAGTCCTCTATTGGAAATAAACTGAGATGAAAAATTGTTACATCCCTTGTCATAATGCAAGGCTATTCCATTTTTTTCCCCAAGATATTTTTGGTCTTTTTGCTTCTCTTGAGATAGGACAGTATGATTCAGGTTTTGAATAACAGAGGTCCGCACAGGCACCTGGGTCAATGTTGCATATACACACAGCATCCGGCATCTAATTGGTATCCTTGTATTTAGTTATATGATGTCATTACTCATTTCTGTGTGTAAAATATGTGATGAATGTTATCAATAAAGATGTAGAGGTAAGCAGTCCCTTGCAGCGTAGTTGCTGTATATAATATGAAGTTCTCCTTTACCAGTGGTCAGAGTGGATCTGGAAAAACGGAGGCAGCCAAGTTAATCGTCCACTACCTAAATGCCATGTATCAGGGCAGAAATGACAACCTCCGACAGGTCTGCTTTGTTACTTGACTTTATGTACACTGAATTAATCAATTGCATCTTGATTTTACACTGTAAGAGTAATCTCATATTTTTTGCATGTTTTTTAGCCAATGGATGTCTTACCAATTTTGGAAAGTTTTGGCAATGCTAAGACTATTCTCAACAACAACTCAAGTCGTTTCGGCAAATACCTTCACATTCATATTTGCCAGTAAGTTTGTGTCACTGAACAAAAAAAATAGTTATTATATTTAAAACGCAATGTTTTTAGTTCCTAACTAATCCAGAACTTCTCTTTTGATGTTTTGACAGTGGTGTTGTAGTTGGTACTTCACTTTCCAAATATCTTCTTGAAAAATCCCGTGTTGTCTTCCAGGTGATCTAGCTATGTTTTACTTTCCTCTTTTCAAGTGTTTTTTTAAAGGTGCACTGTGTAATATTTTTTGAAGTTTATTTACAGAATCCATACTGTTCATTCACAAATGTTGCCTTTTTCATGAATAAAACTAATCACAACCATCAAATTCTTATTCATTATGACTGGGAAAATTGCACTTTTCATACATGAAAAGGTGGATCCCCCATTTTGAATTTCCAGAAATTGACATTTTTAGCTGCAAAACTTAATGTACTTTGCTCATACTAGTGAAAAAATAGTTAATTACTTAACAATTATTCATGGAAAATATCAACTTAGTTTCAATGAGTAGAATAGTTGCAATACCTACGCTGGCCACCATCCTACATAGTGCACCTTTAAAGGGACACTGTGTGAGATTTTTAGTTGTTTATTTCCAGAATTTATGCTGCCCATTCACTAATGTTACCTTTTTCATGAACACTTACCACCAGCATCTAATTCTAAGTATTCATTATGACTGGAAAAATTGCACTTTTCATACATGAAAAGGGTGATCTTCTCCATGGTCCGCCATTTTGAATTTCCAAAAATAGCCATTTTTAGCTGCAATAATGACTGTTGCAGTACCTTTTTTGACAATTTCCTGCAGTGTCCCTTTAATGCCTCACGGCCCTGGTCGGAAAGAGGTATAAGAGAACTCCCCCTATACTCACATTATTCCAAATCAATGATTGGGCGTAAATACATACAACACAGTAGTAGAGATACTCATTTAGTAACTCATTGTGTTTACAAATGATCCAGTTTCTTCTATAACACACAAATTAATGATGCTTTAATAACTCAGGCCAGTGAGGAGAGAAATTACCACGTCTTTTATGAGCTACTGGCAGGCATGAATGAATGGCACAAACAAGACTTGTATCTTCAAGGGGCAGAAACCTACTATTACCTCAACCAGGTACACACACACACACACACACACACACACACACACACACACACACACACACACACACACACACACACACACACACACACACACACACACACTTTAATGAATTGTCTTATTATATAAAGATTTGTACTTTTTTCCTGGCATATATATGTCTTTTCAAGTGTGACAGTAGCTATGTAGTTTTGTGAAATATTTGCACAAATGATATAACATTACATTGAAAAATACAGATTTAATGTGATTGAAATCGACTTCACTAGTAGTTGCCAGCTGACCTGTAGCCTGCTTCCTGGTTCAGGGCAGGGCTTGTGAATTGAAAGGGAAGAACGATAAGCAGGACTTCCTGCTCCTTGTCCAGTGTTTGATGACCATCGGCCTGCACCCCGACGAGTTGGCAACCATATGGGCCATACTCTCAGCCATCCTGCAGCTAGGCAACATCTGCTTCCGCTCTTACGAGGTGACTTGGATCTCCTTCTGATTAGCGGAACACTCAAAGAAGCATTAGACAAATGCCTCATGCTTAGGCGTGCACAGATATGGATGAGGTGGTGCTACAAAAAATGCCCCTTTTGAGAGAAAAAAAAATTGTACTGTGGTCCATGTTGTTGTTGACATGATCATCTAGAAATCCTTGGCGATTAATAACGTGTGGTGATAATTACCCGATACAATATATCGCCTCTATAGACAAGTAAGGCAGTCGGAAGTTTCACGTTCACCCCACCCACCTCGAGCACCTGCCCTCCATAATCTCTGTGCACGCCACTGGCTTCATGTGTGGGGGTTTGTCCAATAGTGACACCCCTCTTGCCATGTTGTGATATTGGGAAAGTGATGTTTATTTATCTATTTCTGAGTGCAGAGTGAGTCCTTTGAAGTAGCACAGATCTTCAGTGAATCTGAGGTGCGCCGGGTAGGAATGCTGTTGCAGATATCAGCAGAGGCTCTGCAAACGGTTATTACACACCGTGTCACGGTGAGGACTGACATTACTACTACATAGCATGTCACTGTTGATTGTCAATACATCTAACATGAATGAAAACTGACCTCTGCCTCTCATTTATTTTGGAAAGGAAACCATTTATGACAGAATCTACTGCCCCCTCTCTGTAGAAAGTGCCATTGAATCTAGGTACAGTATGGTGTCCTTTCCTATGACTTGTTGAGTGTTTGTTTTGTGTACATTTGTTGACGTGTGTGGTTTAATCAGAGGCAGAGAGGAAGAACATTACCCTCATCCTATCCATATCCTCCTATAATTCCATTTTAAAGTCAAATATCATCATTTGCCATTTGTGCATGAACTAGTATTGCAGGCCCTCTTGTGAAACTCTTGTGTAGGTCCTCTGAGTCAATCAATAGAAATAAAGAAAAAGAGAAAAGACAAAAAAGAAATGATCCAAGTAGGAAAAATCATTAAGTTAGTCAAATGTTCAGTTTTGCCATCAGTCTGACTGTAGCGCAGAAGAAGCCGCTCCTTGCTCCTTTTAGTAGAGATATTGTCCGCTCTACTCTGTCTCAGGTGGTATTTGCAGTGCTTGTGTCTGAGCAGAGAGTTATCTGGATGGAGTGGGTCTTTAATGATTATCTCTGCTCTCCTCTGGCTGCACTGCACATACAGTACATGGAGCCCGTAGAGGGAAGTGTTGTGCCTATAGTCCTCTCTGCAGTGCTGATTATGCTTTGCATTTCTTGATTATCATTTGTTAGGGATGCCATAGCCAAGACTCTGTACTCTGTGCTATTTGACTGGCTTTTGGACTGCATAAACCAATGGCTCATTCCCACTGAAATGGACAGCTCAATTGGCCTGGTGGACATCTATGGGTTTGAGGTTAGCTGTTTAATATCCCCTTGAAACGTATCCCCTTGAAAGTATGTGTATGTGTCTTGTTTTATTTATTTTTCTGGACAAAGTTCTCTATGGGGTACTATTAAATGGAAGAATAACAAGCCAGGCTAACAAGCTTCATATTAC
This sequence comes from Engraulis encrasicolus, assembly GCF_034702125.1. Classification (NCBI taxonomy): domain Eukaryota; kingdom Metazoa; phylum Chordata; class Actinopteri; order Clupeiformes; family Engraulidae; genus Engraulis; species Engraulis encrasicolus. The sequence continues at coordinate 15,371,909 of NC_085873.1, forward strand.
AGGACCTTGCTGTGAACAGCTTTGAGCAGCTTTGCATTAATTTTGCCAACGAGCAGCTGCAGCAGTTTGTCAGCAAAGCAGTCCTAACCCAGGAACAGGTACCATGAAAAACGTTTTTCCTCTCAGTAATTTGTTAACTTATTAGAATATATTTTGACTAGTTCATGTTTTCATTCTAATGTCCAGTGCTATTTTCCCCTTTGTGTTGTGTATGGAGGAGGAAGGAAGGAGTAGGCAGGGGGAACATACACACACGCACGCACGCACGCACGCACGCACGCACGCACGCACATGCCCACACACACAAACGCACGTTTTACTGAATTGTCTTATTTTATAAACCTTTGTATTATATAAATCTATTTATTTTCAAGTATGACAGCAGTTTTGTAGTTTTGTAAAATCTTTTGTATGTATTCCCCTTGTGGTGCGCCCATATGCCTTCAGGAAGACTACAGTGCTGAGCAGATAGAGTGGTACCCTGTCCCTGTTCAGGACCTCCACTCCTGTATTGAGCTGATCACAGCACGCCCCCACGGCATCCTCCGTATCCTTGATGACCAGACACTACTGCCTCAGGTGCCGTTCACTTCTTCAGTCCGAAACCAAGGCACTGCCATGTGTATAATGAATATTTGTTTGATCTTCTAAATTGACATACCAAAATTGGAAGACGATAAGGATTGTTTAAAAAACAAACAAAAAAAAAACGTTTCAATGGTTCCGTTACAAATTTTGAATCCTTCTCTTCCAGGCCACTGATCACACATTTCTCCAAAAGTGTCATTATCATCATGGCAACAGTCCGTTCTACACTAAGCCCAAAATTCCTCTCCCGGTTTTTACAATTTACCACTACGCAGGAGCAGTCACCTATCAGGTACACATTGGTTGGGATGAGGCCATGGTACATTTCAACACATTTTTCATGTTATGCAGATTTGTTTACTTAAAATGTTTTTTTCTTCCATAGGTGCATAACTTTTTGAATAAAAACCACGACCAGATCCGCCTGGAGGTCCTGGAGCTCTTTGTTCGAAGTCGGCAGCAGGCAAGTGGTTTGTTTTGTTTACTGTATTTGTTTTCCTCTTTGAAATATTGAATGGGTCATTTCACGGAAAATCACTTTGGGGCTCGAATGACAGGTTGTTACAGAATGACTCAACCAAAGATAACACTTTCTGAAGATGTTAATAATGATATTATAGCCAAATATACTAACTTCACAGAAAAATGACTCATTGTAAAATAAAGCTTTTTTTGGATATCTGATTTTTAATATTTTAGTATGTCATAATTCATATTTGAGTGATGATGATGATGATTATTATGACATAATCAAGGATGGAAGTATGTCCTACCCTCTTAATTAAAACTTTCGTCATTAGTTTCACCTTTCATATTGGTCCCAGATTCATGCAAATGCCATCCTGGGGTTCTACTTTGCCACAAAAAAGCACTCTAATGGCCCGTGTACATCAGGCGCTACCTACGCGACCCAGGTAGCTGGGGTGGTTGAAGAAGTTTCGCCATTAATTTGTTTTATTCGCTCTGAACGCTGCACTGACATGTTTGATTCAGCTAATCACGCTCTGTCTCTGTCTTGACAGCCAGGGACATTCCTCGATAGGAACGTTCCAATTAGTTTTCGCCGAACCGCGTCATAGCGAATTCACTTAAGATTAGCTTGAGTTGAATCGTCAAAATTCGCCCTGGTCGCTCAAGAAGCTTCACTCCTGGCGAATTCGCTCTGGTAGCTTTATTCGCCTTCCCTCCATAGAGAAACAATGACCTCCGCCGCGCAGGTCGCTTAGTTCGCTTCCAATGTACACGGGGCTTAAGTTTCTTTAAAATTCATTCCAGTCAGGTTCTAGGGTCAAATATATTTATAAATATTTTTATATATATATTTATAAGAATTTTCCAAGCAGTTCCAAGGATTTTTCCACTTCAGCCTCTTATACTTTTTTACAACTATATAATAAAAATGTCAGACATGTGGTTTCTTCGATCACATGCAAGGACTTTAGATTAAATCAAGCATTTGGAGAGATACAGTATGTTTTGGTCATAGTTCCAGATGAATGTTCGAATAGTTTCGAATATCTCTGCTTTAACCCCTCACATATTTCAAAATACAGTTGAAATTGCAAAACTGATGCAAATTGCAAATGGTCTAAAACAACTTTCACTTTTCACTTCTTTTGTCCCTTCTCTATATGTTTAAACTTCTCCCCGCAAATTCTGATTGATCTAGTCACCTGAAAATTCGGGCCTTTGAAAATTATTTGAATTTTATCTGCTTTACTATCATTTAAAGTGTGTATACAGTTTTTGGGACATCCTGTATGATTAATACGACATTTCTTGCTACCAGAAAGTTTCAGCGTTGTTCCATGAGGTTCAGGAACGCTATCTGCAACAAAAAGAACTTAACTCCCGGGGAAGAGGTATTAGACAACAATCTTCAACTGTGTCCTCACACTTCCAGCAGTCACTGATAGAGCTTACGACCCGACTTGAGAGGTGACTGACATTATTCGTCTATATTAGAAGACTGCGTCATGCAAAGGCGTTTGTATTTAACGCTAGTACATTTCACATTGTGGTGCAACAACTTTGCATGTTAAGTCTACAACATTGCTGAAAAGCAATTTTGTCACGTGACCAGGCTCACGCGAGACAAGGACTTTTCCCGCTGTCGTGGCAAATTTCTGTTGCCCGCGACGAATTTCTGTTGCTAAAAGCGAAAATGCTTAGCTGTGCCCTGACCAAAACCTTCCCTAACCCTAGCGTTTCTGCCACTGTATTGTTACCAACAACAGCAAAACAAGCAAGGGAAATGGCGAAATTGTGACCAAAACCACCCCTAACCCTAACCTGTCACAGAGCGTTAACATGCAAAGTCGTGGTGCAAACACGACATCATGTTATCAAAACGCAGTTGCATGATGCCATGTTGCTATGAGTGAACATACAGTGGTGCTCATATGTTTACATACCCCAGCAGAATTTACGCTTTCTTGGCGATTTCTCACAAAATATGAAGGATTACACAAAACCTTTTTTTTCACTCATTGCTAGTGACTGGCTTAAGATATTTATTAGCAATCATTTGTGTTTACTCTTTCAAAAGCATGATCACAACCCAAACTACCCAAATTACCCTGTTCAAAAGTTTACATACCCTAGTTTCTGATGCTGAATATGGCCCTGTTTAACATCAGGGACCTTAAGCCAGTCACTAGCAATGAGTGAAAAAAAAAGGTTTTGTGTAATCCTTCATATTTTGTGAGAAATCGCAGAGAAAGCGTATATTCTGCTGGGGTATGTAAACATATGAGCACCACTGTACATACATTGTGCATGTGATATACACCTAAGCTTTATTCACGATACCCTCTCAGTTTCAAGTATACCACAACACTTTACATTAACACAATCACATCCATGTCCATCACACAGGCTTATCTTTGTCCATCAAAGAAAGGAGCAAGTAAGAAAACTATAAAACACAATATTTTAATTTTGCATTTTGTTTTGTAAATACACTCGCCATGTGTGATTGTGTTTCTTCTCAGATGCAAAACTACCTTCATACGCTGTTTCAAACCTAATTACATGAAGGTAAGCAACTATGTTAATTTGCTCTGAATTCAGGGGTGCATGACTACGGCCAAACTGACATCAAGCTCATTGAGATCAGCTTTGAGCTTTGAGCTTTGAGATGAGCTTTGAATTTATCCCACTTATAAATACTTTATACTTATTCTTTTCCCTTTTCAAAAACATGGTACACACAAATGTGTGTCATAATCAAAGCTAAAGGCTTTGCAAAAAAACTTGAGTGTGAGTAACCGTTTATTGGGCTGCAACTTTTTTTGGCTGGGCAGTGTGTAATTTCTATTTGTCCCATTTTCTAAGGCACCAGGTATGTTTGACATACACTACATGTCAACACAGCTGAGGCACGCCGGGATTCTGGAGACCATCCAGATACGGAAGGATGGTTTCCCCATACGCATCCCCTTCACAATATTTTTGGAAAGGTAATTTAAGTGGTCTATTTCCAATGCACAACAAAACGAGTTTTGTTCCAGACAACTGGACTTTTTTTGTGCTTGAAAGATGTCTTCCACTGAGATAAACGAATCACACCACAATAAGAATGGGAAGATTTCCACATCAGACTTACAAAACCAAGTCCAGATAAAGGCACTGGTTACACATATGCGGATTGGTTTATATAGCTTTATATTATTTCATCCGTTTACGTGTAAACACAACACGTGTAAAAACTCCATTGTGCAAAGCTCCAGGTGCGTTTTTGCCCCCTAAATGGGATATTTCTAATACCAGGGTTTTGAAATACACAGTCTTAAACTCTGTTTACATGTAAATCAGAGGCCTAAACCAATGCATTTTTTTAAATTCTGCATACCTGTAAACAGCTTCTATGATGCCCTGGACGAATGAGAATCTTCACAGGCTTGTGATGGTCATGTTGTAACCTGGTCTCTGTGTTGTAATTTAGGTATGGTGTCCTCCTGGTCCAGCGGCCTCCTGACCACACTGAGAAGCAGCTAGTGGTGACACTGTTGGAGACCGTGGGGGTAGAGGATGGGGAATACCAGCTGGGGCTCACTAAGGTTTGAATATACAGTAGCTGTTCGATTTATTCACATTATATTTTTTTATTATTAGGGGCCAAGCAACTACGCTCCATATGCACTCTCATAGTGTGTATAACCTTTCTTCTGTAACAGCAATTTTCTGGCGGATTTTCACGAAATTCGATTTAGACCATCTTCAGAACCATCTTCAGGCCAAGTTCATCCATTTTTTTTAGGAGTGATTGATCAGCGCATCAGCGTTCAGCAGCCTTTCAAAATTGGCGGCAACAACAATGCCAAACAGGAAGTGAGCTCATAAGTTGGCTCCTTGTCATATCAAAACTAACTTTAACCTTATTGGCACCCACCACCTCTGAAAGGGTCAGCTTTCCTTCATTCTCCTCCTGATATTTTTTCTTCCAATGTGGCTCTTGAGGAAAAATATCAAATAGCACTGCTTTAACATATCAAAGCCAAACTTAGTACAGCTGATGCCTATTGCTTTGGAAGCATACACATCACATATTGTGCAATTTGACCATCAGGGCCAGGGGCAAATGTAGTTTGGCTCATCTCATGATGCTTTGGTTTGTAACAAAATTCGGATGTCCCATCACACTTTAGGTTGTCCCATTGATGGCCAATCATATTGGATGGGAAGATCACCATATAGGAAGTGGTTTCCTATCGCAGCCAAACTTTACTGTATACTGTAGATATGAAAATCTTATGGGCCTGTGTGACAATCTGTCTGTGCTAAGGTCATTATGTTGGCATGGCAGTACTGCCTCAACTGCTTTGCTGTTTGGCCCCGCACCACTGCTTGCCCATGCATCGTTGCTTACAGCTACTGTATATATATATTTCTACTTCTGTTAACAGAAATGCACTGATGTTGCTGTTTCTTTAAAACTTGCTCTTGCTCACATCCACAAACAAACTCTGACAGGTGTTCATGAAAGAAGCCCTTTACCAGCGAGTGGATGAGCGCTGGAGTAGCACACAGACCTGGGCCGCCGTCACCATTCAGCGGAACATAAGGGGCTTCATCTGCAGACGAAACTTTCGATTCTTCAAGCAGAAGGCCATTGTTATTCAGTCCCACATTCGTGGGCACCAGGCCAGGTGAGACATTCATAGTCCATCATAAATGTGCACCAGGTCTACACCTGTTGGCAGGGACTAAATTGGGAATTCCTAAGTGGGGAGGTTTGATTATTGATTAGTGTGGAAAAAGGTGCTGTTGATGCACCATGATGCAGCAGTTTATTACTATTAGCATATGTGCCGAGCCCTATTTAACCCCTCCCTGCCTGTAGGAGTTTTCCTATGGGAGGAAGATAGGATTAGCTTAATGTCATTTAACAGTTAGCAAACTTCACCAAACTCCCCATGGTCACCTGTACTATTGCTCTCTCATGGCACTTGAGAGTTTTCGTTTACATTAACCTATTGATGCTGGATGCTGCATATACACAGCATTAACCTAGCCGCCATTATTGTGTAGAAATGGAAATGCCCAACTCTGAATTCTATGGCTCTGGGGCGTACCATAGTAATGACAGCAGGGACAAATATCATTGAAAAAAAGATGGAGGCCTGGCCCTGCCGTGGCCAACCGATAGGGCACTTGTCTACCATGCGGCTGACCTGGGTTCGATTCCCGGCCCGGGTCCTTTGCCGGCCCTTCCCCGTCTCTCTCCCCCCACTCGCTTCCTGTCACCACCTTCACTGTCCTATCATAAATAAAGTTTTAAAAAAAAACAAGAAAAAAGATGACCAACACAGAAACTATCTGACAGCTTGGTTATGAGATCTTTGCTTTGGTGATGCATCACTTATTTCCGAGGTGAAAAAAATGTAGGGCAATGTGGACCAATATTCGAAAAGTCTGGGCCCCAGACTCTGGGGTTTCCAGAAATGACCAACATTCAGGTGACTGGGGAAAATAAATGCTCAGTGTGAGAGATAATGTTTTGATAAGTTTTTTCTCTCTTTCTGTTCACTGCCCTGACTGAAACCTGCATGAAACAACAGGAAGTATTACAAAAGGCTACGACGCTCCTTCACTCAGTTCTGGGCTGTTATGATGATCACCAGGAACACCATCAAGAGACGGAAATGGAGGGTAGGGCTTTGGCAAGCAAATGCATCCTCATGTTCATGAATCAACACAAGCAAAGTTATATTCTTTTCCAGGTTAAACTACTTTTTTCACAGATTTTAATTGTGGCCTTAGCAATCACACATATTCTTCTTTAAATGCACCAAGCACACCCATTGCTCTTAGCTTTGGAATATACGACAACTGACCTGAATATAGAGGAACGGCGTACGTTTGATGCTAAAGTGAGGTAATGACAGGTGGTGGGACTAGACCTGGAAACAGGAAGAAAATCGCCAATTCCCATTCATCTCTATGGAAGACTTGAAGCAATGTATCTCCTCAATAATTCTTACAAAGTCTACTCTATTTCTTGCAAACAGTAGTGTCCCGTAGTAGCTATAACTTCAAGTAGTATTAATTCAATGCAGGACACATGATTTTACTGCCAAATAAGGGACGAGACTATTGTTGAAAGGATAGCTGGCGAGTCTACGTAGATGAAAAAGCCAAAGGGAGACTGTGCCAGACCTAGCCTGATTATCATCGACTTTCAAATCTCTGTTCGAGACTTGCTTTGACCCCGTGCATAACGATTAACTTTTACTAAACAACATGGTTGATCCACCTCCCTCGGTTTGCAACTGGTTGAGGCCAGAAAAGGCTGTGCCGAAGTTTAAACCAAACATTTTCTTAGTCCCAATAGAACGTATCTGCTTAAACCACGTCACTGTCTTGAACACGCCTCTACCCAGGGCTGTTGGATCTGCCCAAAATTGGTTGGTTGCTGACAAACTGGGTGGAGTTCCCCATTTTTCTGGAGTTCAGAAACAATATTTATATTGCTCTTGACCTGACTAAGAGGGCGTAGCCTGGCTAGGCCAGACCTGTGTGTCTCTCTGTGGTATCTGACGGCAGGGCCATGTTAGCTTTTGTTTTCATTGACGACTAAAACATTTGTGTCAAATGGTTAATCTTAAGATATATGTAGTGGGCTGTCAGCTGTGTGCTCTAAGGGCGTGGTGAGTATGAAATGGGGGAAAGTCTACATGCTCTTGTAGAGAATGACGTGTGGAAAGTCATAGAGAAATTAATCACCCTGTGAGGCGTGTTTGGGGCTGATAAAACTTGTCAATAAAGATCTCCCCACAATGAGCACATCAGTATAAACTATTTGAGGAGGAAATTCTATGAAAAACTTGTCAAAGCCACAGATATGAAATTAATCCATGTAAGTCATACAAGTCCAATCCCAACCAAATATTATTTGTCCTACACATCATCATGCAGTAATGTTAAATGTGCGCATCACCAAAGAGCCTTAGCCTAGATATAGGTTAAAGTCCACCTAGATGAACCTAGTACAACCATGTTTGTATGACCATGTTTCATTTGTGGACACTGCTCACGGTTGAAATCATCAGTTGCATAGCAACCATTTGCCTTTTATTACGTGGGTGTTGACTATTTCCAAGAGACAGTCTATTCCCTGGTTTAGGGTAATACATTTATTGGCTCTCATGGTGGCTAAGGTCAAAGTCTGAGGTTGCGCAAGCAATATTGTTGGTTTGACAGTAATTAACTGTTGAGTCCAGTCAAACTATTCAGAAATATCTTATGGGACGCAGGCAGGGATGGACTCATGAATGTGCCTAACCGTGCCAGGCCACAGGGGGTCACAGGTACCAAATCGCCACGGCAAATTGCCCCCACCCATCCTCGAATATGTCACAGGCAGCATATAGTATACTGCCACCCTCAACCCTCATTCCAAAATTGAAATCACATCATTGGTTTTGATTCTTACAAATAACAGATGTTCCATTACATAACTAGCATTCCAACATTTCCTCTCCTAGTTAATATTTTCTTTTTTTCAAGTAGCTTTCCTATTTGTTTTGTATGCAAACCGGCTCACACGCTTACACACCTTCAAGTAGGTATGCCCAACCACACCAGACACAGTCACACCCCTCCACACAGATGTACACGCCCTCAAAGTCTTGGACTTCAAACCTTTATCCTGAGGGTAAGAAAACTCATCCCTCTCACCTTCATCATTTCATTTTGTTTTGTGCTTGCATATGGATTTACCCCATCAATAGCGCCTGCAACAGGTAAGCCTCAACTCACTTAAGTAAATGGGTTTAATGTTTGACTTTGCATTGTTTGAACGAGGAAAGGCACACATAAACAGATTGCAACCCCGGGTATTATTAACTTGGACATTTTGTGTACGTCTCCACTGTTTGTGTGTTAATATAACTGTTTGGTATTTAAACATTATGTATTGGTGTTTGGTTACCCTTCATTTCTAGCATGAAGCAAATGAAGGAAGATGTTTCTTTAGATACTTTAAGGAAGTGGTATTTCTACCTATCTCTATGCGCTTAGTTTTTTATGGCGTTTGAACTTTGCTACCCTGGATAATCTAGCACTTATTTACAAGCATGATTATAAAATGACCTAAGACCGCATTTTTCCATGTCATCACTTTGACTAAAACAGCTGTTATTCTGCATTTTACTTTGCACTTGCCTTTGCACGTATGCAAGCTCTTGCTGAAAGTATGCCTTCCCAAAGTCAGCAATAATTTGGCTATAATTAATTTGAGAAATAATAATAACATAATTAGAAAAAACTTCTGAATGTATAGATGAGTTATATACCAATTCATAATTTCTCTGATGTTGAAAATACTTTTGTATTCTTCTGAGAGGCTTGCACTGCTTTGATATTGCAAATGTTTTTATGTACGCCTGAAAGTGTGCATTGACATATCCAGCTAGTGATGATGCCCTGGCTAGTCTCTGAAGCCTTGACATGTGACTGTAACACTGAGGTGGAGCTCAAGTATTTCCTCATGAGCGTGCCCTTTAAGGTGGAGTATGATGATAGGAGGTTATATAAACCCAGAGGCCCTAAGAATAGAAGCTTTTTCTTGAACTTCCTTGAAGAAGGCAGAACAGGTAAGAGAGGAGAATTAAAAGGTATAGTTCAAACAAGCAAGTTGCTTAATTTGACTCTTTACAAATGTATCAATAAACATGGTCAATAGATCTACGTTGGGTGTAAACACACACAAAAAAGGGTTTCCTATCGATTGACTGACATTATTGCCTCATGGTGAAAACTACTCTATTAAGGACACAGTTGCCACACATTATTCTAAGCATATGAATTGCCACGTACGTAGCTGACAAACATGTAAGTCAAGTTGGTAATATTTTTTTGTTATTGCTCTGTTCTCAGGAAAATCCCAAAAAGAGCACAGCTAAAGTCGCCGCCAAAGCACAGCATAGCATTCTAGCTGCTATGGTGAGTTACACTGCTACTGTACACGGACACACAGGCCCAATTTCAATGTCAATCACTGATTCTTGAGAAAGTGGCTAAAACAGGTTGTAATGTTGACAGAAAAAAACAAAGTGAATTACAAAATTATATGGTATATCCTCGTAGACTAAGGTCTTGGCTTTTCAGAAATGCACAAGGCCAATCTCCCCATTATGTCTTTTTTTCAGAAATCAGGCTTTTCTCCGATCATACCTTGTTTTTTGTCAACACCGTCAGACACAATTAAAAGTTATTAAAATTGTATTGATTTGGTTGCATATGTATCTGGAGTTTTTAAGTGATTATGTGTATTTTTTGGTTCACACATATGCCTTTAAATGTTGAAAATTCACTTTTGTTCTATTTTAATACTGTTTAATGTGTTCTAATTTTAAAATATGTACCGTCATATGATGCTTACTTAACGCCTAAATACAACAAACAATTTTTTGTAATTTCACAAATATTCGTGTAGGCTTAAATTGGCTATTACTTTGATATTTCAACAACTCCTAAGGAAAATGTTGTAAGCACATTCCTTTAAAATGTCCAAAACTCCTTCTTACGGTGGTGACTTAAGAACTGACAGTGGTGACAGTAATCTGAGAGTGGTGAAAGTGGCCTAATTAGTACCTGCATTTAGCAAAATAAATTGCCCTCTCAAGTCAATGGCATCTTGCATAAACACTTTATTTTTGTGTGTGCACAGTATGAGCATGTGTTTTTACTTCATTAGTTAGATTATCTAGGAAGTAAGCCACTGGTAGCGCATTCAGGCCGACTGAGAACCGTGCTGGAGCCCGTTCCCGCACCTAATCGCGAACCGACTGTCGTGTTCACGCCACAGATGTTTGCGTTCGCGAACCAGAAAATTGGTTCGCAATGCGAACCGCAAAATACTAGGTTTTTCTCTGCGAACCGTGACGACAGCGTGGTCGTCACAGAGCCATCTAATAACAGAGTTGCGCAAACCGGGGACCAGGAAGTCGGTTGGTGATGTGATTCGCGTAGATTAAAATGTTTCTTAACAGTAAACTTCTGTTCGTTGGAAACTAACACAGAACCATCACATACCAAACAAAGATTAAGTACAAACAAATTACATGACCTTTACCACATTTTCTGTGTTATACCGCCACCTCCTGGAACTAAGTAACTTCTAATAGAACTAAAGTCAATGGGGATTTCCATGTTAACTCTCCGTGAGGCTCCATGAGAGCCGCCATTGCTGTGGAAAGATTGGTCCATAGAGGTCTATGGGAGTGGCGTAACTCTGTTATTAGATGGCTCTGGGTCGTCAGCAGGTTCATCCGCGTAACACAGTCACGTGCGGAAGAAGTTGAGAGCCCGGGGCGTGTTCCATTCTCTACACTCTGCACTGTGTACTGTGATACAGTGCACTTTCCACCCTCAACTTAACGGCTAAATTTGAGGGTGAAGTGCAGGTCCAATTCACGTTCTGTCTGATACACTTCACGGAAATGACGGTTGTCGCGTGTCATCAGCGTTTACCAACCGCCAATATACAATTCATCACGGAAGACACTGTTCCTTATGTTGACAATTTTTAAAAGTTACCCCCTTCTCTTATACACATGGCTATTGTCTTTTGAATCAAAGCTATGCTGTCATCACAGAGATTCGGCAGTTTGACCAATCTGACACTCAACCAGAGAGGAAACTACGTAACAAACATGGCGGCCGTTGAGTGCGAAAAGTGTACATAACTGCACACTTCAAAAAATGGCCGATTTGAGGGCGTTATCCGGGTAGTTTACAGTACACTTCACCGCCGCGATTAGAAATGGAACTGCCCTGCGTACCCAAACACAGTGCGGGAAGGGCGGACAGTACGAAGTTTGGAACAGCCTCCCGGTATGAACACTGGCGGTTCGCAGACAAACACTTTAGTGCCGAACGTAACTGGTGCGAGCACCGACACCGGCTCCGTTCTGGTCGGCCTGAAAGCCATATGGTTGTTGAAAATGTGGTAAAAACAGCTTTTGAGTTGTTCAAATCCAAAATATAGAGGTGTATTATCATAGATGATATCGGCTGTGCAGTGAATGCATTGGTCAAGCTCCCCATGTTTAACATTTTTCATAAAATGGGCTCTTTCTTGTTTTGTCAACAGCGGCAGACAGAATTAGAAGTAAAAACACATGTTTACTGTATTAAAGTGAATTACTTCAACATAACTGTAGATACTTATTGTAGACCTAAGCATATTATTAAAACATGTCAAAAACACATAAAACATGTGTTTTTTGGTGAACTCCATCAGATGTCACCACCGTCAGGTTTTCTGACAAAAAAACCTCCAAATGCACCTCAGTGGTGGCTAGAGTATCATTTTGGATCACAAATTATTACTACATGCCTAGTAATGTTTCATTAACCAGCACAATTTAGTAAAATATGGAACAACATGATGAGCAGAACAAAATCTGACGGTGGTGACATCTGACGGTGTGAGACAAAAAAACACTCTTTTAAATATTATGCATTGTTTGTTCACATTAGCCATTTCATTTTCGCTCTGTTTCTTGGGTACTTCATACCTTTTCTGAAAAAAATTATATTTATCAACATTAATGTAATACAATACTATTAAAACCCCCGACGGTGTTGACAGTTTATGGTTGGGACAGTACCAGTGTCCAAACAAATTAACAAATTGAGGGCAAAATAATAAACTTACAGGAGCTTCAGTGATGGTGAAGTAGGCAGTAGAGCTAAAGGTTTGAAAAGGGGTCCTCAGTAATGAAAATTACCTTGTGCATACCTGATTTTATTGTCTTTTAGAAAAAATCTGACGGTGGTGACCAATATGCTGGACACATTTTGAGCAATCAGTAAATAATAGTAAATATTGTTTTACATCCACTATGTGCACATCTGTAGAACCACTTTAATATGGTCTTCCACATCATGGTGATATTGTTCAATTCTGTTAGTGATTTTTGTATTTTAAGTCAATTGAAATGATGTTACTAGTCCTTGGGACAGGCGTTTTTACAGGGTGTGGACAGGTTTATAGCCATGAAAAGTAATAAAATTACACTTAAATATTTCAAACAACTGTGTATTCGTGTGACAGACCCCTTGGCCATTACCTGGGTTCATTTTGTTTGTGAAAATTTAGTTGATTTTCAACAGAATTAATATTTTACTGCAGGGACATGTTTTTGCCAAACTTTCAAGAATCAGTGCATTGTAATTTAAGACTGAGCCACTTTTTTTTTTTTAGGATGTTGCCACATTGGAGATTCCTGCGGAGCTGTCCGCCAGGTTACGGAGTGCAGGAGGTAAGAATCAGACCCTAAAACTAAAGATTAGTATTGGGATAACACTGTGAAATTGATAATTTAGCCATTGCTGTTTTCAACACTTACAGTTGAATTTCACACTTCTGAGAGTTGGTTTTAACAATTAAGATCCAACAATGAAGTTGGATGTAGTACAATATGGAATCGTCCCCCTATACAGTGTTCTCAGAATAGTGATGAATTAACAAAATTAACAAACATTTTATTGTAAAGAGAGACTGCTTATATTTACTTCTTTCGGACTGCTTACATTTGGTTGGATCAAGGTGAACACCAAACATCAACACACACTTGAAAATTGGGATATTTTTTTTGGGGGGAGCTTGGATGTTTTCATTTTGTCATTAGTGTTACTTTATGATCATGAATAATTAACTGAAATGGTTACAGTACAAGCCGTGGAGCTGCTCTACTAATCACCTCACTAGATCACCTCTTAGTTTTGTTTCTACATGTTTCGGTTTTGCTTCATATACTGTATGTAAATGTCTGGTTGATCCGGTGTCCCTCTCTCAGGACAGCGTCAAGGCGCCGGTGTGACTGAGGTTGCTCCACCTCAAGTCAAAGCAGACCACAGGCTCACTCTGCCCCTCGACATCGACAGTTTTCCATTCTCACAGTATGCAAACACAACGCTAAAGGTATAATGCACAGACTTAATTTACATACTGAGATTCCAACTGTAGTTAAAGACATGCAGCAGTGCAATTTCCTTTCAACATTTTCTAGTGCTGTTGATTAGTAATGACTTTACAAATTGTGTTTCTAGTGCGATGCTTGTCGCAGCGTTATTGTAGATTTTACATATAGGTCTTTGAAGTGGCCAGTTTATTTAATATTTGACCAAGTTTTGGTAAGAAAAAAAGAAAGTGTAGTGTGTAATTGTAGTTTATTTCAAGAATGTATGATTAAACTGTTATATACTGGTCTGACTATAGTAGGTTTAGATATCTACGACTGGAGAACATGGAGAACACGACCTATTCATGTATGGAAAGTATACATTTCCATGCCATAATGACTACTGAGAAAATTGGTGAATAGGCAACATCATTTCTGGAAATAAACTACCAGAACAAATTACGTACTGGACCTTTAAGGGTGCACTGTGTAATATTTTTAGCAGTTTATATTTCTGGAATTCATGCTGCCCATTCACAAGTGTTAGTTTTTTCCCTTTTCATACATAAAAGGGGTATCTTCTCCATGTCTGCTGTTTTGAATTTCAAGGTATAGTAAACTATAGTAAACAATAGACTAGTAAACACTAGGTTATTATTTAGTAAATATTCATGGAAATATAAAATTTGACAGTAGGCAGCACAGTTTTAATTAGCAGCATAGTTGCAATACCTTCTCTGACCACCATCCTACACAGTAGTGGTGTGCATTGGCACTGCTCTCACGATTCGATTCAATTACAATTACGATTCTGGAGGTAACGATTCGATTTGAATCGTTTCAGTTCGATTCTACGATGCATTGCAATGCATTACATTTTCTACTGAAAGCAAAGTGTAGTATATACTCCAAAGGGGTGTCGCGCCTTTATGTTTGTAGCCGGGAGTACATCTGGGCGTGTCTTTTTATTTGAAAAGTTTGGCACTGATGATGGTCTGAAGGACCGAAAACGTTTTGCACTTCACTGGGTAGCACCTTCTTTATTTTCCTTATGCATTAAAATCATTTATGCATCGGCATCAGTGGTGTGCGAGTTCCTCCTTACTGCTTCTACTGAAAGCAAAGGCATTTTTTTCATCAGTCATGAGGAAATACAGACAATCAGATACTGAACAACATTTTATTGGCTGTTTTCTATATCAGTCTTACAGTTTTCAATGCTTTGAAGTGCTTTAATTTAAATAAACGTTCATTTGCTCCAGAAATATCCACAGAACAGAAGTAGTTGAAACGTGAAAAAATATGCTGCATTGCTTATGGCACTTGCCGAATTTTAATTGAATTGTCCTACCCCACATAGCGATGCATTGCCGAATTGATTATTGTTGACACCACTACTACACAGTGCACCTTTAAACATAAACATGCCCTAATCTGTATGTGTTAGGATGGCTGGTCTCAACCTATGGGAAATGCTCTGGCGAGGGCACTCACACGTTTGGAGCCAGAGGACTCCTATGCAGCTCTGGAACTGTACAAGCTGGTGAGTCGGACTCCTGCAGTCTCTCTTCGATCATTACTCACATTTTCTTTTCAATTTTAGTCAAAATGATAAGATAAAATGGGAGGCTATGTGAGAAGAAATTCTGTTGTTGTTCTCCTCCTGTAAGAAGACATATGGGTAACACTTCCAAATAAGGGGCCATAATTAACAGTAAAGTAGCTACAACCTAATACTTAAGTAAGGGTTAATAATCATTTTTTAATGCCACATTAGACACATATTAATTGTTATTAATGCATATGTTGAACATTAGTAAGCAGTTACTTAACTATTAGATAACTATTACCTTGTGTTACAAGTTAATAGCATATTATTATTTAACTAATAGATAAGTAAGGGCACAGTTAATAGTTAAGTAGCTATCAGGTCATACTTAACTAAGGACCAAAATTAACACTTACTTAATACAAAAGCAAGGCATAACTAATGGTTAATTAATACATAAATATTGGGTTTTGGGACCCTTATATTAGAGTTGGCTGAGGATAACTAATGGTTAATTAATAGATAAATATTGATATTTGGGACCCTTATATTAGAGTTGGCTGCGGATAACTAATGGTTAATTAATCGATAGATATTGGTGTTTGGGACCCTTATAATAGAGTTGGCTGAGCATACCTAATAGTCAAGTAATTAATCTACTGTGACATCTAGTTTTCACTCGTTCAAACCACTGTAATAGTGGCAACAGGAGCCATTATATAGCAAGGATTGGACGTACACTTCTCAATGATGGTAGGGTGATGTGATGTAATTTTTTCATGTACCACTTATTATTTTTAACGGTAAAAACCCTCCAATAAATGCAGAACATTATGAAGAGTAATAGTTTTGAAGCGAAACTAAACCATTCCTTTGTGATAATTAGGTTAATGTTTGAGAATATTAGCTCCAAGAAGAGCAGTGCATGATGGGTACGCAATCTATAGACAACAATAATTCGGTATTATTTAATCATTAGATATGCCTTACTTTTGTATTAAGTAAGTGTTAATTAAGGTCCTTAGTTAAGTATGACCTAATAGCTACTTAACTATTAACTGTACCCTTACTTATCTATTAGTTAAATAATGATATGCTATTAACTTGAGACACATGGTAAGGGGCCATATATATAATTATAATTAACATAATTAACAGCAAATTAGCTATAACCTAATACTTTAGTAACAGTTAATACTCACTACTTAATGCCACATTAGACACATATAAACTGTTATTAATTCACATGTTAAACATTAGTAAGCAGTTACTTAACTATTAGATAACTATTACCATGTGTCTCAAGTTAATAGCATATAATTATTTAACTAATAGATAAGTAAGGGTACAGTTAATAGTTAAGTAGCTATTAGGTCATACTTAACTAAGGACCTTAATTAACACTTACTTATTACAAAAGTAAGGCATATCTAATGATTAAATAATACCGAATTATTGTTGTCTATAGATTGCGTACCCATCATGCACTGCTCTTCTTTGAGCTAATATTCTCAAACATTAACCTAATTATCACAAAGGAATGGTTTAGTTTCGCTTCAAAACTGTTACTCTTCATAATGTTCTGCATTTATTGTAGGGTTTTTACCATTAAATTTAATAAGTGGTACATGAAAAAATTACATCTCATCACCCCACCATCATTGAGAAGTGTACGTCCAATCCTTGCTATATAATGGCTCCTGTTGCCACTATTACAGTGATTTGAACGAGTGAAAACTAGATGTCACAGTAGATTAATTACTTAACTATTAGGTATGCTCAGCCAACTCTATTATAAGGGTCCCAAACACCAATATCTATCGATTAATTAACCATTAGTTATCCGCAGCCAACTCTAATATAAGGGTCCCAAACACCAATATCTATCTATTAATTAACCATTAGTTATCCTCAGCCAACTCTAATATAAGGGTCCCAAAACCCAATATTTATGTATTATATAACCATTAGTTATGCGTTGCTTTTGTATTAAGTAAGTGTTACTTTTGGTCCTTAGTTAAGTATGACCTGATACTTAACTATTAATTGTGCCCTTACTTATCTATTAGTTAAATAATAATATGCTATTAACTTGTAACACAAGGTAATAGTTATCTAATAGTTAAGTAACTGCTTACTAATGCATTAATAACAATTAATATGTGTCTAATGTGGCATTAAGTAATGATTATTAACCCTTACTTAAGTATTAGGTTTTAGCTACTTTACTGTTAATTATGGCCCCTTATTTGGAAGTGTTACCGACATATGATTACAAGATTACATTACACATAAAATTACAATTCACTTTCTGTGTCACTGTAGAAAAGTTCCATATCCAATTCCATTCATTTTGCTTCAGATTCTTAGGTTTGTTGGCGATCCGAGCCTTAGTAGTCAACACGAGGTCATATTGGGGAATTACATCATAGAGAAAGGCCAGAGCAGGCCAGCTCTCAGGGATGAGATCTTGGCTCAGCTGGCATACATCACCTGGGGCCACGAGAATGACGAGGGAAATGCCCGGGCATGGCTGCTCCTGGCTTCCTGTCTCTCTGCCTTCACTCCCTCTCCAACCCTGGACAAACCATTTCTCAAGTAAGTCTATTCCCCAAACCTTAGTCTTCAATTCTATCAGATCAGTTAGCCTCTGTACTGGGGGAAATACAGTATTTGTATATAATATCATATCAATGCAAATGTAGGTACTTTGTACAAAGGCATTCAAGTGTAAAGAAATCCCGCACACTATCCATTCCACCAACAAACTTTAATACAACGTTTCGGTCAACTTTACCCGAAAAAGGTTGCATGACCGAAACGTTGTATTAAAGTTTGTTGGTGGAATGGGTGGTGTGCGGGATTTCTTTACACTTGAACCCCACTGGGATAATATCCTACGCACCTGCCCAACTACAGAGGTGTGCGAAAGCGTCTTCTTGAACTAGGTACAAAGGCAACAATAAAGTGCACTGGGTCATAGTGCAGACTTTAAAATACACAAAAAAATGTTAATTATTATTATTAATAAGATAAATTGCATATATGGTCATTTATATGGCGGTGTAGCTTCACCCAGTGAAAACCAAACCCATGTGTGCTGTGCCAAGAATTGACCAATTCAGCTGTGGCTGTGCAGCCTAACCGCAGAGATACACCAGCGGCGATCTGAGCGAGTCGAGCGACGGAAGTAATTGACTTTGTATTGAGTCGAGAGACAAAAGCGATTCTGGAGACTAGAGCGATTTGCGCGACGAGCGCGACAATTTGAAGTTGAAATCTTTTCAACTTTCTATGACGCGGTTCGGCGACAAGCCGCGACAGCCAATGACTGTATAGAGGTCAGTGACCACAGCCAATGGGAATGCTTGAATGCTTTGCCTTCTGCCTGTGCGGACATACTCTAGTCTCCTCAATCTCTCGTATCGCTTGCTGCTACACTCTGTCGCTTGAATTGCGTCGCCGCTGGTGTATCTCTGCGATTAGGCTAGATGTTAATCATTAAAGTACAAAATATGCATCATAACTCCACTGTGTATTTCCTCTGCCCTTTAGAGTCTGATATCATAACAGTTTACATATTAAGTAATACAAAAACCCCACAATGACACCTTTATGTGTCTCTGGTTAATGCATTCTGAGTATTACTATTTCAATGTCTACAGTATGTAAAGGCACAAAGAATGTAGTAGATTCTGATCATTGGTATTATAGTTTTATTACACTCAGGGTGCAGTGTGTGTGTATGTGTGTCTGTGTGTCTGTGTGTCTGTGTGTTTGTGTGTGTGTGTGTGTGTGTGTGTGTGTGTGTGTGTGTGTGTGTGTGTGTGTGTGTGTGTGTGTGTGCCTCTGTGTGTCAGAGCGTGTGAATCTGTGTGTAACCCTGTGTGTGTGTGTGTGTGTGTGTGTGTGTGTGTGTGTGTGTGTGTGTGTGTGTGTGTGTATGTGTGTCTGTGTGTCTGTGTGTCTGTGTGTTTGTGTGTGTGTGTCACTTAATCTTTTATTTTACATGATTTTCATCTTTCATCTTGATTTTAAATAAAGAAACAATACACTATTTGTTTCTAGTTCATGCCAGAAAATATGCTGCTGAGGGTTTAACCTGTATTGTGATCAGGTTTGTTTCAGACCGAGGGCCAGGAGAGTACCGCGCACTTTGTCAGCACAAGCTCCTTACATCACTCCAGCTACCAGGCCCAACCACACGACGATACCCACCCACTCAGTTAGAGTGGACCTCCATTCAACGCAGGGGGAAAATGGTGGTGAATGTTAACACTTTCAATGGTAAACTCACCTTCTTATCTGTATTCTTATCTGTATATTATGAGGACAAATATACAAATGATGAGTTTGAAATGCAACTACAAACAGCAGTGCCGCAACTTTTTTTCTAGAGGAGGATTTGATGGTGGAAGTCGATTCATGGACCACGGGAGAACAACTGGCTGCCTGGTTGTTACAGTTCAGGTATAAAACAGCAAACAGGAACACAATTGGTCTTCATCCAATAGATAGTTCTGGTAACAGTCACACTAGTGTGAGTAGTTGTAATCAGGGCTTTAATGGCGGTAACATTTGAGTTTGGCTGGTAGAAAAGACCAACTTACTACTAGCCACTTTGACCCATTAGGGAGTGTATGTTTGACTAGTAAGAATTACTATCTATTAGCCATTTTGGATGGTGATGAAAAAATTTAGTATAGAGCCCTGGTTGTAATATTAGTGTAGTTCTAGATTGTTCATCATGATACTGCCATCATCACTTGTCATCTGTATTAACATCACATTACTATCGTGGAACTGTATTCAGTCCTCAGTTATCATGCGATTATATTAAAACGTTTGTTTTGTTGGGTCTGTACTCTCACTCTGTAGTCACACACTTTCTACTCTGCGTGACAGTGTTAATGCTTGGGGGGTTTCTTTTTGCAAGCTTCCCACTTGTATTTCTGGATACCTTTATAATGACTGGCATGTATTCTAGCCATTCATAATCAAGTACGTAGTCGTAGATAGATAGTCAAGTCAAAGTTTATTTATAATGCACTTATAAAACAGCAAAGGCAGCTGACCAAAGTGCTAAGATAAGATAAGATTACATTACATTACACTTAGCTGATGCTTTTATCCAAAGCAACATACAGTTATTATTTTAAAGGGTATTGTTTAGAGTCCCTTGCTCAAAGGCAATGTGCCTTGCTCTTGGGCACTTCATGAGAGGCATGGGTGAGGTATGGAGAGTCAAGGGTGTGATTCGAACAAGCAACCCTCTGATCTTAAGTCCACCACCCTAACCATTAGGTCCTGGCTACTTGTGTCTTTTCTGATTTGTTTTATTTTTCACTTCCTGCCAACAGGGGTGTGCCAGAGAGCCTGAAAGGATGGTCTGTGTCTTTGTTGGCGGAAGATAACTGGAAGGATCTGATTGGCTGTGACTTTGTCATGGATCTGTTAGCTGGAATGGAGGCCGACGTGTCCCTGGATCAAGGCTCTTCATATCCTGACTATCTCTTTAGTAATGACGGGTAATTAGATGATTCAGATTAGATGATGGCTTACCCACATAAAACAATACAACAATTATTATTGCCCAATGGGAAAAGAGGACCATCCCTGTGTGTGGCCCTGGCTTCAACAATGTAAACATAATACAATATGTTTAAATGAATATTTTTTATCATTACAATAAACTCTTACCTTGTTTTTGTTTTGTACCTTCAGCATGGCCATGACTGATCTAGATGACTTCATTCCTCCTGCTCCTGCCATGCAAGCCCCGGGTTTACCACCAGACGGCATGTCTGGCTGGGACAACTATCACCAATCAGACGGTACGTATGGAGTTCTCTCGAGACCATGCACTTTGAAAGACTGATACTCCTTCAGTCTGTGGCACTGCCATTGTTCAGTCCAGAGCCATGGAATTCAGAGTTGTGACAACCGGGGTACAGGACTTGACGCGTTCGTTCGGTTGTTGACATTCATGGAGATTCAAATAATTCCAGGAAGCAGCTTATGTTACGTAAGGGTTAACGTTCGGCGAGAAGGTCGCTACCGTGGAATAGCAGCACGACAGAGAGAATCTTTAGACCCCGACGCGGAGCGGAGGGGTCTTGTTCTCTCTGAAGTGCTGCTATTCCACAAAGCGACCGACTCGCCGAAAGTTAACCCGCTTATTATATGGATATACTTAAATGATTCACACATGCGGGGACATTTCTTTAGACCTATTTAATGTTAAGATTGTTGCTGCGCAAAACAAAACAGTGCCGTTGTGGAACATGCACCGCTAGGCAACAGCTAGGTAGGCTAGCCAGGACAACAGGTGTTTTTTTTTTTTTTTTTTTTTTTACAACAGGTGTTGTCTATCACAGCAGCTGATTAGAGTGACAAAAGACCGGACCCCCTGCGGAGTGATATGAAACATTCGCTTTAGCCACTGACTTGTAGCCTATAGGCGACATACCAGTGGCTTTAGCAGTGAACGTCTTGTTGCCATTGACAGCAGTAGCCAGGACAACGGGTGCTGTCTATCACAGCAGCTGATTAGAGTCTTGTTGAAAAGTCGCTTTAGCAGTGAAAAGTCTTGTTGCCATTGACAGCGGTCTGTTATAGACCAACCCGTCCGTTATCGAAAAATAACAGACGTCCGAACGTTGGGGAGCCCCTTTGAAATGAATGGAGCATTCGACAGATTANGTCACAACCATNTAATACAGCATATTAAACCGTATGTTACAGTTCATGTTACCGTATATTAAACTGTATATTAATTTGTAGACATAAATAGTGTTGATTTTAAACAATAGTGTTGATTTTTGTTGAAATTTGACTAAACAAACCTGCTCATGTGGCAAATAGTAATCTACTGTATAGATACAGTGTAGTTGAGACCTTCGGATGGTACTGTAGGTGTGGAACTCGCATAGAGCCACATCGCATTGCTTTCAAGGATGTTTGCAGGGTGCCTGTTGACTAATAAAAATCACCACACCATGTCTGTGGCCCAATGACTGTTTGTTGCAATGAGACTAAGACAGTAATGTGATGTTCCTCTGTTGTACAGGGTCCAGACAGGGACCAGATGCTTTTGTGGATGATTTGTTTGGCTCCGTGCTGGACCAAGGCCCTCCGGTGTGTACTGATGAACATCGTCATCATAATCTGAGATTTGGCTAGAGATTCACCAATTCAACAACAACAACAAAAACAAAAAAAAACATCTTCATCCTGTGTTTTATTTTTTTAGGACATGGAGCGAATGGCCATGCTCAACCGCCGGATGAGAGGAGCGGGAGGGATGTTCCCTGCAGGTGAATATTGAGGGAGAGGGGATCTTTATACCACCAGCAGTGGTAGTAATACCAGAGATGGTCTATTGGGAAGAACTAATTGGTAATACTGGCGCCTTGCATGGCAACCCTCAGGCCTGGTGTGTGAATGCAAAACCCTTTTAGTCAACTTTGTAGTTGTGATATTGTGCCGAAAATAAATAGTTGTGTAATGCAAATTATTTTCTCAGGCTACGTAGCAGTATAGATATGAAGTAGTTCCATATCGCTTATTTTTGTATTTTGAAATAACAAGACCTTATAAGTCACAGTGTGTTTTTTTGTCCTTCAGGATACGGAGGATACGCAGCCAATCCAATGATGCCAAACATGATGCCCGCCACTATGCCCATGATGCCAACCATGCCAGCCATGCAACGTATGTACATCTCTCAAATTTAAATTAATCCTTAAAATTATTTCTAGATTAGTATGGATTATGTAACCAGGGGTGAAAGCAAACCATTGTGCACCAATGAGACATGAAAACTACTTTCACCCCTGTTCTTAACTAAGTCGCAGTGAGGTAATTAAGTATTGCTTTTATTCAATTTAAGTTTAGTTACTTGTTGACTTTCTTTTTTCATACTTCATTGTGTTCATTCAAGCTTCAGTGAGTTCATAAACAAGCATGGTATTCATTTGTAAACACATTTTCCATCATTTTTCCTTTTTTTTCCCATCCCCTTGTGTGCATTTCACCTATGTGTTGACTTGTACAACAATAGCCATGTTCTCTGTCTTGTGTTTTTGTTTGCAGCTATGATGATGCCCCAGGCGGCGATGCCTCAAATGGCTCCAGGCATGCCAGGAGTCAACGCTCAGGACATGGCTGCCACTCAACAGGCAATGATACAACAGCAGGCATTGCTGATGGTGAGGGACCATTGACTCAATTGCCTCAAGTTTCATCCGTTTGTCTGTTGTAGATCTTGAAGAGCATATTGTTTTCACTCTGTTTCTTGTTATTTGGGCCCGAGCACCAAGGTGCTGAGCTCAAATGTGACCCCGCACCTGAGGCGCGAAGCTGTAACGTTTTTGCTTTGTTTCTTGTTATTATTATTCCTTTCTTTCGCACACGTTGTAACCTTTTTGAGGTGGTTGCCATGTATGACATTTCCTGCAATTTGGCAAGGCCATCAGAAATTGCAGCATCATCTAACTCCAAAAGACCTGTTCTGAGGAGTGTCCCGAGTCCCCCTATGTTTCTCCTAAAATTGCATCACAGAAAGTCTGTCATTCAGTCACAGTATTTCCATATGGATATCAAATCTACTGTAATCCTCCATGTACCAGCCTTTGTGGAGTTAATAATATATCAAACATGGGGGCACCGTGGCTCAATGAGTTTAGACGGCATACCATTATGTTGGCGATCCAGGTTCGATTCCAGTCGGTTCGATTCCTCTCTTTCTCCTACTTGTTTCCTGTCACAATCTCACACTGTCCTATCCTAAATTAAGGTATACAAGCCAAAAAGATACCTAAAAAAAATCCTTCTATAATCTTGTACATCTTCCTTTAGGCACAGCAGATGACTCTGCAGGCCATGACGCTGTCACAGCAACAGGCTCAACAGCAGCAGCAACAGAGCCAGAGGCGCCAGAGTCAACGGCAGCGTAGTCCAGACAACTCTCCCCCACGGCCCCGTCAGCAACCTGCGGTGACACAGGCCCCGAAGCCCCCTCCTGTCAAGAAGCAGCCCACACTAGCTCCACCAGCACCACCACCACCACCAAATCCCCAAGAGGTACGTGATGTGATGTTTATCATGTGTCTACATACGAACTGTACTGTACTGTACTGTACTGCACTGCACTGCACTGCACTGCACTGCACTGCACTGTACTGCACTGTACTGCAATGCTGTGCAAGGCCGCTGACAGCTTTGGCCAGGCCCAGGACAAAGTTATTTGAAAGGGCCCCTCCACCCAATACATAACAATGTAATGAGGAATCAATTCTGGGCCCCCTCTCTATATTTACCCGGGACAACTGGCACTGTTGGCTTCCTGGATGCAGTGTGCATTTGCAAACCTCCCTTCCGACGGTCACATACAGATGCTTATGGTAATTGAGTTATCAGCCTGGGCTGGTTATCAGCGGACTATATCACAAGTGAGATATGGTCTGGGGGGGACCACCCACTTAATGTCACCTAGAGGTCACTCAGGGGTGTGATGTCATAGGAGTGTCAACCACTATTGAATGTTAACATGTATTAAATAAAAAATGAAACATATATTCTTTTGAGCAGTATCAGTTCAAGGAGAATGTTTTATATGTGCACAGCTGTGAATTAGAAGAGGATCAGAAAAAAGTTAATGCCCAAATGACACAGAAATCCAAGTAACTCCAAAGGGTTCACATACGTTTCCTAGCCACTGGTTTGCACTTATTGTTCTGTGATTGCTCTGTTATGACTTACATAACTTTCTTCCATGTGGTTTTGACATTTGGCAGGAAGATGTAGATCTATCAAACCCTGAAGACGAGCTTGAGTCCTTCAAGGACAAACAAAACTTCTTCCAGAGGATTGGTAAGAGGAGCTGGATCTAGGTCGAAACTTCATGACAAAGAAAAAAAGGCTACACTATTTGGTGTCTTTTTTGTATCTGAACTGTAATTTGGCTAAAAGAAATTTAATACAGTCAGCGTTCCTCTTTGCCCAGGTTCCGGGGATACTAAGGCAAAGCCAGCGGCCAGGTCTGCAAAACCTCTGTATGCCACCCCTCCCACACCTAAACCTAAACCCCCTCCTGCCCCCGTTGTGGAAGCAGGTTAGTGTCACAGTCCTTCACTTTCACTCAACTTTTGTTTGCATTTGGCTTGAACCCAGTGAGCATATGGCTACAAGATATGTCTGAATTTCTTTCTTGTTCTGTTATAAAGCACAGCTGTGCTTCAACATACACACACAAGACTGGGAAATGATCAACATGCTTGAAAAAAACACATTATCATTAAATTTGTCAGATGTTCTCTGATGGCATTGCAAAGATGTAAAAAACTTGAATATCACAAACGTGCCTCTAATTTGTGCTCATCTCTGATCAGAAAAGCCTCCTGTGCTAAAACCTGTCCCAAGAAAGCCTTCGCCAGAGCCTGAACCCGAACCACCAAGTCCCAGAGCTGCTTCACCCAGGCCGGAGCCTAGCAGCAACATCCGTGAGATCATCAAGCGGTACAATAGTCGCCCTACGCCAGAACCCAAGTCATATGAGCCTCAGAGGTAAGATGGAGCAATCATTAAGTTATTAAGTTATGTGTTTTAGCCCAACGCTACCACACTGTATGAGGCTTCGGGAGAAAGCATAAAAGCATAAATGCTAATAATAACAAAGACCCTTAATCAAGATTCATATTGGCACAGAGGATCTTTTTTTGTGAACCATGCCTCGTTGTTGTACTTTCAACAAAACAGCTGTCACTACCACAGTAGTGACATCTTTCATAATTCACTTTTTTTTGTTTTGTTTAGTAAACATCGCATAGTCACAAAGGCTGCAACCAGTTTCAATCGCAACAATGTTGTAACAAGTTAGAAAGTAACTCTGTTGCTTGGCAACCTTTTGAAACATGAGCGTTCCATTTTTTTTTCTTGCCGCAAGTCTTGCAATGGGAATAAACGATTAGGGCCCATTATTAACTATTGGTAAACGATTAGGGCCTGTTATTAACTATTGGTAAACTATTTGTGTTGTCTAACGACGGCAGATGGGCGTAGGGTATAATAAGCGGGATAATATATTGTCCACACGGGACAATAAATTACTCCTTACATGTTTCACACAGCTTTTTTTTGTGAACTAATGTAGCCTGGTATGGTGGGAATGACAAAGCTTGATTCATTCCAGGCCAGCCGGCAAGTCATTTGTAAAAAAGAATGACCCCAAAGAAGAGGCACTTGCCATCCTCCGAGGCAAAGGTCCAGTTGTACAAGAAAAGGTAACTGAAATTATCAACCATTCTTATTATTAAATTATTGTAAATTAGGGCTAACTCAACTAATAATTGAACGAATTATTAACCAGTTATTGACAGTGCTCTCATCAGAGACTGTCTTTGAGTGTGAACAGTAAGTTTTGCAGCCAAAGATGTCAAAGATGCTGTAATTTAAAAATGGAAAAGATCCACCTATACATGTATAAAACGTGTACATTTCCAAGTCATAATGAATACTTGGGATAGAAATTGATGGTGGTGGTAAATACAGTATACATAAAAATAACACTTGTGAATGGGCAGCATACATTCTGGAAATAAACCACTATAATAACACATACTCTACCTTTAATGTCTTTTTTATAGAGAGAGTGGAAACCTCCACAGCGCAAGGTGGAACAGCCCCCACCACCTCCTCTGGCCCCTCCCCCTTCTCATCCCCCACCGCCACGCTCCATCTCCAACAGCATGAAGCAGAAGCAGCGTGGGCTGGCCGGCCTCTTTGGCTCACAGCAACGCACCCAAGAAGCGCCGCCCCCACCCCCTCCCGCGCATCCTCCACCCGCGCATCCTCCACCCTCGCCTGCTATTCCAGAGCCGCCGCCCATGGCTGCACCCACCCTGAGTGAGTAAATTATGCTAACACACAGCCATAGAATTCAGAGTTGTGACAACCTGGGTACAGGAAGTCGGTTGGTGACATAAGTCATGTAGATTCAAATAATTCCACACAGCGGTTTTCATTTCGCTAGAGGCTAACAATGCATAACAAGCAATGATGAGGTAACAATACATTGAAATGAATTACTTTTACCTTTAGGCTTATTGCACTTCTATCATACCATACAGTAGGTGCACTGCTGTGCATATCACATGACGTTTTTCAAAGCAAGTTTTTTATATATATAGTTTAACATTTTTTGTAAGCTTCTTTAACGTGAACTGATACTAAGAATTCATTGATTTGATATGTCATCAAAGTTGGTTCACATTCAAGGAAAGCTATTTAAAACGAGAAAAGGTTTTTTTTTTCTATTTCTCTGTTGCTTCTTATGGGAGCTCATTCAGGCTAAGCAGTGATCAGTGGCCCTCTGATTTTCTGCATGGGCACATTCAGGGTCAGGTTATATTGGTGCAACAAGGCTAAAGTTGGATCTTGTGTTTTTTTCAATATGTGTGCAGTAGTTCAAGTGAATAGCAAACAAACCACCAGCAATACTGTCCCTGACCAAGAAAGATACACAATATATTAAAAAAAACCTTGATGAAGTCGAATCAGTCGGTTTTATTGTCAGTTTCTTTACATGCACACAGGTCATACAAAGAATTTGAAATTATGTTTCTTACTTTCCCATGCAGACATAGACATACTTTAGGTATGGACATAGACCGTATAAACATAGCCTAGACGGTACACATAGGCTACAGACATTGAAACTATACCTTGCTTTCTTGCCCCTTTCTAGTTTTTATGTTTTTTTTTTTTCAAATAAAGAATTAAACTATACCTTGTTTGTTGCACAATCCATCTCCAATGTTTTGTGACATTTTCATAAAATGATGTCCAGAATTCTCTGATATTGAAAAGTGCAGTATCTCTCAGTAAAGAAAAGTAGCTGTTCTCTCTCAGTACCTTCAGTAAAGTGAAGTTGAATAACAGCATTCTAATTTGAACATTCTAGTTTGAACATTCTGCCACGAACATTCTAGTTTGAAGATTCTACTTCAACATGCTGCCTCATTTATGATGTCATCGCATTTAGAGAAGCCTTTGCAGGCTCTAGATCAGTTGTTACTGTATCATTGTTCTAGATCCATGCCTATTCTCTCTGGCCTGTATCATATCTGGTAGTTCAAATGGGCCTGTACATATTCTGAGTAGGAGATTTTACTAATGATGCACTTGTGTGCTACACTGCAGGCCACTCACAATTTGTGTGACTCACAAAATTGCTAAATATCATTAGTTTATTTTATAGACATTTGAAATGACCTCCCGGGCCAAATGAAATGACACTTATGTTTATGTGCTCGGCATACATTCCTCAACACATGCTAGCCACCAGTTGCCATCATATACAGCTACAACATACCCTTTGATGCTTGGAAATGTAACACATTCCTTTACTGAGCTCACTCTTTCAACTCTGCCTTCTCTGAATGCTGAAAATGGCCTAACTTCCACTGTGTCCATTGACAATGGGCAGAAGCTGTGTAGTTTTTGAGTACCTGGAATAGTTCTTGCAGATTCAAACCTTTTCAACAGGTTCTCAGCTTCGTGATGGTACATCTCTGTTGTGGCAAACTGGCAATGGATGTTCTTGACATTATCCTTGACAAAACAGTTGGTATGGCGTTACAATTTAATTGTCAATAGGACGTTGCAGACTTGCTCGTACAGCAAGCCATTTAACTGTCCCTCCAACGCCATCACATGGACCTTTGCCATGTGATGTGGCAAAAAAGTGCCACTCTGCAGGTATGTGAAAATCTGCCTCGTGGTGGCACAAATTTGTTGTGTTTTTAAGGTTCTTATATTGTGCAGCACAGCCATCAGAAAAATATATGATCTTCTTTGGACGTTCTATCATTGATGAAGTGTCATTGAGGAACTGAATTAGGAGCTTCTGAAACAGATGTACAGCAATTGTATCATGAATGTTGCAGTCTGAAATAACAACAAAACAGATTTTTTCCAATTTCAACTGATCTTGGTAGTAGCATACAAATGGATGGATTGTGGCCTGCACTGGTTGTTCCAGTGAAATGATTGAATAGCATCTTGAATTACAAAACTATAGTTTTCTGCAAAATCTGCTACCACTAAAAACGTTCCTGGTTCAAGGGAGTCAGTCAAGGATAATGTCAAGAACATCCATTGCCAGTTTGCCACAACAGAGATGTACCATCATGAAGCTGAGAACCTGTTGAAAAGGTTTGAATCTGCAAGAACTATTCCAGGTACTCAAAAACTACACAGCTTCTGCCCATTGTCAATGGACACAGTGGAAGTTAGGCCATTTTCAGCATTCAGAGAAGGCAGAGTTGAAAGAGTGAGCTCAGTAAAGGAATGTGTTACATTTCCAAGCATCAAAGGGTATGTTGTAGCTGTATATGATGGCAACTGGTGGCTAGCATGTGTTGAGGAATGTATGCCGAGCACTGGAGAGGTGAAACTGAACTTCCTGCATCCTCATGGACCATCTCCATCCTTCACTTTTCCCTTCAGACCAGATAGACTTGTCATGGATCATCAGGATGTGCTTCTGGTAGTGGAACCTGTAACTGCAACGGGACGTACTATACATTATCTACAAAAGACACAGCTGCTGCTTCAAATGCACTGGTAGAGTACAAAATGAGAGTGTAGCCATTGATTATCTCTTTAAAGTACGGTAAAGGGAGGATGGCACAGGTACACAGAGAAGGAATGTTCAAACATTCACATTTCATCATTTGGTGTGTATAAATGGACATCTGCCTTAGTTTCTGAAACCTGGGACCATGGACACTGACTATTTTTGTTTTGTTTTTGTTTTGTCATGTGATGCTACTATGGTATTACCATATTATTAGTAAGTGGTCTGTATGATGCCATATTTGTGAGTCAAATTCTCTCTGAAATGAATAACAAACCAAACACCAGCATTTGAGGTGTTGCTCATGACATTGCCGGCTACGTTTGAACAAGGAACTGGCCATTTTAAAATATAGCTTTTTTAGATATTCAATTTTTAATTTTTCAATTTATCATAATTCATATTCTGAGAGTTGTTGTATTCCAAGCTGATTGTGTAATATGTAGAGCCAGAAAAGAGCTTTCAAACAACACCACAGACATCTTTTTGTGACTAACACTGACTGATATATTCAAGGCTGAATGTATAGTGTCCTACCCTCACATGTGAACCTTTCCTAGTCTGTTTCTCCCTTAATATTAGTGTCAGATTCAAACCAATGCAGTTTTGGGGTGCTACCTTGCTACTAAAAAGGCACACCAAGTATGATTGAAATCCGGGTCGGTCGGGTCCCAAAGTGTCTGATTTCACGTGAAATGACCCTGCTGCAGACAGAGCTAGTGGGGAACCTTCACTCTCCTATTAATAGGCATTAACGGCTGTTAATACACTACATTGTGTCAAAGTTTTAACTGAGCAGTCTGTGACAAAAATCTGTTTAAGAAGATGTTTGTCACAAATGTTTTTTTTATTTTTATTTTTTTACTTTTTACAGATCAATATCACAATGCAATGGATGATGGAGTTCGATCTCAGCTCTACAAATTCTCTGCTAGTGTATACTTTTCATACCCCAATATGCCAGGTAGACTCTTCTTGAGGAAAGAGGTGAGTTCGATATAGCATGTGCTCATTTAGTGTGATTTGTTGATACACTCTTTTCATTGTAGAATAAAATGAAACAAGACAACTAACAATCAACATTGTTGCCTGTTTTTGGTAGGTGTTTTATCCTAAGGAACGGTTTAACCACACATACATTCTTAACCTGCTATGTGAGCAGGTAAGTCAGTCTCCCTAATAGTGTCTTAGCTAATTGAAAATGACATGGGCCTAATGATGGACTGTGTAGTTTTAACCCACAACTAAATGAGTTAGTGAGTAGAAAAAAAGACAAGTGTCCCATGCACAGTCAAGCATGGTAGTGGGGACTGAGGCTGCATGAATGCCGTCAACATTGGAAAGCTGAATTTCACCAAAAGAAACAAGCATGTCAAGATCTACACGTACCATGACTACTGAAGCAGATCAAGACCTTTGCCTTCCAGTAGTCCCCATTATTTGGGGAAAATGTCACTGGGTATTTTCCTAGTCCCTTTTAACTCATTCCCCTTTAAGTGGACCAACAAGTGAACCAACAGCAAAAGCACTCAGTTCTGTTTTTGTTCATATTGTGCTATATTACAAAAAGAACTGGCTGCTCTTTCCAGTCACGTTTGTCTTTTAGAGTAGAGTAGAGTAGAGTAGAGAAACTTTATTGATCCCCAGGGGGAAATTCAGGTGTCAAGTAGCTACATAAAAAAACAAACACAGACACAGACACACACAACAAGAGGTTTCCCGATCTGGGCCAGCTCTGGCATATCAGGCAGTCCAATCCCCAATAATGATGTCCTCCTTAGTGGGCGGTGGTAACTCAGTTGGTTCAGGAGCCGTTCGGCAACCTTAAGGTTGCCGGTTCAAGCCCAGCTCGGCCTGACTCCATCATTGTGCCCTTGAGCAAGACGCTTAACCCCCAAGTTGCTCCTGGTGACAGGGTGGTACCCTGCGTGTGGCAGCCACTGCCTCCGGTGTGTGAATGTGAGTGTGAATGGGTGAATGTGAGGCAAACAATGTAAAGCGCTTTGAATGCTCGAAGGAGTGGAAAAGCGCTATATAAATGCAGTCCATTTAGTATCTTTCTGTATACTGTTAAACAGTTGAATGGCCCATGGGACAAAGGACCTCCTTAGCCTGTCTGTCCTGCAAGTGAGAGCACAGAGTCTGTGGCTGAACAGACTCAGCTGGTTACTGAAGGTGGTGTGAAGGGGGTGTAACTGATTATTCATAATACAGTCCAGTCTGTTCAGGGCTCTGCTCTCAGCTGTTGAGGTGAGAGTCTCCAGCTCCATGCCCACCACTGACCCTGCCTTCCTCACCAGTCTGTCAAGGCGTCCCGCGTCTCTCTTCCTAATGCTTCCACCCCAGCAAGTCACAGCATAGAAGAGCACGCTGGCCATGACAGACTGGTAGAACATAAGCAGAAGTTGGCTGGAGACATTAAAGGACCTCAGCCTTCTGAGGAAATAGAGCCTGCTTTGACCTTTCCTGTAAAGTGCATCTGAATTTGTGGACCAGTCCAGTTTATTGTCGAGGTGCACTCCTAAGTACTTGTAAGTACAGACAGTCTCCACATTCTCTCCCCCAATAGAAACACGCACCAAGGGCGGAGTGGAGCGCCTCAAATCAATCACCATATCCTTGGTTTTGGTGGTGTTCAGGTGCAGCTGATTGTTTTGGCACCATCCTACAAAGTCGTCCACCAGTCCCCTATACTCCTTTTCCTGGCCGTCTCTTATACACCCCACAATTGCAGTGTCGTCTGAGAACTTCTGCATGTGGCATGTCCCAAAATTGTTGCTGAAGTCAGTTGTATACAGGGTGAACAGGACCGGGGAGAGCACCATTCCTTGTGGCGCTCCTGTGCTGCTAATCACTGTTTCAGATGTAATGTCACCCATCCTTACAAACTGGGGCTGCTCTGTGAGGTAATCAGTGATCCAGGTTACCAGGCCAGGCTTCACTCCAATCCGCACCAATTTATCTCTCAGCAGCAGTGGTTGTATGGTGTTGAATGCGCTGCTTTAAGGTGTGTCTGTCCTTTTTTTGATCACACCTAGTCATCTAGAGCTCTCCTCAAGTGTTTACACCTTGTCACAAATGTAACTTGTCAAGCCACGCCAATAAAGGTCTCAGTACGGTTCACTTCCGAGTTGTCTGGGTAGGCCTACACTTTGGAGCATTCACATATGGGCAGAAAACACTGAGTCATAGGTCTGAGTACGCTTAAATGGCTGAAAGGGACCCTAAGTGACTTATGGTGGGGTGGTGGTCATTTCTCTCATTGCGTCCAAGAAGACTTTCATGAAGTGTTCTTTTTCTGGGATATTACATAATGTGTTATTACATCATGTGTTGTACAATAGAAGTAGCTAAAAATGTTTCTGGATCATGATTTTATTCATGATTTTCATGATTTTTTCTAGATAATGAGAGACACCTTCTCTGATTCTTGCGTGAGAATAACCCGCGAGGAACGGCGCAAGATGAAAGACTTATTGGGTGAGCAACTACAAAGAGGTGTCATGACACGTCAAACGAATGAGGCTGAACGCATTTAAGTTCTACCTCAGCAACTTACACAGAAAGTCTATTTGTCACCTTTCTAGCTCGGTTCTCAGTGGGTACGAGCATCAGCACGATGGAGGATGATGCCGTAAAGAAGAGAGTTGTCATGGCGGCCAGAGACAACTGGGAGAACTACTTCAGTCGTCTGTTTCCTGTTAAGGTAAGCCACCACCGGATTCACCCATTGTTCTATTTATCGTCAAACTGTTTGTCTCATGTGAACCATCCACTTGAATCATGAATCATGTTTTCAGACTCCTTCAATCTTAGATGCTTCCTGAATTGGATTAAGTAGTTTCTTTGCCAGTGCAGTGTTTCAGTTTGGATTATTCTGAGTTGCCCTCATGCATACAGTATCCATGTTTGTATACAGAAATAAAGCACTGTATATATATACACTCGCCTCCAAAAGAGTTGTCGCCTATCCATCTGTTTGGAATAACAGCTAATAACCTGACTTTAAATTAATCACTTGGCTTCAGAAGTCACTCATATGAAAGCTACAACCCTCCCGAATGAAAATGTATGTACAAAAATAAATTTCATGCACCAAATAAAGATTGACCCTTTATTGAACACAGACAGGGCAGATTTTCACAAGACAAAAGTTTTGTCGCCTATCGAACATAATGTGAAAATGAGCAGATAAGTCACTTCAAAACACTTCAAATACGCAGATTGGGTGTCATACTTAATCACTGAATCACTCTCACATCTCCAGAAAATCGACTTTGTCCTTAGGTGTATGTTTAGGGTCATTGTAACCATGGAAAGCAACACAATGAAAATCAATGGAGTTCAATGAGAGATGGTGACATATTCGCTATTCGTAGAGCAATACATGTTTAACTTCATGATTTAATCAATGATAAAAGCCCTCAAACACCTGCAGCATGCATGCAGCTCCTCATAAGAGCTGTATCTGCACCATGTTTCACTTTATGCACCATTTCTCTTTTTTCATATTCTTCATCTCCAACACCATATAGTTTTGATGCTATCAGTTCTAAAATGATTGATCTTGGGATCTTGACTTCAGAGTATGAGTCCCATTAGCCTTCATTTTTATCAGAATTAGGCCTGACATACTCTTGGCTGACTTTTTTGAGACAGGACAGTGGGAGAGACTTCTTTGGTGTTAAAGGTGAAGAATTTGGAAAAAATACATGGTGCCTAAAGTCAAACATGGGAGGGATACAGCTCTTATGTGGAGTTGCATGCATGCTGTTGGTGTGTGAGGGCTTTTATCATTGATGACATCATGAAGTATTTGAAGTGTTTTGAAGTGACTTATCTACTCATTTTCACATTATGTTCGATAGGCGACAAAACTTTTGTCTTGTCAAAGTCTGCCCTGTCTGTGTTCATTAAAGGGTCAATCTTTCTTTGGTGCATGAAATTCATTTTTGTACATACATTTTCATTCGAGAGGGTTGTAGCTTTCATATGAGTGACTTCTGAAGCCAAGTGATTAATTGAAAGTCAGGTTATAAGCTGTTCCAAACAGATGGGTAGGCGACAACTCTTTTGGAGGCGAGTGTATTTGGATACAAACTTGGGCACCTGATATCCTTCGACCCGTGAACTCAACCTGGAGTGTCATGCTATCAAGTGATGAGCAACTGCTTTTGTCAGAGAGTCTCAAATGGTCATCATGGCTGGCGCTTTATGAACTAACCTGAGAGCTTGTTTTTGGGTCAGTGTTGAAAGCTCTGGCACTTGGGGCTGACTCCATAGGCTTACAGTAGGTGTGTTGTGAAGTAGCTCTTTTTGTGTTTTCTTTTGACATGGTTGCACCAGGCTGGCGTTGTAGGAGATGCCCAGATCTTAGGAGTCTCTCATCGAGGAATTAAACTCTTGCGTGTGGCGAAGGCCACAGGAATCAACTCTAAACACCTGAAGAACCTCTGCAATTACAGGTAAGGTCTCTTTACTCAGCTATCACAGTAAACTTTTACATACAGAAAATATGATGTACATCTTGCACAGATCAAGTGAGCACATTCATGTTGGCCACATCAGGAATATTGTCCATGTCTTACATTAGCTTGTTTTAAATGCTGTAAATACCCCCTCTTACCCCCCCTTCTCTCTCTCTCTCTCCCTCCCTCCCTCTCTCTCCCCCTGTAGCTATGCTGAAATTTTGTCTGTGGAAGTCAATGGATCTGATACGGTTGTCTTCTCCCTCAAAAATGAATCTCTGGAGCTGCAGTCCCTTCATGCTCCTCAGATCACGGCCATGGTCCAGTTCTTCCTTCGAGAACTTGTCAAGGTACTGCTCAAAAAATAAAAAAAAATATACAGTTCATAATATAACATAATATAATATAATATAATATAATATAATATAATATAATATGAGAATAATGCAATAATCTGTACTGTATATTTGCATGCATTGTCTTTTTTTTTTTAGCTTTATCATTAGTCATTATCATTTTATTGACTCTATGCATCTATCTTTATACTGAGAATCAGGAGTATTACATACATAGACATTTTTTGTGCACTGTCTTCAGTTTCTTCCCATATTTCTCATAGGCTGCGTTTCAGGTTTGAAGGGTGGTTATTAAAGTCCATAGCCTACTTTTTTTGTCCATTCTTGTATTTTTAGGGATCTGAGTATGTCATTGCAACAAAGAGTTATGTGACAGATGACAAGAGTCTCCTTAGTTTCCACAAGGGAGATATTATCAAGCTGCAGAAGATGGAGAGCGTAGAGAGTGGTGAGTTTCTATTGATCAGACTACCCAGTCTTCTGTGACATGCAAAAGGGGCATTGACCTTTGTTAGAGGCAGACAATAGTGTATTACCATGTATTATTATTTTGTGAAGTTGGTACAATTTTTTAACATGTTTCATTAACATGTTTCATTTAATTTAATCCATGCAATAGATGCAACAGCTGTCACTGCACCATCTGACTGCTACTAAAAATGTCAATGACCACAAACAGCTACCAAAATAGGTTTCTGCAAAAGTTTGTATAGATATACTGTAGGTGTGAACGTGTGACAACAGCGTTGTGTCCCACACTCCCAACCCTCCAGGATGGCTGTTCGGCTCCGTTGGTGGACGTTCAGGCTTGTTTCCTGCGGAAGTTACACAGCCCTCAGCCCCACCAGACTACCACGCTCCTCAGCTGGACCGGCAGGATGAGAGGAGGAAGAGCACTAGGGCACCCCGGGCACAGACACAACCGCAGACACAACCAGAGACTCAACCACAACCACAACCACAGCCACGGCCAAGGCAACTGCTGCCCGCAACTCAACCTGCTCAAAATGCAGTGATGGATCAGCCCATGAATGGAGGGTTTATGGGACAAATGTCATCCCCAGAGGAACAAGGGCCATTCCCCGAAATCGAGCAGTATGGCGGAATCATGGCAGAATTTGCCCAGAAATACTTCAGAGATGTTGCCACAAGGTAACTGGGAGGCGACCCATAGATCAAAATATTCTGTGGCTGTTGCAAAAATGTAGAACACTGGGTAGATTGCTGGCACTCTGCTGCAAAGAAAAACAAAGATAGCATGGCATTTAATGTATTAAACCATTAGGTAACATGTCATTAAGTATGAATTAGTATTTAACTAAGTATCGTGTAAACAATTATTCATTAATATGTCATTAACTATTTGGCCACGGCTCACTTGTAAAAGAGAATTTTATTCTCAATGTGATTTTATTTCCCTGGTTAAATAAAGGTAAAATAAAAAAATAAAGTAAATTGTTTAAATTTAGAACATGTACTTGTGTTTTCTAGCACCGTTCGGTACATAGCCCCTTACTTTCTCATCACAGGTGAATGGCTCTTTGCTGATGTGTGTTTGTTTTTTAGGTCAGACGGTCAAGGTTTGACTGCTGCTGGAAGAAGTTTTGCAGAGATGACTTACCACACCATGGTACATTGTTTTATTGGGCCTTGTTTTTTAATCATTATGGTATACAGTGCAAAACAACAATAAGTACAGTACACCCTTGTTGTTGAAAAGCAATATTTTGAACTGAACAATATTTCAATAAACACAAAACATGGCCAACACAATGGACAGAGAATTTACGTTCAGCTTCATGAGCTCACACGGGGATCTGGAGGACCTTCGAATTTGCCCTGCTCCATGCTCCCAAACCAAAATGCAGTAGAACCAATCAGGATCGCAGGATTTTCAGAGATGTGACTTTGTCACATTTTAAATGTATTGGAGAAGAGTAAGTGAAATGCGAAAGTTGTGTCAGATATTAATGCCCGTTCTCATGGACTCTCTCATGGACATTGATTCTGTTACTTCAACTGTATTTTCCAATTTGTGAGTAGTTAAAGTTGCACCTCATTAAAATGTCAGTCAAGTATTTCTCCAACAATCATGTGCAAGGAATTTTTAACAAAACTATGCCTATGGCGTAGCTCCAAATGAATGTTCATAGAGTAAGGCAGGCAGAACCCAGTCGTCTAGTGAGAGTCAGGTTAATATTATGTCCTAGTCAAGCAGATATACAAGGAATTCCAAACGATTCACATTCTTTTCCTAGCCACTGTCGATATAGTGCACTACGACTTGCAAAGATATAACCATCACTCCATGCCCTTCATTGTGGGTTCATTGTATTGGGGACCGGTCGATTCGTTCAACGCACTTTTCCGATCGGACATTCCGTTCAAAACTTGAGACCATTCGTAGAAGACCATTGTTTTCCTTTCCAACATGACAATGACCCTAAACACACACCTATGGTCGCTGCCAGTTTTGAAAAGACAAATTGGGCATCAGTCTGGGGTGTAATCATATTTCCACCACCATAATTTCACAAAAATGAAAAAAATATGTTATATTATTCATCTTACTTTTCTGTTGTGAGGTCAACAGATGTATCAAACTTACTCTATGCACATTTTGGAAATAACTTTTCCAAATATTGTTCATAATGTTAGTTTTCAAAAGGGATGTACTCATTATTGCTTTGCACAGTATACTCAGGTGGATAGTTTCTTATGGAAACTAGATTTTGTGTAACACTGTATGACGCATTTATGTTATTAATATGTCCTCATGTTTTTTTTAAATTGCGGTTGTAATCAATGACAGGAACCAATTCTGGAATC
Source organism: Engraulis encrasicolus (assembly GCF_034702125.1). Lineage (NCBI taxonomy): Eukaryota > Metazoa > Chordata > Actinopteri > Clupeiformes > Engraulidae > Engraulis > Engraulis encrasicolus. The sequence continues at coordinate 15,410,752 of NC_085873.1, forward strand.
GTTGATCTTGTTTTCTGACAACGAACTCAATGAATTGTCAGTTCCTTGCTTCACATGTGAGTTGACACGCCACTCAGCGTTTTTTTTCTCTCCAAAACTGTTACTGCCATACTATACATAGATGTCTTAATGACAGGCGATTCTCAGTGCACCCTCTGCCTCTCCCTTTTGCAGGCATCATGCAGTTTATGGGTGACCTGCCATTGAAGAAGCACCAGTCAGAGGGCGACTGTGTCAACCATATTCTTCAGGTGACTCTCTCTTGGCCGTGCATGGCCTCTAAACTGATGTGTGTTTTTCAGATGGTCATTCCATTCCAACATTCACAGCTTTTGTAGTGTTTGAGAATTAACTTAAAGGAGCATTCCACCGGTGGAGACATGAATATGTATTGAAAGTGGGTCATATATATAGTAGAATAGTATCATACATTTCTAATTTGTTGCCTTCTTGGCCGAGAAAAGGCAGAAAATGACTTTTTAGTGCTTGTGGATTTGTGACAACAATCCCCATAATGCATTGCAATGCTCAAGTTCCACAGACCACACCCAGGCAGCTCTGCCAGTGACTTACTGGAGCCTCAATGCCAGTGATTTCAAAAGCACTGACACACTGATCTGTGATAGGTCTGTTAGCGCATTAGGTATAACCCCCTATGTGAAGAAGGCTTGTAGTCTCAACAGAAATCCACCTCTCTAACACTTCCTCCTACAATGATGCAAAATGACGAATTTTACATAATTGTAGGAGGAAGTGTTAAGAGGTGAATACGGATTTCTCCTGTCTCAGGGGGAATTGAGAGAGTGTTGCACGACCATTCAAAAGTATGACTGGGTACTAGCAATGGAAAGCCTAATGCAAATGGGTGGAGTGTCCCTTTAAGTTTTTTCCCCTGCATACCTCAGCTGGCAGGTGTGTAGAAGATGGCCCATGGGTCACTCATCAGACAATTTGAAAAAGCTCCCGCACACTGACTGAAATTTACCTGGTGAAGGTCTAGGACCGAAACGTTGTGTATTAAAGAAAACCGCGAAATGGTCAGTGTGCGGGAGGTTTTTTTTTTTAATTGTCTAGTGTTTGAGAATGAGATTACCTTATATTGGTTCTGGATAGGATCTTGAATCTGGAAACTGCAAACAATTGTTTAAACTGCAACCTTAACGTTTCCTGAGAGTGCTGATTAAATCATTCTGCTGTTCTTCTTCAGTTAGGGAAGGAGAAGGAGTATTTGAGGGATGAAATCTACTGCCAGATTATCAAACAAGTCACACAAAACCCCAACAGGTGGGTATGGAAATTAAGCAAAAACTAGTTTTTGTTTAAGGTGTCTTCTTCTAAGGTATCCTTTGTTAACATGCCTAACTATTTCACGTATCTTTCCTGTGTCCCCTTCAGAGAGAGTTGTGCACGTGGGTGGCAGCTGTTGGCTCTGATGACCGGCTTCTTCCCGTGCTCCCCCACGCTAATGCCCTACTTCAACAGTTATATCGAGGACTTCTCCCAGAACACGGCGGATCCTCTTCACGGTGGTTATTTCTCTGCCTTTTTTCTCTTATCTCCTTTTATATCCTCTGTAAGCACACAATGCATTTCCTCAATTTATATCCTGTAGCCTGCCTGTCTTAGTAAGTTCAGATGATACCCCTTATTTGTAGCCTGGTCGAAACAACTTTTTGTTAATAATGGCCTGGCTATTATATGAGGAAATTGGGGTATTCAAAAGAAAGAATGAAAGAAAAAAGTAACAATTGTTCATAGAATAAGCATGCAATCAAAAAGCCAAAAAGCACCATACAGTACAACACAGTAAGTGCAGCCAGTCTTTTAAATAAGTAAAGCTAATTTCATGAATGAATTGATCCACTTCACTGATGAAAACCATTTTCAAAGATAAGGTCAACTTGAGTTTGCATTGTTACATTGCATATTCATTATTTGATGGAATATTGTAATATTTTTGTACCCCATAGAATTCTCTCTTAGCTGTCAAGAAAACTTTGGACGATCTCTGATGTTTGGAGGCCGAAGACATATTCCATCCCATGGAGAAATGGATGCCCTACTTGTAAGCAAGACTGGCTTAAATTGCCATGTATAATTGGGATGTTATTGAATGGATCAGATAAATTCAAACAAAACTTTCAGTCCGTTTTTAACCCCCTCATTTCATAGTTCTGTTTTTGAGCACTATTTTTCTTCAGGAAAATGCTTACAAATGTTGAATGTTGTTTCAAACACAACAGTATTGACAAACTAAAATATTGACTAACTACAAATCTTGAAGTCTGCTGGAGTAACAGAGACTTTCATTGTAAAGGACATTAGGATATTGAAATGCTTCAATATCCAAGGTGGTGCTAAAGCACCTGCCCATTTGCCTTACTGGACAAAAATGCCCTTTTTGAAAGTTTTTAATTTTTTGTTAAGTTTTTTTTGTCAGAATGCACTGTGGTCAATGTTGACTTGATCATCTACAAATGCTTGAGGAGGAACATGTGACAATAATCTCCCCAATATAATACAGTATATAGCCTCTTTAGCCTAGTAAGACATCCAGAAGTTACACATGAATCCTGCCTTTAACTCGAGTCCCTGCCCCTGCACACCATTTGAAGAGGATTAACTTTTTTTTTTGCACCATTATCTCTTAATAGCTAATTACGTCCAGATATTCAGTTGTATTAATTTTCAGTTGTTATTAAATATCTGTTTGTGACAAGTGCTCTTTCTGCTCTTAGAATGGTCGAAGTATTCGCCAACTGCCAATCGTGTTGCCTGGTGGAGTTGAGTTCCCTTGCAAAATTCGAAACTTCAGTGTAAGTGTGTTGGTTGGTTACCGCTAACAATATGTCCAGTCAACGATACCATGTCAAGATGCACACAAAGTCTGTTTTAACATTTATTGGCACATTTTTACATTTAAGTAATACTAATTAAATTTAGTATTATTATTGTCATTATTATAAGATGAACAATAAATTAATACATTCTGCTACTGAGCTGAACTGCTTGTTTATAAATTTGACAATGATTGTAAATGATTATGCTTTGTGTAGGTGGCCCTGGACGTAGCAACTGATTTATGTATGGAGATGGGTTTAAATGACCCCTCTGAAGTGAAGGAATTTTCAATTAAAGCTACCCGTGGACAAGGTATGAATAGAAAGAAAGTCATATTTTTTCAATATTTTGGGTTTTTTTTAATAAAAAAGTTACCTGTTTGACATACTTTGTGACCGCTATAGGTTTCCCATACTTTACCCTGCAGTACACCAGTACATTGCTTACCAACTTCTAACTTCCTGCTTATGTCCTAGTGGTGAGGCCCATTCACCCAAATGAATACCTGTTTGATTTCCTGCTGGATGATGGCTCCATCACACTCTCATTCCAAAGAGTGATTTGGGAATCTCCGCTGCGGTTTGAGAATGAACTCTACATTGAGTTTCACTACCAGCAGGTCAGTCTAATTATTACATTACATTACATTACATCGCATTTGGCAGACGTTTAGCCAAAGCGACTTACAATCGAGGACATAATCATAGCCAACATCACTAGCAGATAACAAGTGAACAGCAAGTGCAGATGCAAAGTAGGGTCAGGTTTTTTTTTCATAAGAATTATTTGATTGCTTAATATTTCTGAAGAATGTACAAATACCACAGCAAAGTGGACTGTGCTGACTTTTAATCCTAAATAAATCTTTTTTTGTCAATCCCCATGGGGCAGGCAGGGCATTTCCCCGTAGGCCCAGGGTGGTGGTGGGGGACCAGTTATGAGCTTGGCAGGCTGTGGGGCCCTGTCAGTGTTTTGCCCTGCGGCCTGTGTGAAGTTGTTCCGCCACATATGGAAATGTAACTTACCATTATGGCAAGTCCTCCATATTTGAGGCCTGTTGAGTAAAAGTATGTCGCATGAAGCAAATACTGCAAAAAGGTTCATCTGCTTTGAGGGACAATTATGATGATGCATGATCGATCAGGTGGTTCAAATTAGTCACATGGGCTACTGTCTCTGTTTTCTATTTATAAGGCAGCATGAAAATATTCAGTCTCCTTTTTTCTGTTCCTCCTCAGTTGTCGACAATTTATTTTCTTGAAAGTGCTGTATCTGCCATCAGTTTTCCTAATGTTGTGATGCGAGTGTGACGGAGGTCATCTTGCACCTGTTCACCCCCCTCGGGGATCGAACCTGCGACCTCGTCAACTACAACGGTCCGGCAATGGGAGACACAGTACAATACCGCTGGGCCAAGAGATTAGTCTCCCGGCCCAACGGCATGAGACTGTATGAGGCTATCGGAGGGAGGTTTTACCAACATTCCACGCCAACTCTGCTAGTTAGCCTTCGTTACACTCTCCCCCTTAAACCTCACTCCAAATCCGGGTCGAACGGCACCACTGTGATGGAGGTCATCTTGCACCTGTTCACCCCCCTCGGGATCGAACCTGCGACCTCGTCAACTACAACGGTCCGGCAATGGGAGACACAGTATGATACCGCACGATACTGTATGAGGCTATTGGAGGGAGGTTTTACCAACGTTCCACACCAACTCTGCTAGTTAGCCTCAGTTACACAAGCTGTCAAGTGATGGACTGGTGAAATGGGCAGTGGGCACTACTTGTGAATAAATATTGCCTTGAAACTGCTACTCAGTTGACAATGTATCGAGTGGTGACCAATCATCATTAGATGTGGTTTTATGTGTGGTTTTCTCACAGGTCCTAGCTGACTATCTGGATGGAAGACTGATGTTGCCAGGAAACGGTACACCAGTCATTGAACAGATTGTGGGATTGGCTGCACTTCAGCATCTTGCACTGGGCAATCCAAACCTACCATCACAGTATGTTCTCTACAGTGGTTTTTATCCTTTTTTTTTCTTAAAGCTATTTTTACTTGTGTCAAAAACCCCACCCCCCTTAAAAAATCTACCCAGAAGAATTGATATAAATGAATTAAAAAATCAACATGTTAATTAATCAACACGTTTAACTTAATGTTCACAAGCTGCAGCAATGGGTCTTACAAATGGACAGTGACCCAAAGCGTACTTAACCTGGCTCTTGCCAGAAAATTATGGGTTCAAATAATATAATGTACCCACCTATTTAGGGAGATTAATAGAGATGGAAAGACACAGGGAGCCAAAGAAATCACACGTCTGCATCGGCTCTGCAACTTCAAACTGTGTTGTCAGATGTACCACATATCGATTATTTAAAAAATGAACAGACAAGAGTTTTGAAGGAATTTGCTGGTGGCACTCAGAAGTGCATCTGCTTACCATATTACCAGAGATACTCTAGACAGAGATAAGTCATTCTAGTTCATTTCTGGTATCCACTTTCTGTCAGGTGAACGCCCCTTTAGGAGACCTTCGGTTAGGAGACCTTCGGAGTCCTCAGGTTGAGAATAAATGGAGTCCCCTTACCACTGTAGATGGCGGTAGCGCACTTCTCGTGCAAACACCTCAAAAATAGAAGAAGAAGGAGGGGACAACGCCCCCTTAGGAGACCCAACTTGAGCACACTCTTTTGCATTGGGTGGGCGGGTTTCGAAGCCTCTTTATTACTCCACCCTCTTTGATATTAAGTTTCGCTGGTTCGAGAGCAGGATGACCTCTGACCTCTGCACTGTTACACACAAACCAATGACCCTAATTTCTAGCCATTTGGCCACAGCTGCACACTACACTCTCACTTATTTAGTTTTTGATGCATTTATTTCATGGTCTTTAGTTTGTCTGGGTCCTCTGGGACATGATGTCTTGGGATGGAATTTGAATGTTTAACTGAACAAGATCTTGACAATGTGCCCGACCTTCCAGATCTGAGCTGAAAGAATATTTGCCCCGGATGGATGGAGTGAATGCTAAAAATGGCGAGGTGCTGTCTGCATGCCACAATCTCCTATCAAGCATGGGCGCATTGCATCCATTTGAGGCCAAAACACGTTTCCTCCGTGAGTTTCTTTGTTCTCCTGGGAGTGATGATGATACAACATACAGTACTGTACCACTTCTCTCCCCAGGCTTCTTTTGTATTGATTTAACCTGAACACATCAACTTCAATAGATCTTCAACTTCTTGGTGGATTCCCATAACTCCTCTATTGTAGTATTTGTATCGTGTATATGTGTATATACTACTGCCCTCCACTGGCCTAATTCATTATTAACGTATTGAATATATGCACCAATCATCATCCCCTCAGAGGACCTTAGCTCCTTGCCTCTTTTTGGAGCGAACGTCTTCCTGGCTCAGAAGGTCAGCTACAAGGGCTGTCCATCTCCCTGCATCGTAGCTGTGAGAGTGGAAGATATCACCTTCTGTCATCCCAAAACGCAGGTAAACTGCTTGGTACTTTTTTGGTTGCCTGTGAAGGTGTATTCCATTGGTATTTTGTGCTATCCAGTCCAGGTATTTTCAAAAGATGAAAAAGATTGTTACATTACGAGGACACAAATGATTGGGAATGGAATAGCAGAGATTTGAGGAACATGTACACAATGAACTGACAAAAGTTTAAAAGACCATATTTACGCTATGCCATTCTGTATGGTGAATGTATGTCTCTTCCACAATGTTGTAGGAGATCGTTATGGTGGTACCACTGGCAGAAGTACAGTCACTTCGCTCCTATCAGCCAAAAAAGGGCAAAACAGCAGCGGTTGAAATCAACTGTGCGATTGATGGCCATCCCAAATGCATCTCGATTAATTTGAAGCAGGTAAAAATAACAAAGTTGTCATTTAAAGTGTGATGAAGTGGTCCGCACACTGGGCATGGGCTCCAAAAATATAGAAGTTTTGCTATAATACAAACGGAAAAGTTTCGATCCACCAGTGGGATTTTCCTCAGGCAATGAGAACAATGGTCTGGGATGACTTATATCACATGACCTCCAGGTAGGCTACCTGGCAGGTGAGCGCCCAGTGTGCAGACCACTTCATTACACGGTCTACCACTTTTGTCTGCCACATGGATAATTGTTTGGTGGATGTGCACGCCCCAACCTCCCAACTGCATTTGACGTCACACATTCTCATGAATACTACTTCATAATATGCTATTATAGAGTAGATATCTAACAGAGCTTGTGTGTCTGTGCCATAAGGCAAAGGAGCTGTGCCATATCATCGCTGTCATCATGGAGGAACGACTCAACAACCCTCAGATGTGAACTGCACCTGTAATGGCTCAGGACACTGAAGTCAAGGGGACATAAAGGCATAAATGTGGAGTGAAGGGTTTGTCAAGCAATTCATGAAATCATCAAATGTTGCACACTATTGTTAACTACTGCACATCTGTCCTTTCTGGGGAATATGAAACCAAATGTAATGTGCTGATTGCTTTTGGGGCTTGTTATCACTTCCCATGGGAATTGTTTTTAGATGTTCATTACAAAAAAATAACTTTTTGACCATTTGCAAACCCTTACCATCCATTTCAAGTATTCCTCCATTGTTTTGTTCTGTTTTGTTTTTTTGAATGGGGGGGTTACATTTGTACATGAAAGATGCTCTAAGTTCCATAGTCATAACCATCTTCTAAATCAGAGACAAGAATAGTTTTTAATTTTGAAAAAAAAAATCTGCCTATTTTTATACTTTGTAAGGATGTTGGGTTTTCACTTCCGCTCTTTCCTGGCAAGTTTTGAATTAATGAAGGGGAAATCTTCATTTGCATCTTATATTTGAATCTTTTCCTCTTTGGTGACATTATAATAGCTCCTCCATGTTAAGCATTTATTAAACATTAGTGACATTTTTATAGAATAGAATATCTGTTAATTTGTCATTGTAACAAGCAGCATTTCTTGTTCAGAGAAGCAATAATTGAAATAAAAGATATAACAGGAGTACTCAAAACCACACACACACACACACACACACACACACACACACACACACACACACACACACACACACACACACACACACACACACACACACACACACACATAGTACATACTATACAAGTACTATACAAGTACATACTACTCAAACGTCACACACATACACATACACTTTCATGCTGTACTTTGGTAGCATCATTTAGTGCAGTAATATCTGCTGGGTAAATGTTATTATTCAGTCTGTTTGTCCTGTGGCCCTGTAAGCAAACTGGTGTGGGTCAAGAGAGGGGGGTGGAGTGGGGGGGTTGAATGACAAGATGTGTATCTGTTCTGTTGGCTGCTAATGTTATTATTTAAAAGTCCCAGGAATACAATAGCATTTGCATATGCTTTGGTGGTACCGGTATATTATAAACAACCGACAATGTTAAACTGTCTTGGGTAGATGGGCCGGCATTTGATTTGATTATGTATAAAAAAAAATAAAAAACACAAGTGAGTCATTATCTTTTTGTTATTCATCATCACTTGATCATGAATGAATATTGTCTTTTAACATTTTGTGTATGGTTAATTTCCTTTGTTAACAATAAATTATTTATCCACTAACACCTACTGTTTGTTAAGTATTTACTAAGCATTTGTAAAGACTTAATTAGCATGCTTTAAATCATGTGTTAGCTATTGTCTTTATGTATATTTCTCACTATTTAATGACACTATAATGACAGGATATTTCTGTTTTCAAACTATTATGGCTTATTTGGTTGCCCGTAACACAATATAGCATTAAATACATTGAGCATTTGTGACATGAAAGTTAACACAAAACTTGCTGCAAAACAGGCTTTCTGTGTTAGGTTTTGTCATAGGTACCAAACTATGACACAATCTGAAAGGATGTTTTACAGCAGTATCAGTTTTCCATATACCGGTATAAATATTAGTTGTTTGTAATGAATCTCCATGTAAATGTATAGACAACAATCTCTCATTTATTTAATTTAATTATAATTGTTTTAACATCATTTAAATGTCAAACGTTCATTTACAACCTATATGTTGACATGAAAATTAAAATTATTAGTCATTCTTATAAATGTATTAATATAAATAATTCTTACTAAACTGCAGTGTGCTATTATGTCATTTCTGGCTCTGCTGGTGGACTGGGGCCTCATGTAAAAAACCTGTGTATGCGCAAAAAAGTTCCGTAAGTAACTTTTCACACAAATATTCAAATAAACGAATAGTATACTGACTTAGCATGAAAAAGTACATGTGTACAAAATTGTATGTGAAATCGGACATACCATATGAATCAGCATGAACACCTGTTCATGCATGGACTGCTACATTTGAAACTTTTCAGATTTTCACTTATGTAAAGATTCAGGACATCTACAGAGGTCTTTGTACATGATGCCCATGATGTGTGTCTTCTCTCCCCTAGCCCACAGGTGGAGCTGTGGACTGTGGACTGGAACATCTGAGGGCTGCCTATTAGGGTGGCCTTTAAAAGGCTTCCCATCAGCATTCTCTCTCTCTCTCTCCTCTACTCTAGAGATCACTCGCCTGACCGACCGTATGGTATCAAAGAACTGGCGGCAGAAAATGTTGTTTGTTGTCTTAACATCATACAGGATTCACCCTACCCTCCACTCAGTACTTTGATAGCCAATGAGCTATTCAATGACACTCATAACAAAAATAAACATTTATTTTTCATTACAGCAGTAAACACTCCATTGAAGAACAACCCTGTACCTTCAACTGTACATCTTCTAATGTTTTTCTTTGTGACTAATGCCACTGCTACTCCATTGTGAAGACTGCATGCACATCACTTGTGTGTTCCTGTGTAGGTGTAAAACCTGCTTCAATGGAGATCTCTTCCACTCTCTCTCGAAATCCATTTTCTTGGTCTTTGGATAGGTCCAACAGGAACCTGAAATACATATGAGAAAAATAAATGCAATGAGAGAACTGGCAGGACTATCAAGGTCTCAGTACGCATGGAAGTTCTTGGTTACACTCACTTGCACAGCTCCACTATGAGAACGGCCTTTGGCGCAGCAATTTGTTTCAGTGAGGGTTTCAATTCATGCACCATACTGACGACAGGAGAGAAGAAAAGATCATTAGATTCAATTGTATGAATTCATCTGTTACAAAAAAATGTATGTCTGCTTAATAAGAGATATTTATTTTACCTTGCTGAGCAGTAGATGGTGTTGAAGAAACTGGAAAACTTGTGTTTCTCAAAAAGTTTTGTAAGGGAGTCGAGTGGGAGGAAGAAAACTCTCACGCCGCTCACATCCATGAGATCTATAACAGAGCAGTTAGGAAAACCATTGTAATTATTAAGTTAAAATAATAGGAGAATCTTTCTGTTTGTAATATACACACTCTGACATGAACTATATCCTGGACCAACTGCTTTGAGATAAAAGGGTTTTTTAATATATTTTTTATGGTGCTTGTAAAATATAGCAACTATCAGCATTTTTAGGGCACATCTCTTCCTATTTGAGGAGCCACATCTTAACAACTACCAGGAAATCAAGCTGAAATTGTAGTTTTCTTATAGGAAATGTACAGTGAGGAGAATAAGTATTTGATCCCTTGCTGATTTTGTTGGTTTGCCCACTAATATAGACATGATCAGTCTTTAATGTTAATGATAATATGTATATGGAGAGACAGAATATCAAAAAGTAAATCCAGAAACTAACTCTAAAGAATATATAATAATTGATTTATATTTAATTGAGGGAAATAAGTATTTGATCCCCTGCCAACCATTAAGAGTTCTGATCCCGCAGATCAAATGGCACTTCCAATCAACTTGTTATCTGAACTGAACACACCTGTTAATAGTAACCTGCACAAAAGACACATTGAATCTGCAGAATCAGTCCATAGAATCAGTCAATCAATCAAACTAAACTCGCCAACATGGGACAGACACCAAAGCTGTTAAAGGATGTCAGGGACAAGATTTTAGGACTCAACAAGGCTGAAATGGGCTCCTGGATATTAAAGAGCAAACTGTTGGTGCATTTCTTCCCAATTGTAGGACATACAAAATGATCATCAATCATCAATCTTAGGCCTGTCTCTGGTTCCATACAAGATTTGACCTTGTGGGAATTTAATAATCAGAAAAAAGGAGATAAACCACCTTAAAACTGTATGGGAGGAGCTAGGAAATGATCTCAAGGCAGCTGGGACCTCAATCACTAAGAAAACTATTGGAAACACTTGATACTGTACCACAGCGGATTAAAATCCTGCAGTGCATGTATGGTACCCTGGCTTCAGAAGGAACCTGTTCAGGCTCACCTGAGGTTTGCCAATGAACGTCAAACTGGAATAGGATATGATTGGGAGGTGCTGGAATCAGATGACACCAAAATCAAACTGTTTGGCATTGACACAACTCGATGTGTTTGGAGGAAGAAAAATGCTGCCTATGATCCAAAGAATAACACCTTCTCCAACATCATTCATGAAAGTGGTAACATTATGTTTTGAGGTTGTTTGTCAATCCAAGACACAGGACAACTTCACATCGTCAAAAAATGGTTGGAGGGAGAAATGTAAACATACAATGCTGCATGCCAACCTCTTTCCCACCACCACTAGACTGAAGGTGGGTCATGGATTGGCCTCCCAAAATAATAATAATCCATAACATACAGCCCAAGCAACGAAGGAGTAGCTCAAGCAGAAGCACATTAAGGTCATGAAGTGGCCTAGACAGTTTCCAAACATTAACCCTATAATAATCCTGTGGAGGGAAGGGAACAGAAGCTCCCATTTGGCAAGCTACAGTCATACAACTTAAGTGATTTAGTGATGATCTGCAAAGAAAAGTGGATAAAAATCCTTTCTAATATATCCACAAACATTGTCATTAACTGAAAGAAACATCTGACCTCTGTATGAGAAAACAAGGGCTTTGCCACCAAGTATTTTGTCTTCTTTGACTAGAGGGGTCAAATACTTATTCTCCTCAATGGAATACAAATCAATTAAAATATATTCTTCAAAGTTATTTTCTGGATTTTCTTTTTGATATTATGTCTCTCTATATTAGAATACATTTGATCATTAATATTATAGAATGATCATGTCTTTATTAGTGGGCAAACCAACAAAATCAGCAAGGGATCAAATACTTATTTTCCTCACTGTATAGTAGGAAATGTAAGTTTTGGGCCAAGAATCATATAACTCTGGGACCTGTTCTAACTGAGATGAAAATGTAGCTCACCAAAACCTACCATAATGCACAGACTTTTCCTTTGCGTCTGGCTGGTGCTCAGATGACTCCTCAGACAGGTCACCAGGAGGATGGTCAGGACGTGTTTGTGGTTCACTCTGACACACTGACTCTGACTGCACCTCTTCAGACGCCGGGCACTGCTCTTGGTCACCGGCACCACTGACCGCCTGAGGACATGGCGGCACACTGCCTCTATTGGATAGGGCCTGGAACAGCGCCAGTACATTTGCAAAGGAGACGTCTTGTGCTGTCTAGTACACAAACAGAACAGAGAAACATACAGCAACTGTCTGCAGTAAGTTTGTCATCCATGTCTTGAGAAGAATTACCGTACTACTTTCTCTGCAACAAATCTTTAACCTTGACATGCTGGTTGTTGTGCCTTTTGAGAAGGTCTTTGTCATCGGTCTCAATGCCAAAACAGATGTATGGACTAGATACAATGTCACCCCAGTATCCTCTTGCTGCAATCTTCTTTCCTCTCTGAAACAAAATTTAGAAGGTAGAGTATTTAAGTGAAAAACATCACGTTGTCACAGCAACTAGTTCTAAACAACGAATAAACAATGAAACAATGGCATTTCCATCAACTCACTGTTATTTCTTCAAGAAAATGGAAATACCTAAATAAATAGAAAGTGGTGAAACTCCCTACCAATTGATATTGATGCGTTCATGTTTACAGGAAAAGTTTTGCTTTTGCACAACCCAACTAGATGCATTCCAAAAACTGATCAAACGGAACACTCAAACTGATATGATGCCTGTATTTATTCTGGGATGAAGCGCTGACAGTTAACGGTTAACGCACAATATTGGTTCCTTCAGTTAGAATCTTTCTATTTTCAATATCACTCTCAGAAAAGCTAAAAGCTAAATGTGTTCATTTGCAACAAAAAAAGAGAGATTGCTGTTTGTCTGGCATAGGATTCCACATTTTTTCATTTGGTTTGAATTGAACCAAAAACTCATTTGTTATGGAGCTTGACATCACACTTTCGTAGCTTAAGCCAACTATTGTCCTAGAAGGCAGTCATGGGTAAGTGGTTAGAGCGTCAGACTGGTAGCCCAAAGGTTTCCAGTTCGACTCCCGACCCTCCAGGTACCCTGAGCATGGTACCGTCCGCCACACTGCTCCCTTTCGGACACCATTGAGGGCTACCCCTTAGTACGGGTTTGCCTGGTTACCACCAGACCTAATCACCAGTGTCTTTCAGATCAAAACGATTGTGTAGCACTAAAGGCAGTATGGGAGTTCCCAGGCTAAGTACGGGTGAGGCATAAATGCAATTTCATGTGTGTAATGTTCATTGGAGTGCTGTGTCACAGTGACAATGGGAGTTGGAGTTTCCCAGTTGGATGGTCACTTCAATTGTAGCCTCTCAACTCCATACCCATCTAACTCATAACTCCCTCTATGAGCACTTCTAGTCTGTTTTTTGCCCTCGACATAGCACTGAAACCACCCTAGTTAAAATCACTAATGACCTGCTCATGGCTGCTGACTCTGGCCTACTCTCTATTGTCATTCTCCTTGACCTCAGTGCAGCATTTGACACCATCTCTCATTCCATCCTTCTCCACAGACTCTCCTCAATTGGCATAACTAACACACCCCTTGACTGGTTCCATTCTTATCTCTCTGGCCGTTCTCAATTTATTCAAATGAAGTCTTTAAAACCCAGCCCTCCCCTGTCACCTCTGGTGTTCCTCAAGGTTCTGTTCTGGGGCCCCTCCTCTTCATCACCTACCTCCTTCCCCTTGGTAATATCTTCCGCAAATTCAAAATTAATTTCCATTGCTATGCTGATGACACCCAGCTCTATTTATCTGGCAAACCCTCTGACACTCTCCATCCCCCCTCCCTCACCACCTGTCTTTCTGAAATCAAATCCTGGTTCCCAATTTTAACTGAATTCTAACAAAACTGAAGTCCTACTAGTAGGCACCAAATCCACCTTATCCAAAGCAAATAGTTTTTCCTTCTCAATTGATAACTCTCCTGTCTCCCCCTCCCCTCAAGTTAAGAGTTTGGGCGTCATGCTTGATGGCTCTCTATCCTTCCTACCCCACATTAACAACATCACACCGTCTGCTTATTTCCACCTATGTAACATTAACCGTCTCCGCCCCTCTCTCACTTCCCATTCTACCTTTATTCTTGTAGACAGTCTTGTCACCTCCCGCATTGATTACTGTAGTTCTCCTCTTTGGTCTCCCTAAAAAATCTCTCCACTAGCTCCAACTGGTCCAGAACTCAGCTGCCCACATCATTACTAAAACCCCTCCCTGTCACCATATTACCCCTGCACTGCAACATCTCCACTGGCTCCCTATCAAATTTAGAATTAATTTTAAAATACTTCTTCACACCTTCAAGGCTATCCACAATCTTGTCCCCCCCTTATCTATCTAATCTTATTCACATTGCTGTTCCCTCCCGCCCCCTCCGTATCTCTTCCTCCATTCTCCTCTCTGTCCCCTCTGCCCGTCTTAGTACCATGGGGTATAGAGCTTTCAGCTGCTCTGCTCCTCAGCTGTGGAATGCGCTTCCCCCTGACATCCGCAATATTGACTCTCTGCCCCTGTTCAAATCCAGACTAAAAACCCATCTGTTTCAGTTAGCCTATTCTTTATGATTCTTTAACTCTGTTTTGTTTTATTTTATTTTATTTCATATTTTATACTTTTTTCTTTATTTTTGTTTAAAAATAAATCTGTTTGTGTCTTGTTTTATTTTTTGTTTCTCTCTGTACAGTGTCCTTGAGTGTTTTGAAAGGCGCTTTTAAATAAAATGCATTATTATTATTATTATTATTACTTTCGATTGTATTTAAGCACGCTATTTTGCAAGCCGTTGTAGTTCTACTTACATGATTGAATATGCGGTTAGAGAGAAGACTCTGATTGGTGGTCTGGAAATGGCCTTCTCTCAGTTCAAAAGCCAAACCTGTGTCCCGCCACCTCACATACTGCTGCTTACTGATGACACTACACTACATGGATGAAAACATGACAACGAACACATAAGTAGAGTTTAAGACGTTTTGCAAAAAAACATTTGAAAAGTGGGTGCATGCTGATGTGCAATACAATGCTACACAATTTGAGGAAAATACATGAAATACGGTGATGCAGTAGGCCTGAGATACGGTGGACTGCTCCATCCCAGCACCACTACCCATTCTGTGGATCCTGTTTGCTGCATTGATAGTAAAGCGTGTACTGTGTAAATTGTACAAACCTCTTTCTGATGGAGCTTCATGGTGAGATCCCAGTCATAGCAACCGTGTCTAGAGTCATATCGAGAGCCCAAATGCTGCCTCACTCGGCCGTCCCAGGCCTTCTTCACGGAGGGACTTTGTGGCGCAGGATGCAGCCACTGCTTCCAAATCCACGCCAGCTCATCTCGCTCCTTATACTGGGATGTAGACATCAAAAGTCACCGTCATTTTTTCAAGCGGTAACATTCAACGAGGTTTCAAGTCAATGAGGTGGAACCCATGGTAAGAACTTCCCGAAAAACTCTTTGCTGTGCTGTAAAGTGCCGGCTGCTGTAGCATAACTTTTGGGATGATATTTGGCGTATGTTAAACACATTAACCCATTTAGAATAGCCAGGGTCTTAAGAAGGGGCAAAAAATAAATACAGTATATACTATATCGTGTTGTCAGGTATTAACGAGTCATTGATAGCATGAGCAACACAGCTGTTTAAATTGGCAGGAATTATCCGTAGTCATTTAGGAAATTCAACATCTGAGACACACACCCACACACACACAAAACAGTTGAAACACTCCGAATGCATCATTTTGACTGACCTTCAGAAGCTCGGTGTCAAGGCAGGGATGTATTGGTGTACTAAGCATGTCAGAGACGGACAGGGAGAGTTGAGTGGTGGCGTATCGTAAGATCTCTTCCGTTTGGCTACGGATCTCTGTGTTCCCAAACAGCTCCAGAAAGACCTCCACCTTTTCTGCAATCACAGTAACGGAACACAACATTCAAGGTTTCTCCGTGGTCTGGCGCCCCACTACCTCACAGACCTCCTCCACTCCTAAACCCCCTCAAGATCCCTGCGGTCCCCTACCAAGGGCCAGGAGGCCTCATCCAGCAGATTCAGGACCACTGTTGTAATGGCAGAGCCCCACCCTTTGGAATAAACCCTCCATTCAAAGCGCCCAATCATGTCAAGTCAAGTCAAGTGTACTATATTGTCAAAAATCTATGTTAGCAGAAGCTTGAAATTGCGTTTGAGCAGTCTCCAATGTGCAGTTAAACTAAAAATACATTTAAGACATTCACAAAAAACACACACACACACACACACACACACACACACAGTGCAGTAAAACGTACATTTATTTACATACTTTCTCTGACACATTCACTCATAATGCAAACTTAACCACACACACATGTGCAATAGAAAAACGGGCCTGTTCAAAAAGCACATAAAAAAGCACATCTTTTTTTTCAGGGTTTTCGGCACCAACTTGCACATACATGTACACTCACATGCTTACACAGACGCAAAGTGAAGTGACCTTGTGTGTTTTGAAAGGCGCTATATAAAAGCAAATAATTACATTACACTTAGGTGATGCTTTCATCCAAAGCTACTTAGTTATTTACGACAGGGTAAGGTTACAGTCGCTGGGGCAGTTTGGGGTTAGGTGCCATGCTCAAGGGCACCTTAGCCATTGAGTAAGGTAGGGTGTGGAATTGTGAGATTTGAACTAGCAACCCTCAAAGCCCCTCTCCTTAACCATTAGGCCACGGCTGCCCCAGCTAATTATGTTATTACTAATAATAATAATGATAATAATTATAACATCATTATTATTATCATCATCATTATTATTATTTATGTAACATACAGGTTATACTGAACTAAAGCTCACTAATAATTAAATAATTTAACTGAATTTCACTTATAATTAAATAATTGAATTAAAAGTGAACTTCAGTAGCTTCTTTATCTAGCATGCTCTTTTCCAAAATGACTGAATGGTACTTGCCATGTAGCCCCATTCCTTTCGTGGAAATTAATGACACATACAGAAGCAGCAGCTGCCGGGCCACAACGTCCATACTGCTTTCAATTACCCACACCTAGTTATAAACAAAAAAGCACACACAAATGTGGACAATGCATGTTAATGAAAGAAAACTATGACCTTATGCTGATGTTTAATTGGTTTCATGGAGACAATTTGACAATGCAACTCACAGATAGTGTGTCTGTGTCTTTCAGTCCAGATAGAGTCTTCAGGATATGTCTTGGGTCAGCACAGCCCAGTAGTAAAACATTGACCTCTCCATGCAGTCCATCTGGGCCTTTGTGTTGAACAGTCATTTTACTGTCATCGCAAAGTACTTTGAAAGCATTCATAATAGCTGCACAACTTCACATAGGCCTAAAGGTGAGTTCACCAACAGGCAGGTGCACAAGCAATAGCAAATAGCAATATAGCAGTATGATTTGTATAGCACTATCATACCTTCATACATTCAATGTGAGAGAAAAGAAAAAGAGAAATAATGTAGCATGTAGAATGTATTACAGAGAATAGATAACTAACTGACTAGCCTATGACTAAAGGCAGATTTAAAATAAAAGCTGATTTTAATTTATTTTTAAACATGATACTGTTGGAGCAGATCTAGTTTGGACAGAAAGCTGGTTCCAACATTTGGCAGCATAAAGACTAAATAATGTCATTTCACCCTGCCTGGATTTTACATAGGCTGCGCACACAGTAGGCTACAGTAGAGCCAGGAGATGCCATAATATCAATTCAATTCAAGGAAAGATAGAGTAAAACTACTTTGGTAGTTTTCAGAGTCACTTTGGGCAATTTCTACCATTTGCAAATGAGCATTTATGTAACAAAGTTAAACTCTTAGCGACAAAAAATCCCTTACCAGCGTTTAGGAGATCTACAGCTGGGCTGAAACCCCACCATGTGACACAGCCCGCGCCTTCCATGTGTCGTCCTGCTGACATCCTGCACCATCACCAAACATGATAGCGTTTGGTATCATTTTTGCAACACAAATACACTTAAAACAGACAGAAAGTCGTCTACTAAGACAGTTAAAGGCTAACCTATTCATGATTGCACCACGTCGTTGACCTTACCTGACTGCGTCTCGCGACAAGCAAAATTGCTACGCCTTTTGGTTGACTTTACGTTGAAATTATAAACAATGGATGCCCCGTATGAAGATCAATGAAACCGTAACAGTTTAAATCACTAACGCTGATCAAATAAACAAGTAGTACTACTTTCACATCAAACAATTAGAACATATAGCGACGGGATACATCTGAGAAGATACATCGTCTGCTCTTCTGTGCTGGTGCCGTGTGTTGTATCACCGTCACCTAGCAACCACACTTTGCGACTGCGGACAGCTGAGTGGAAAAACTTGGCACCCGCTACCAGACGAAATCTCCAGCTGTTTGTCGAGTTACCACGGAAAAAAGATCACAGATAGCGACAAAAAAATGACAAACGTAGGAGGCTCAGATTCCAAGCGTGAACAATTCCGTCGCTACCTGGCGAAGACCGGAGTGGTGGACGGCCTCACCAATGTACTCGTTGCTCTTTACGAAGAAGCAGACAAGCCAAACAACGCGTTGGACTTTATCAAGAGCCATCTCGGTGCAGCTGGTGTCGAGGCGGTTGACATTGAAGCTCTCCGTCAAGACATGATGGAGCTACAGCAGAAATGCGACGCTCTCGTTGAAGAAAACAAAGAGCTCAAGAATCGGCTTGCCCAGTATGAACCAGCCGCAGAGGATGGAGGGGCCGACTGATGTCACATCAAGTTACCTAACAGACCAAGAGTGCCTATTTGAGATAAGTCATGGCAGCAAAAAGCAAAGCGGCCTATTAAATTCACCTATTGATGTTACCAAGGCTTCATTTGGATTTTTATTTAAGAATATTTCCCTCTTTTTATATGTTCGTGTAGCCTATAACCTCTGTTAGTTGTAGCCTAGGCCTAAATCTTTTAAGCTAGGCGCCTAGGCCTACTCAAGTCAAGTCAAGTCAAGTTTATTGTCAATTTCTTTACATGCACTGGTCATACAAAGAATTTGAAATTGCGTTTCTTGCTCTCCCATGCAGACATAGACTAATCTAGGTAAGGACATAGATAGACAGTATAGACATAGACAGTACTCATACATGGACATAGACAGTATGGACGTAGACATTGCTCATACAGACATTTAAAGTGCAAGACTGGACAACAGAAGACTTGTAGAGAACATACATTAAGAGGAGGTATTTGTTGGTCTTTTTCTAAAAGTCCTTTATAGCGTTCTGACATAGTAATAGTAGCATTTGAAGAAATAAATAATTAAAAAAAAGGTTTTTATTAAATACACCAGCAGCAGTATGTGTGTGTGTGTGTGTGTGTTTGTATGTGTTTTGTGTGCGTGTGCGTGTGTGTGTGTGTGTGTGTGTGTGTGTGTGTGTGTGTGTGTGTGTGTTTAGTGCAGGTAGAAAGTGTGGTGTGCGTCTGTGTGTGTGTACCTGTGTATGTGTGTGTGTGTGTGTGTGTGTGTGTGTGTGTGTGTATGTGTGTGAGTATGAGTTGTGTGTCAGTGTGTGTATGTTTGGGTTTAGTGCAGAAAGTGCAGTGTGCTTGTGTGTGTGTGTGTGTGTGTGTGTGTGTGTGTGTGTGTGTGTGTGTGTGTGTGTGTGTGTGCGTGCATGTGTATGTTTTGAGTTAGTGCAGGTTGAAAGTTCAGTCACAGATGTAGTAGTGCAGGTGGAATGTTCAGTCGCAGATATGGTGGTGGGGATGAGGGGGGGGAGCGTTGTCAGTGGCCTGGCTGGCTAGAGGCTGACAGTGAAGGGAGAGTGGGTTGAGTGTTCAGTATCTTGATTGCTTGATGCATCGTGCTGCTTGCAAGTCTGGTGGTACGGGAACGGAGGCGCCTGTACCTCTTTCCAGAGGGCAGGAGGCTGAACAGTTTGTGTGCAGGGTGGCTTGTGTCTTTGATGATCATCAGTGCTTTCCGGGTGAGGCGTGCGGTGTAAATGTCCTGCAGGGAGGGGAGTGGTACTCCAATGATCTTCTTCGCTGTGTTCACAACACGCTGGAGTGTCTTCCTGTTTTTCTCCGTGCAGCTTCCTCCCCACACTGTGATGCAGCTGGACACGACGCTCTCTATGGTTCCTCTGTAGAATGTTGTCATGATGGAGGGTGTAGCACTTGCCTTCTTTAGTTTGCGCAAGAAGTAGAGACGCTGATGGGCCTTCTTCGCCAGTGATGTAGTGTTGGTGGTCCAAGAGAGGTCGTCGCTGATGTGCACTCCAAGGAACTTGGTGCTGCTCACTCTCTCCACAGCATCACCGTCGATGGTCAGTGGTGGCAGTTGTTTTTGGACCCTCTGAAAGTTGACAACAATCTCCTTGGTCTTGTTGACATTCAGCAGGAGGTTGTTGTCTTTGCACCATCTGGCCAGCAGGTCTACTTCTTCTCTGTAGTGGGTCTCATCGCCCTTAGTGATGAGGCCCACCAGTGTTGTATCATCCGCAAACTTCACTAGATGGTTAGTGCTGTGGGTCGTTGTGCAGTCATGTGTCAGCAGCGTGAACAGCAGGGGGCTGAGAACACAACCTTGCGGAGCCCCCGTGCTCAGGGTCAGGGTGCTTGAGGTGTTATTCCCTACCCGTACTGCTTGTGGTCTCTGCATCAGGAAGTCCAGCAGCCAGTTGCAGAGGGAGGTGCTGAAACCTAGTTTGTCCAGTTTTCTGATGAGTTGTTGTGGTATTATGGTATTGAATGCTGAGCTGAAGTCAATGAACAGCATTCTCACATATGAGTCTTTATTGTCCAAGTGGGTGAGGGCTGGATGGAGGGCAGAGCAGATAGCATCCTCCGTGGATCGCTTGGCTCGGTATGCGAACTGGTAGGGGTCCAGGGTGGGGGACTAAAGCAAGACCTGCTGTGAGGGCGAGGAAAAAGGTCTAGAACTGGGCAGTTGAAGAGTCTGAGCAAAATAGTATTATGCAACTGCTTCAAACACATCCAACAATCTTTGACAATATGGAAAGTTAACTTACATCTCATCTGGCAATAAATGGTTTCTGGTCCAATGACAAAAAAACCTTTGCCTCTTCCTGTGTTTGCACGTTTGTGTAGTGGCTAGGCCTACTAAGCCTACTATAGCAGGGGTGGGAAACCTTTTTCATTTGAAGAGGGGCTACTTCACATTTTATGAAGTCCTCCAAGGGTCGTAGGCCTAGTCTAGTCTATTATGAAGACAAACCATAGGCTTTGAAGGCATTTTTCTCAGTTTCAAGTGACTTTGACTTTGTAGGACAGAACAGTCATAACAGAGCAATCACAGAACAAAGCAGCAACAGTGGTGCTTGGAAAAGTAAGCTATATGAACTCTTGGGAGTTACTTGGATTTCTGCATGAATTGGGCATAAACTCTGATCCTCTTCTAATTCACTTTTGAAGGAGGAAACCAACGCACCAGAGGTTTCGAGGTGCAGGTAGCGGGTGCAAGATCAATTTTGTAGAAGAAGATACCGCACACTCTTGTCCATCGTGCTGCAATTTATTAACAAACCAGCGTTTCGGCCCGTATGGCCTTTCGTTGGTTTGTTAATAAATTGCAGCACGATGGACAAGAGTGTGTGGTATCTTCTTCTACAAAATTCATCTTCTAATTCACAACATTGCACATAGCCTACATTTTGCTTGAACCAATAGACTACTGCCAAAAAGGGTATAGGCCTACACAACCGTATCACGCACCAGTCGTAAAGTCTTCACGAAAAAAATGGGGGAATTTCTGGGGGAAATTGTGTACAAGGACGTGGTGAATTCACGATATTGCCCGTGTTTCGTGGTTGATTTACGGTTTCAGTCTCGTGGTTGATTTACGATATGCATTGAAAACTACGTGGTTGATTTACGATATGCATGCGTTGGCATTTGCGTTGGCATTTTTGCACAGGGGCGGGGACCGGCCGCGACAGAACCAGAACCAGGGAACGGCAGCTTTTGTGATATGCACCGGAATTCTCATCCGCCTTGTACAGGGTACAGTGGGGTAAATCAAATATAGCCTACCTGTGTAACAATTCGGTTCCTGCCGTACAGTGGGGTAAATCAAATATGGCCTACCTGTGTAACAATTTTGTGATATGCACCGGAATTCTCATCCGCCTTGTACAGGGTACAGTGGGGTAAATCAAATATAGCCTACCTGTGTAACAATTCGGTTCCTGCCGTACAGTGGGGTAAATCAAATATAGCCTACCTGTGTAACAATTCGGTTCCTGCCGTACAGTGGGGTAAATCAAATATAGCCGAATTCCGGTGCATATCGATATCGGTTCCTGCCATACATTTGTCCCACATCGCTTGATGAGAATTCCGGTGCATATCACAAAAGCTGCCACACCGGCCGCGACAGAACACTGCAGATACATTCCTTTGATCAAAGTAGCCTACATCAAATGCACTGTAGCCATGACAGAACCGGCCGCCTCCCGATTTAAAACACCGCTGATAGCCTGATTACACTCATGCCCGTAGGCCTACTCCTTCCCAGTAAAAATAAAATAAAATAACGATTGAATAAATAAGTAGCCCCTCGTGCCTTCTTTATTGGAATGCGGAGGTAGGTGCAATGAAAATATCGGAGTGAGGAGTTAGGTGCAATGAAAAGCGAAAACATTTTATTATTGCCCGTGTTTCGTGGTTGATTTAAGATTTGAGTCTCGTGGTGGATTTACGATATGAATGCGTTGGCATTTGAAAACTACGTGGTTGATTTACGATATGCATGCATGTAGTCTACAACTAAAACGTGTTTTGGCAGCTGATGAATGGCAGCGCATCTTCCTGATTTCCACCTTCTGTTTAAAATGACACGGGGAGTGACATGAAGCCGCCCACCGATTTAAAACACCGCTGGTGATTAGGCTACACTCCTGCCCGTAGGCTATCTTTGAATTTACACTCCTGCCCGTATCCGTATCCACATGCATATGTAGCCTACTGCGTCAGGGCGGTGGGTCCCAGACGCTGATGCTACTGATGCTGATGCACCACTCCTACTCACCTTTTCTCTGAAAGATGCTGATGTAGGCCTAGTCACCACCTTGCCCAGTGGTTTTCAAAGTGTGTGTGTCACAAAGTGTTGATTAAATGGTCTCTCTTAACACTACTCTTACTGTATTATTATAAGGCACTCTAGAATGGTGCAAGAGCTCCCATTCATTTTCAATGGGCGGTATTTTCAATGGGACTATTATTGTATAGGTAGGTTTGATACCTCACTACATCTCCATCCAGAAGAATTGACCAGGATTATTACAGACACGGTATACACTAACATTTAATGTGCATTTACCACTGATATTATAGAAGAAACTCACACGATTTCAAGTATTTATTTACAGTATTTATTTACAAACACACACACACACACACACACACACACACGTGCACAGATTTTGGGGGGTAGGTGCATTGTTAGAAAACACACAAAAAAAACAAATAAGCTTTGAATAATAATAATAATAACACTATAATGATAGTAATAAAAACAAAAGAAATCAACACAAAAACAACTAAAATGTGCCTTACACACACACACACACACACACACACATACAATACACACAAACACACACACACACACACACACACACATGCGCGTGCACAGATTTTGGGGGGCAGGTGCATTGTTTAAAAAAAACACACACAAAAAAACAAATAAGCTTTGAATAATAATAATAATAACACTATAATGATAGTAATAAAAACAAAAGAAATCAACACAAAAACAACTAAAATGTGCCTTACACACACACACACACACACACACACACACACACACACACATGCGCGTGCACAGATTTTGGGGGGCAGGTGCATTGTTTAAAAAAATCACACACAAAAAAACAAATAAGCTTTGAATAATAATAATAATAACACTATAATGATAGTAATAAAAACAAAAGAAATCAACACAAAAACAACTAAAATGTGCCTCACGGTAGCCAGACTGAGCCCTCCTTGTGAATCAGGTCTGGAGTAAAGTACTTGGTAAATGTTAAAGGGACACTGTGCAGGAAATGGTCAAAAAAGGTACTGCAACTATGCTGCTCATTGAAACTGGGCTGCATATTGCCAAATTTGGTCTTTACATGAAAGTGTACTAAGTAATAAACAAATATTTTCTAGTATGGTCCGAGTGCAGTCATTTTTGCAGCTGAAAGTGGCTATTTTTGGAAATTCAAAATGGCGGACTATGTTGAAGATCCCTTTTTCATGTATGAAAAGTGCAATTTTTCCAGTCATAATGAATACTTAGAATTTGATGGTGGTTGTGTACTCATGAAAAAGGTAACATTAGTGAAAGGGCAGCATGAATTCTGGAAATAGATTTGAATGTCGATGATAATCAGGCCAGCGTCATGGTGCCTCCCTTCATGGCGAGTGCTGGGGAGCTTTGAGGTCACTGAGAGAGAGAATTGTAAACATTAGACAGCTCTGTAGTTTTTCATTTCTACCAAATCTATAATTGTTAATTTGTACCACAATTGCATGTGAATATATATGTGGAGACAGCAACATGACAGCAGGGAATCTGGCCTTTTCCGCTGGAAAATACTGGTGTAGCTGGGCCATTCATGTCAACACAGTAATTTGCAAGTCGCTCACCCATTTGCAAGTAAGGTTGTTATGACACCCGGTCGCTTTCAGCCATTAAGTGCACTTAGAGCTGTTACTCAACACACTGCTACTATTTCACACATTTTAAACGTTGCCATTTTGCAGGAAGAGGAGCACCAGTTTCATTTCTCAACATTTGAAACAAAACTGTAAACAAAATTAATTGTGACCAGTTGATAATGGTTAATTATGTCCCTTTAAATGACTGTGATTGATGTTGAGGTTTATTTTTAGTTTAGTTTTCAAGTTGTACTCGTACATACATAGTGACATGTACATACATAGTGTAAGTAGTAAAGAAAAAAAATCTGGTTCAAAGCCTTGGATACTGTAGATGTAACATCAATGAAACATGCAACATAATTACCTTAAACTGTCTGCCAGGTTGGAGCGAAATCCTTCCCGCTGAAAAAGAGTTTGTTAACAGTTCATTAACTAGGTCACAAGTAGGGTACAAGTGCTATCGTAACAGTAATTTGCTGTGTAGTACTTACCATTCTGGGCATGGTTCCCATTTCAGAAGTCTTTGGAACACTCCCTGTGAAGGGAATACAATTATGTAATTTGTAGTTTGTAAAAGTGTGTATACACTGCAATTACCATTACATGACTTGTCTTTATTCCGTAAAATGCACCATTCACTTGTATAGATCCATACATTGTTCAAACATGGTATAATTTTGAATGATTTACTTGTTAATAAGTGAGAGGCAACCCCGTACCAATTATATTTTCCCCTAACGTTAACACCAGTTTATTATTTCTACTGTACTTTTCATATGCAATAAGCATGTCTTACCCTCCTTGTTCTTTCTTTCAAAACCCCAGCAATGGGGTATGTTTCGGCCTGGTGGTACTGGCACGCTGATAACAGAAAAGGGACAAATAAGTTACTTATTACTCCGGTAACAATATTTAATTGAGAGACCACTGGTTTGAGAGACCACTGGTTCACTACTGGTTAACACATGCACACTTAAGTGATTTATTATGTAGTCATTTGCGCTTACCTCGTTGTTTTCTCACCAGGCCGGCAACTCTTCTTTTGCCTACATGATTTGATATAAACAAGTATTTACTCAAATTGTAGCATATGTCAACACAATTAGATTTCACAGATAACATACAACATATGAAATGTATGCGACTGTTGCCTTCTCCAGGCCTACAGTGGGGTTAACACAGTAAAATACGTATATGCTAGCTTACAATTCCTACATTGATACGTTACTGCACTATAATAGCTAGATACCTTGTCTCTCCTCTGCTTTCTCCTGCATCTGCACCACTTCCTTCTCCTGCTCCCCTTCTTCAACTTCAACCACCGCCTCTTCCACTTCCTCTGCCACCTGCTCTTCCTCGGTCACCACCTCCTCTCCCTCTGCCACCTGCTCTTCCTCGGTCACCACCTCCTCTCCCTCTGCCACCTGCTCTTCCTCGGCCATCACCTCCTCTCCCTCTGCCACCTGCTCTTCCTCGGCCAT
This sequence comes from Engraulis encrasicolus, assembly GCF_034702125.1. Taxonomy (NCBI): domain Eukaryota; kingdom Metazoa; phylum Chordata; class Actinopteri; order Clupeiformes; family Engraulidae; genus Engraulis; species Engraulis encrasicolus. The sequence continues at coordinate 15,437,125 of NC_085873.1, forward strand.
CACCTCCTCTCCCTCTGCCACCTGCTCTTCCTCGGCCATCACCTCCTCTCCCTCTGCCACCTGCTCTTCCTCGGCCATCACCTCTTCCCCGAGCACCTGCTCTGGGGCCTGCTGCGGTACCTCTTCGAGGTTGAGGGTGACCACATCGTCCTTCTGCCAGTCTGTAGATGTTAGATAGACAACAATGTTTACTATGTGATAAAGTGTTAAACATAGTACATTCATCATCCAACAGGCACTGAAAATATGTCAGTATGGAACATGTTGCAGGTTGTCATTTGTCATTGTATGTTTGTTAATACCATGTCTGTGTAAGCTTCTGTATAACTTAATTTCTTTCAGGATCAAAAGCTTTACCGCTTCAAAAGTAGAAGGTACTTTTCCCCAGCTCTTTCTATTATGCATGTTGAACAACAACTTAATGCTCATTATGACATGTCTTGAAATGCCTTGAATCATTTGTCTTGAACCATTTCTTTTTCTCCCTCTCTACAGTGCTTGTTCTGCAGACAAGCCCTATTTTGATGGTGTGTTTGTGGCAGAGGATGCGGCTGTTGCAGACTTTGTCGGCACACTACATCGTGCAGTGAAACAGGTATTTATACCTGTTATTTCATTTACTTTGTAAAACAAACTTATGCCAAAATTTGTAAAACATTGACACAAAATGTCATGTTCGTGTCTTCATGTTATATTGTTTTTCTTCAGACACGTGGTCAGGGTACCTGTGGGGGGACATCCTGGGCTGCAGCGAAGGAGATTTCTAGGAGGGCAAATAAGATGGACGAAGAAGGCATGGAAGTTGCTGTTTGTAGGCATGGCTTTCTATTGAAAGCCCTGAATATGTACAGAGGTAAGATGAAGGGACTGGGTGAATACACCATTTTGCAATTAAACTCTTCAATATCAGACCCCAGCACTTAATAGCTACGGCAGCTACCTTTACAACAGTTGCCTACTACCTGAACAAAATCTTAATTCGCCTCCCCTAAACCCTGTATTTTACAAACCCTGTATTTTATGGGGGTTTGTGCAATTTAGTATTTAGTAACATTTAGTAACCTTTTCAAAGTTTGCCATACCTGTCTCATAACGTGCACAACAATTTATTCACAGGGGAGATCTTCGCCTATCCAATGTTTCTCCATAAAGCGCTAATGCCATGCAACGCAACCTTCTTTGCAATGGATGTGGCTTGCAAGTACTGGCCATACCTTCAGAAGGCTGCCAACCACCTGCCAGAGCTCCTAGAGCTTTTGAATTCCACACCCCTCCTTAGTGTCATGCATGCACAAAACCACGAGACCAAGTGTCAGGTAAGTAATGATGTATTCATGTGTACGGGTATTGAAATGGCAATAGATTTCGTGTCAGGTGTTAGTGTTGAAATGGTGTCAGTGTTGAAATGCCATGTTGTGATCTTTGTAGATTGCTTGGAGTGGAAAATACATTGAGGGTGCCGGGACTACTGCGGGAGAGGAAGTAGAGCAAGTGAACAGCTACCTGTCCCGCTGTGCTTTGACAACAAAGTACATGTCCAAAGGAGGTATTTGCTCCTCTTGCTATAGGCCTACATGTTTCTGGGCTTTTGTTGCTGTTCATTGCACAATGGCCTTCATGTCCATTTTAACTCTTTTGTCTTTTGACAGCACGTGTGGACATGCTGACTGTTCATGCCTTAGGGTGGAACAAGAAGAAAACCTCTGGACTGCAACAAGCCCTGTGCTCCCGATATGCCAAGGTAAGGCCGTCATTTCACAGTCATTGAGGCTGTCTTTTTTTGCTGCAACATTGCTTGTGAAACACTTCTGTGGTACTGTTGCACTGCACTACAGCCTTCATGGATGTTTTTTGTATCTTTTTGTATTTTTGTATTGCTTTTTCCAGACATGCAAGATGCTGACGGAAGCTGAGAAGGAAGAGCAGCAGAAAAAGGAGGATCTGGCCTGCACTGATGGAGCTGCATGGGTTGCTGAAGTGCAGGAATGGGCAACCCGCGGTAAATGCAGCTATTATTATTTTCTGTTCTCCCATACTTCTTTCCTCCTAAATTGGATCCTCCAAACTCTTCACTGAAATGATGGTGTGAAAACGGCAGCCTGTATTGTATTTCATTTCATCTTGAGCTAATGTTAATGTCTTACATTTACCAGCTACAGTTTTGGCAGATTCATTGACTTTTGACAACTCACAGGTTTGTCTTTATATTCACAGTAAGAACACGCCCTTTGAAGCTGCAGCAGGACATAGAGGGCCGCTATCTTAACCTTCGACAGAGGAAGCAAGCTCTGTACCGAAAGAATGGTATCTTTGTAATGTCCATAGAAAGTATTTCAGGATTTTTTAGTTAGTGCAGCTTACGCATAACCTCTCAGTCCTTGTATTTTCTGATTGTTTTCCAGACAGTGGTCAGTTGCGTCATCGTCTGCGGAGCGAGATGACTGTTGTTAAGAACAGGCTTCTTAAAGACATTGCCACCTTCAACAGTGCATCGCCAACAACGACAATCGACATTGGAACCGTGGAGCGATCATTGTCAGGAGATGGACCAGCTGTTTTTTGGCCTTGGGATGTGCAGGGGAGTGGTAAGAGAATTGTTCATTTATTCTGTTTTAGGCTACTCAAGTGTTTTTTTTTGTCATTCAAACATTTAAGTGACACCATTACAAATCTTGAAACTGCCAGTTTTCAATTACATACTGACAATTACCACATGGAAAAGTGACAGGGGGTGGGGGCCATCAAGGGTGTTACAGGCCCATCTAATTAGTATTCAAACAACAGAAACTGGATTAATTTACTAGTACTTTTTCACACTTGTAAGGAAACAACAATGCTGTTAATATGTCTGTACTCTACTCTACTCTACTCTTTGCCTTTCAGTCAGACTTGAGGACAAGCATGCCTACTTTGTGGCCTCGATGCGCAGGAAGCGCTTGGAAGAAGAGAAAGGCATCCTCGTGAAGGAGATGGAACAGCACACTACATCACTGAAAAGATTGATGTCTTGTCTAGAAGCAAAGATGTCATCGGCAGGTAAGTTGCAATTGTCAAACCTACTGTATATGTACCATCAAATAAAAAAATGAGAATTTTGCTTTCTTTGACATTTATCTGCACTGTTCAACTTGGAGGTTGTATTCTGACATGCCATGTGTTTGTCGTCGTATTTTTGATGTTGCATCTGCAGAGTCACAAAATGAGGGCCTTTCTGCCTTCTGTCGAAGACGGCTTCATGACCTGACAATCGTCCATCTTTCTGCTGTGGCAAGCTACAGGGCTGTTTTAAGCCCACAGGGGACCAATAGGCCATCTTGTGAGGAAGGGCAGGGAGATGACGGGAATGAGGACGATGTACACAGCAGTGATTTCTCATACACCAGTGATGAGGAAGAAACGGAGTGTAGGTACGGTGTAGAGAAACAAACATTGCATGGGAAAAACACAATGTCCAACTTACTTTGTTTTACCTCACAGAGTGTGAAGGGGCATGCTAATGTATCCCTTAGCTACTAATCTTTCCCTAATCCATTTTCTGTCTTTGTCATCTTTCTAGTTCTTTAATCTGAGACGGTTTGGAATCATCAATCATCATTCCTTGGTAAGTGTTTTGAAAGAATACTTTGAATACCAATGTTTGATATCTTCTGTAATTACTGTAGTATGTATATAAAAGAAGTGAGTACATTTCTCACTTGTCTGCATTTTTGTAAGTGTTTCTTTAAATGGGACATTTCTTAAAATGATATTGACACAAGGAACATTAGACAGCATGAAGTTATAACTGCTGTATATTTACTTATTATCCCTATTCCCTCCATCATCTCCTCCAAGACACCCGCAGCTGTCTCCTTTCTCCTGCTTTCTCCAACACACCAACAGCCTCTCTCTGTCCTGCTCTCCTCTGTCTCCTCCATCCTGATCTCCAGTGCAGCAGCAGTGCCATCCATGTCACCCCCAGCAGCAGCACTGGCATTCATGCCCTCAGTAGCACCCAGGACAGAAAACACAACATTTAAATTAAACTGTTAAAAAACTCTGTTAAGCTATTGCCATTCCACCAAGAACTAAGTGATTGCTGTGAGTTATTCAGCCAGTGGAATGTGCTGTGTGTGTGTATGTGTGTGTGTGTGTGTGGGGGGGGGGGACTTTTTTTTGTTTTGTTCCACTGCTGCATGTGTATGTTTGTGTTGTAAATAAATACTTGAATGTTTGAACATGCCTCTCGTGTGAGTTTCTTTACTTGGTAGGTTCTTGCATATGAAATGTATAGTGTGTCTTTAATAGCCTAATATTCATAGTCAATTCTTCTATCCCATTTAAAGGCTTAAACATTACATTATGAATTGCCGGTATTACTTTTCAAGGTTAAAGTCCCTCTAGCAATGCTTGGGGTTAGGTGTCCTGCTCAACGGCACTTCAGCCATGGATGGAGGTGTAGGGAGAGGTTAGGGTGGGATTAAAACCTACAACCCCATAGATAGAAAGAACACATAAAATAATACAGTAATCAACACTTTGTGACCCCCCCCCCCCCACACACACACACACACACACACACACACACTTTGAAAACCACTGGTCAATGTGGTGACTAGGCCTACATCAGCATCAGCATCTTTCAGAGAAAAGGTGAATAGGAGTGGTGCGTGCATCACCATCAGTGGAGCATCAACGTCTGGGCATGATCATAGGGTGACCATCTGTCCGGACTTCGGGTGGACAACCCCGCACCCTAACCCACCGCCCTGTCGCAGTAGTCCTACCCGTGGCTTCAAATCGCCGGTGGGCGGCTTCATGTAAATTCAAAGATAGCCTACGGGCAGGAGTGTAATTACCAGCGGTGTTTTAAATCCGGAGGCGGCTTATGTCACTCCCTCCCCGTGTAATTTTAAACAGAAGTTGTAGACTACATGCATATCGTAAATCAACCACGTAGTTTTCAAATGCCAACGCATGCATAGGCCTATCGTAAATCAACCACGAGACTCAAATCTTCTGTCGCAGTAGTCCTACCCGTGGCTTCAAATCGCCGGTGGGCGGCTTCATGTAAATTCAAAGATAGCCTACGGGCAGGAGTGTAATTACCAGCGGTGTTTTAAATCCGGAGGCGGCTTATGTCACTCCCTCCCCGTGTCATTTTAAACAGAAGTTGTAGACTACATGCATGCATATCGTAAATCAACCACGTAGTTTTCAAATGCCAAATCTTAAATCTTAAATCAACCACGAAACACGGGCAATAATAAAATGAAGTGTAATCAGGCTATCAGCGGTGTGGAGTAGGGCTACGGGCATGAGTCTCCCCGTGTCATTTTAAACAGAAGTTGTAGACTACATGCATGCATATCGTAAATCAACCACGTAGTTTTCAAATGCCAAATCTTAAATCTTAAATCAACCACGAAACACGGGCAATAATAAAATGAAGTGTAATCAGGCTATCAGCGGTGTGGAGTAGGGCTACGGGCATGAGTGTAATCAGGCTATCAGCTGTGTTTTAAATCGGGAGGCGGCCGGTGTGGCTATCAGCGGTGTGGAGTAGGGCTACGGGCATGAGTCTCCCCGTGTCATTTTAAACAGAAGTTGTAGACTACATGCATGCATATCGTAAATCAACCACGTAGTTTTCAAATGCCAAATCTTAAATCTTAAATCAACCACGAAACACGGGCAATAATAAAATGAAGTGTAATCAGGCTATCAGCGGTGTGGAGTAGGGCTACGGGCATGAGTGTAATCAGGCTATCAGCTGTGTTTTAAATCGGGAGGCGGCCGGTGTGGCAGCTTTTGTTATATGCACCGGAATTCAAGCGATGCGCAAATGCCAACGCATGCATATCGTAAATCAACCACGTAGTTTTCAATGCATATCGTAAATCAACCACGAGACTGAAACCGTAAATCAACCACGAAACACGGGCAATATCGTGAATTCACCACGTCCTTGTACACAATTTCCCCCAGAAATTCCCCCATTTTTTTCGTGAAGACTTTACGACTGGCGCGAGATAGGGCTCGCCTACAGTAGGTTTTTTTTGTTTTTTTTAATTAATTGAATACTTAACAGTGCGAGGTGGGAAACGTATGCATATTAGTATAACTGGTATACCTGTCTCTTATGACATCAATAATCTGAAGCAAATGCTTCACAAAACTGTTTCCATTCAGAAATATTCTTGGGATGTCTGGTGCAATTGCTCTCTTGAGATCACGTCACAGCAGCTCTGATACTAGGCCACTCTAGATGGGAATTTGCTTGTATGCATTGGGTTGTTGTCCTGTCCATCGCCAATCCTCTTTTGAGCTTCAGTTGGAAGACAAGAGGTCTTACATTTTCCTGCCAAATTTCTTGACACGATTGGGATTTTTTTTTTGTTGATGTCAGAAATGTATTCAGGCTCTGAGGCATGCAAAGCAGCCCCTAACCATTGTGCCCCCTTGCCCATATTTCACATTTGGGATGGGGTTCTGAGGCCTTTTTTCCTCCACATGTAGCACTGTGTCCCTTCAAGTCAACATCTCAAGTTTGGCTTCATCTGTGCACAGACTATTGTGCCAGTGTAGCTGTGTGGAACACTCAAGGTGTTCTTTTCAAAACCTCAAAAATGATAAAAGTGAGTATGATCGTTAAAAGCGGAATGCAAGCATTCCAACATTCCAATTGGCTCCGGTGGCTGTCGCCCAACCACATCATAGCTCATTACCATAATATTCACTTAAGTTCAATTACAAACTGTCCTTTCATGGGTCCTCATTAAATCTGATATATTGGGTTTGGGGCCCTTTCAGATGAGTTTGTCCTGGGCCTTACCAAAGGACCTGCCTCTGACTGAACCCTGGACAATTGGTGCCTTCTTGGCAGCCTCCAGAGCTGGTAAGTGGGTATGGGTATTTGAAAGCACTTTGAGTCAACTATTCTGATATTGTGGTATATAAATACATTGTGATTTGATTTAGCGAAGTAGGCTAACCATGTATCGACTTACAGAGTACAGTCATTGAGGCCAACATTTTAAACTGAAGATTTAAAAAAAAAAAAAAATACTCGCACAAACCCAAATTCAACTGACCTAAGACTAAGTCAACAGAGTAATACTTCAAAGTGACTGGATCATGAAGTAGATTTTTTTTTTCAGATTCCTATGTTTCTAGACTTGTTACTTGCATGAAATCTACAGTATCATTTCAATTGAAAACATAAACAAAGAGGAAAAGTTTTGGGTTTTTTGTTTTTTTGTTTTTTTGCTTTAATATTAATGCTGTGTGTGTTTTGTGGGGTGATACGAGGTTTTCTCTGTTACATCTCAAAATATAATTGTGTGTGTGTTGACATTGGTTATGGATATGGAATGGATGGGGATGGAGGAATCATTAGGGTGTGGATGGTGCTGGGTGTGTGGGGTTTGTTCAAAATTGAGTTTCACTTGGCACGCAGCAGCTGAACAGCTTCTTGATCCAGGAGCGTTTACGAGGCTTCACTTTATCAGCAGGTGCAGCAGAGGTGTTCCCGGATGGAGCAGGTGTAACTGTTTGTTGACCTGCAGTGGAAATAAGCAACAATTAGTAAAAGCAGAGGAGAGTGATTATTAAAATAAAATGATCACTATTAAAATGAATATTTTACCCTTTCAAAGTCATAAAAACCTTACCCTTGTCAGCAGCAACACCGATTGGAGACACCTTTGAGCTTCGCTTTCGTCTGTTTGGTATCTACACAAGGAAGAAAGGTGCTTTTAACTCACAGGCTGCCACTACACTGCTGTCGAAAAGGGAGACTGAAACTCTTTATGAAAAATATATATTTTTAAAGTTTGTCTTTTCTTACTGTACCTTCACTCCAAATTTGGATTTCTTCCCTGTTTTCATTCCACCTGCTGCTTTTGGCCCTGAGTCTGACCCGGGGAAAGCTGAGCCACTCAGGGCAGATGGGGCACCAGTGGCTTCTGCATTCAAGACTTCCCTCAACTTTGCCAGAAAGGTCATGTTAAACGAGTTGTCCTTTGGGTTCGCTGCTCTCTGCAGGATGTTTTTGGAGCCAAACTCCTTCAGCAGGAACTTCTCCATGGTCCTGTTGATGTTCTGAATCCCGGTGTTGTTTAAGTAGCCATGGACGTTTGGCACTCCAGAGGGACCGCTGAGCTCTGAGAGGATTTTATCAATGAGCTCTTGAAGCCCCTTATCAACGGAGGATCTCCCTCCATCCCTCATGTTCGCCAACAGACGCAACATGAGGACACTGGTCAAGCAACCATCAGGTCCTCCTGCGCTTGCTGTATCTGGTTCATCTGCAGCGTCCTGCTGAGCAGGTATGTCCAAGTGAAGCTTGTCCAACACCTGGTTGACCATCAGGTCGGTGAAGAAGCTCACCATGCTGGCATGCACCTGCAATGCAGAGGAGTCTGGATGGATTGTGTCCAGCTCACAGCTGGCAGTGCTTGACCTGGCGCTTTGGGCCCTGCTCTGAGAAGATATTGCGTCCTCAGCCTTTGCTTTGGCTTGAACACCATCTACTGCATCAGCGGCAGCAAAAGCAGCACCTCTGAATTCTGCATTGTCCACAGAAGCAGCGTGAGCCACAAGAGGCAGAAAATAAGGCTGGAGCAAGTCTTTGATTGCTGCCTCTGCATAAGAGTACATCTCAGTCAGCTGTGAGCTAGGGCTGCATTGGCTTGTAGTCTCAGGCAGCCTACCCTCCTGTAGAACACCATGCATTTGGTCAACCAGGTGTTTGGCGACGTGGTCGATGCCTTCGTTGGACAACACTTTCTCCAATATCCTGTCGATGCCTGTTGGGTCTTGGGATTCACCCTCTTGTCGCAGCACACTAACAACTTCAGGCAGATCAAGTGAAGCCATGCGATTGGCACTGTAAACGCGAAGCTCAGTCACAGTGGAAGGTCGCGTCACCGTAACGTCAGGCAGGTCAGGAGAAGGCCTGCGCTTGGCACAGTAAATGCGAAGCTTAGTCACGGTGGAAGGACGAACAGCATTAGCAAGAGCTGAGACAGGACGCCGCCATGCTGCAGTGCACTTGTGGAAGGCTGCCAGGGCACCTTGCATCCGCAGCATGCCGCCCAGACCTACAGGAGCTCCAGTGGTCCTATCTGAGGAGGACGAGCCTGCACTTTTAAACCTGTCATTGGAAAAAAACAGACAAACAATTAAACTTATTTAGAAAGTCAGGGTTTTTTTTTTTCATTTTTAGAAAGCTGCATTTTGTTATCTTCAGATGTGTGTCCATGGCTGGGACTGGGACCAAAACAAGGCCCATTTTTTGTGCAGGCCCCTAAATTGTGGGCCAGTCTCTAAGGAAACTCACAAAAACTCTGCCCCTAAGGACTGTCGCGGCACACCAGGAAATGCCCTCTATGCCAAAATAAGAGTACAGGCCTGTGTGTGCCTCCAAAATGGCTGTATGAGATTGATTTTCTGAATTTATGGGTTACTTTCTGATTTGACCTTGAGGGGCTGTATGAGTAGCACTCCAGATCTCTCTCCATACGCGCAAACGCTGGTAGAATCAGACCCATGGAGCTAGAGCTGGCCACCTTCAACACAGTCTGACAAATCTCCACAAACTGGCTCCTTGTCATCTGAGATCAACAGAAATGCATGTTGTTACAAAGTTGATCCTTTAACAGGCGAAATTAATCATTTAATAACAACATGAAAATACTGTGAAACAGCATCAATACTTACAGGGGGATTCAACAGGCTGCTGAAAGCCATCCAGTCCCTGTCAAAAAATATAAATACATTTAATTGTGACATTTTAACAGAATATCTGAATAAACCAATCTGTGGGATGGGGGGAGTCTAACATAAACATTAAAATCAACATTAAAACTACAGTCGGCAAGTAGGATGAGGGTTTACGAATTCCGTACTTGCTGAATACACATTTGAGCTGTTTTGATGTCATATGCAGCTTGCAAATCCAGGGAGCACACATTACAACAAAAATAACGCTGATGGTAGATTTAGAGGTAGAGTTTGTAATTGGTTTAGCAGCTTAATTCCAAAATGTATGCTGCCCAATTATGATGCCTATTCACCTTGCCCAGTTATCCTTTTCTTATTTTCCACCACCATACATTTCTAAGTATTCAGACTGGGAAAATTACACCGTTCATACATAAAAAAGTGGATCTGCCCTGTGTCCGCCATTTTGAATGTCCAGTAAGTAAAACATGCTCTACTTTTTATCTCAAAAATATTCATGCAACAAATTTGGGAATGGGCAGCATAGTTACAATGGGCAGCACATTCTACCTTTAAGGTTTAGCATGGTGCAAGAATCACAAATCATAAAATCTTGATTAGTAACATAGCAGAAGCGCAACTCACTCCTCAGAGAGGTTGGAAATATATTCCTGCACTGTAAATGGTTGAGGTGAGCTTGGTCCATCAGAGTGTGAAGACCCAGGTCCAGGCTCATACTGGAAAGGATCCTCTGTGCCTGAAATCGTCAGACACATGTCTATAAAATGCACCCAGTTTCTCTCTATTTTTAGACATTTTTAGATAGGTTTTTTTTAGAGATGTATAATAGTCTAGTGAGTATTTAACTGAGGATATACTGACCTTTCCTCATCTTCTGCAAGGACCTAACTTCATTTAAAAAATAAAATCAATCTTTTCAGCACAGAAAATGCTGTTTTCCTCCTTCACAAATGCAGAGGTGTATGACAATGTGTCTCACTGCATCAACTTGGACTACACAGAACATGATGTCATTACTGACATCACAGAGGTAAAGATTATAGCATCAGTACTATGACCAAATGGAACATTCTATTCACTCTAATAATAATAATGAGCCTACTAATACTATCATCACTAAAAGAGTCTACTTTCTAAAACAAATAAATAAACAGGACCCCCCCCCCCCCCCCAAAAAAAGAAAGAAAACACTACAAAAGAACTTTACTCTGCAATTTTTATCAATCTTTTTTTTTTAATTTAATTAACAACATACAATAGGAAGAGACTGCAGAGGGTGACCAAAACAGCGCAAAAAAATCATAGGCTGCCCCCTGCCTCCCATAACCACCTATAACTCCCGCTGCCTATGTGCCAGGAGTATCATTAAAGACCCGTCTGACCCTGGCTTTCATCTCCTCACACTGTTGCCCTCTGGCAGACGCTACAGATCCATAGCAATCAGAACCAACAGAAAGAAGGATAGCTTCTTCCCCAAAGCTGTCACAACACTGAACGCACAATTGTGGGAATGTGTCCACTTATCAAGGACTCCATGTGCCTCGAAGGGAGGCTTAAAATCTCATTAGACTTTATATAATGGCAATAAAAGGCTTTGTATTATATTTGTTGTTGTACTTGTATAACATTAACATGATTTAATCAATTTTTAAATAATTTTTAAACTGTGTGTTTATTTGTTTATTTGCTTATTTCTTTGTTTATTTAGTATACATACTTATTATACAGCATGATGGTCAGGTCATTGCAAGCTGTGTTGAAATGAGCTAGGCTAGGCCTACAGTATATATACTGTAAATAAACTGCTTACTTATTTACTAGCAAAAAAATAAGTAATAGATGAGGTTAAGCCGTGCTAATGTATTCCTGGTGATTTACAACTCACCTGAATGTCTGTGTCTCATTGCTAGGAGAGAAAGACAGGGTCTCCTTTTTATTCATACTTTTAATGCAAACTTATTTACGGCACCTTTCTATGTCCAGACAGGGCCATTTCACGGCATTTTCAGGAGGCCCTGGGCAAAGAGGGTTCCATTGTCCTTTTTTTCTCTTCAAACTAATGGGGACGGGGAACTTCAAGAGTGATTTTGATAGTAGCATCATTGCACTTATCGCTCATTGAATTCAGGGAGATGTTGCCACACTCCCACTCTCTGCTGTCATTTGCATAAGTACATAACCAGTCATACCAGCGCCCTGTCAGATGGGAGCCCAAGGCAATGGCCTCCTTTTGCTTGTCTGTTTATGACAAGCCCAGATGTCTGATTGGTCTACCTCTGCATTCAGAAGATCAAGCACTCAAGGCGTCATTTTAAGCAGCCCCTGTTGACAGATTGATATATAAAATACATAGAATATTGAACTAAACCCATTTGCCCCACCTCAACCCCAAATTCAACAGAAAAGGGTGCACCTTTCATCAAATGTTTAAATGTGGTTACACATTGCTACATTGTTGCAATGCAGACTGAGGAAGGCACACGCCAAAACGCATCTGTGCACAAAAAAAAAACCAAAAAAAACATTTGATGCAAGGTGCGCCCTTTTCTGTTGAATTTGAAGTGTTTTGGCCAGCACACTCAAGGAACTCTGAGTGAAGCCTGCTACCTGCTACAATTGCCCCACCTCAAACCCCCCCCCCCTCCCCCGCCCCCTGGTTGTTTAGGTCTAGAACGCGCCACTTCTGGGAAATTTCTGGTTTACACGTGCTGTGACAGCCGCAGGTTCATTGGCGGTTACCATGTTTGGTTTTATAGTATTCCTCCTGTATGGCTCTGTATTCCCCACTTCAGCGTCTGCCCAGGAGCTCTTGTTCATGTTGGAACAGGGTGTAGCCTATATGAAGACCTCTTTTCCAAAATGAGATATATTATAAACTATTTTTGACTTTTTGCATTTTAATATTGGAATTGACTGTTAGAAGTCCTATCATCTATGTTTGACTTCTTGTCATCCAAATGTTTTGAGTTTTGAATTTGCATTGCAATTCAATGGAATGCCCAGTACAAAAATGTAAATTTCACAACATTCTACAAAATGGATGTGTCTCATTTTGGAAAAGAGCTCTTATATAACTTCTTTTTTTACTAGCAGTGGCGTTTTGTACAACCGTTTAAAAAAAATATTAGACTACTCAGTATGTAAGGGTCTAAATAGTTACAACACAGTTGTACTATATATATGTATATAACACACACTTTCAATGAATATACATATTAATGTTCATTGTGTGCTGCTACAATGTTTCAAATGCTATTCAAGCCAAGATGGGATATTTTCTTTTCCTGGCTATTTTATGTCCATGTGCACATGTGGTGTGCAGACAGGTGCATTTTGCATTAGTGTTTTATTGTGGATGGATTTTTCTTCATACAATCATACAAAATGAGTTGGTAGTCAGTTCGCTTTTGTCATTTTGAGGAGCACTACGCATTTCATTGTAATTAAGGGGGAAGTGGAAGTGTATGCAACTTCTGCCCTATATACGTGTCTCCCGTCTTTGATGAGAATATAGTGGGAATAGCGAGTACAGTTTTTCGTAAGTATTTCTCGAATGGCACGAGATATGGTTGCACCAACAGTGAGCTCCATGTTGAGGAAAACAAAGCGGCTCGCAATACGCACCAGATCAGTACCTCGCATCTGATTGTGCATCATAGCCAGAACTTCCAGCTCACTCTCCACACCAGTTCAAACCTGATGCGAATGAGCTGTTCTTTACTGTGGAGATAGGTGCATTTATGTATCCTTTGTCCTTCGGCATTTCATCAAAGAGGCTAACAAGATATTGTCTGATGATGTTAACTGATGCTATATAGGCTACTAAATATTAGTAGTGTAGAATTTTGACTACATCAAGGTGAACCAATATTTTTAGGATGGCTGTGACAGGAGCTGCCCCTGATCTCACAGAATTCTGAACATTTTCAAACATGGCCTCTTGGGCCAAAATCTCTGTGGCAGTTTAACACATTTTGCCAAAATTCTGTGAATGCAATCATGTTGCAGGAGCTAATTGTCTTTGTGATCTCAAACCAGTTCAAACTTGTCTGGATCAAACTGGTTCAAGCCAGCTCAAACTGGTTCCAACTGGATAAAACCGGTTGAAAATGGTTTGTGTCAAACCGGTTCAAACTGTGTCATCCAGAACAAACTGGTTCAAAACAGATTACACTGGTTTGGGTCAAGCTGGTTCAAACCAGTTGAAACTGGTTTAGGTCAAACCAGTTTAGTTTAGGTTTAGGTCAAGCCAGCTCAAACTGGTTCCAACTGGATAAAACCGGTTAAAAATGGTTTGGGTCAAACCCGTTCAATATAGGGATGCAAATTATCGATTAATGCATTAATCATTAGTTGATAGCCTTATCGATCGACTTACGATTAATTGATAAGCGGCGTTTCCCCCCCCGAAATATCAATGTTTCTCGAAAAAAAAACTACTAAATCTAAACATTTTAATTAAAAATTGAGATAATATACCACATTTAAATTAATTCCATTTCAATTCCTTAATCCAAAGGTGATTTAAATATTCCCACTATTCACACCCCTTTTCACACACACTCTTCACATGCCCATTTCATCTGGGTCTCTTGTCAGTTGAATTGTCGATTAATTGCGATTAATGTTTTTTAATCGATTAATGCATTGATCGATTAAAGTCTTTTGCAATCGTTTGCATCCCTAATTGAAAATGATTTCATACGGAGTAAACCGGTTCAAAACAGATTAAACTGGTTTAGGTCAAGCTGGTTCAAACTGGTTTAGGTCAAACCGGTTCAAACTGGTTCAAACTGGTCTTGAATGAGGGCTCCTGTCCATCGATAGCAGTTAATTGGTGCAATGTTATTGTGACTATTATAACATTAACAATCATTATAATAATGCAATTTGTGACCGCTCTCACATAAATATTTCTGTGAGTCTGTAGCAGTGTTGATGTGGTTGGTTACATTCTCAGGAGCGCTATTGCCAAGTAAATCACATGAACGCTCTGCACATGGGTGGAGTTCATCGTTTCAGTACCCATTTCAAGGGGGGGGGCATGATGTGGTGATAAATTCATAAATTCTAGCCATCAGAGGGTGTGTGTGGGGGCGCATGGATGACTGGGCATGCTGGGCTTAGGTAGAACCCAGATTCTGTGGGTTTTGTGTGTGTTGTGCTGTTCTTATCTTTTACACTTTGAATTTCACTATTTTTTCCACCGTTTTCATTGTCACACACACAACACACAACAGAGGAGTTGTCTTAAGAACTTTTACTGGTAGGTTCATCTTCAATACAACATGAAGGCTGACAGTTACATTCAGTGTGTACATAACTGCTCATACATCATTGCAGTTATAGCCATAAGAAAATAGTAATGATGGCAACAGCTTTACACTATAATAAATACACTATATTGACAATAAGCATTAACATCAACTGATTACATAGCACTGATAACAAAAATCTAGGAAACATTCATAGTTATGCACGTTGTCAGACCAAGCCTCAAACAGAGATCGGAAAGTAGATGATAATCAGGCAAGAGGATCAGGTATGCTGAGCTCAGTGGAAGTAATTTCCATTCAATACCTGCCAGCTAATGTTTCAATTAGTTTATTGAGTTATTTCACAGAGGATATATACAGATGAAGTCGTCTATTCCATTGTTTCCATTCAAGACCGGATCAGGAAGGACCTCTATGTCACAGCAGGCCTTGATGTCTCTGAGGGCGCTGCAGTCGAAGTTGGCCACCAGTTTGTGCTTGCCTACTCTGTACGGGGAGATGGGGATCTGCAGACGCACCCGGTGATTGGCCGGCAGGTGGGGGACACTGGCAAACACAATACAGATGTTACTGCTGGCCGATATGGAACAATATATACGTATATGTCAAGATATGGACTACTTTATAGCACGATAACGCAATATATCAGAATATACCACAATTACTTATGTTTTCAGTTATTTCTCTTTATTTTCTCTTTACTGTGTCATGATGCAAAACCACAGCTCTTTGAAATGAATCTTTTTTTATTCTTATATATTATACGAATGTTATACGGACTTACGTAGAATGTGCATAGTGACAACACAAAATGTTACAAAATATTAACTTACATATTATTATTATTATTAATAATAATAATAATAATAATAATAATAATAATACATCAGTTTAAAACACAAAATGTTTTGAACAACACAAAATGTTTTGAAATTATATTACATTGTATATTAGCTGTAATACTGGATAAAATCTGATAGTAATGGTAGAGAAGAAAGGGCATGATAGACAATTTTCAATCACGTTGTGTCATTTGCTTTGGAAAAAAGGTTCAGCTAAATGTAGTGCAATACAATTGCAACATGCACAGGAATACAATGACAAGTAGGACTAGCATGCAGTGCCCACCTATATAAGTGTGTGTATGGTGTGTAGTTTGTCTCTCTGTGTGTGTTTGTGTGTGTGTGTGTCAGTCTCACCTGATCAGCATGGTGTTTCTCACTAGCCCACTGCCCGAGATCCTAAGGAGGCCGTGCCTGAGAGGGCAGTCCAGGTCGTTGTGGAACATCAAGTCCACACTCATCTCCATGTACTGGTGGCACGTGCTTGGCGCCTAAGAAGTTCAAACACACATTTTCACTGTGTTTTTCGCTGCTTTTTTAAACGTATCATTATATTAGTAAATGCATCGTCTTTGCATTCAAGACCATCATGGTCAATATTCCAAGTGCCTGGAAATTAGCCTCAACAATGGACTCTTTTGGATGTCATGTCATAAATGGATTGCTATGACTGCCTTGCTATTCACACCACTACAGTAAGTTACAGTAAATTCACTGTTTTCTGTCACTGACAGTACAAAAGGTAGCTATACAAGTGTCAAAGGGGGGCAAAATCGACCTTAAAGTGTCCGTAGTGTGAGTAGCTGGGCCCGCAAACACTTAACGTAACGCTGTCTATTATTTAAATATTTCATAAAGCTGCAATAAGCTTTGATAATTCCATAGCCAAGCCAATCTGAACGAGCTCATTCTAAGGTTACAGTTTTGGGGAATGGTTCCCATACCCGTCTCTGTGTGTGCTAGTCATGCCCAGTTCAGTTTGCGAGTGTGTACCAACCTTGATGGTGAGTGTGGGGTCCTCCAGTACGATGTTCTTCTCAGCTAGGTAGCTCTCCCTGGGGTTCTGCTCACTAAACACCAAGGCAGACACCTTCATACTCTCATTGCCCAACATTTTGGATCCATATGCAGAATACGGGATCTGGATAGAAATCTCCAAGTCTGCAAACACAGGCCCACACAAACCCCATCATGATGATCATCCCATGTGCACATTACAAGTCATTAGAGCATACTCTATATGACAGGACTATAAATGGAACCTCAGTATATAAGTTGCACCGCCCAAAAAATGCATAGTGGAGGAGAAAACACAAAATATTGCACCAAAATACAAATAGCACCGTTGACGACAGCACTTAATTCAAGCTCCCATTTCGCAAACTTTTTGGCCTTGCTGGCACCTCTAAACACAGATGAAACACTTATGTGTGCTGATAATGGCACAAGCTTTGAGCATCCTCTCACAACTTTAGTGTAGTATAGTGTAACACTACAACTAAGCGTTAACTGCACAAGCACACCAAAAGAGACAAAAGCTGCTAACTGTTGCTGGACTATTTTCAAAGCGAGAACGGTATGAGCGACAAAAGCGAGTATGACCGTTAAAAGCAGAATGGAAGCATTCCAACATTCCGAACCACATCACATCTCATTATCATAATATTCACTTCAACGTTAAACTGCCGCTTTTGTCTCTTTAGTCACCAGATCCTCTATACAAGGTCAATTACCACATTGTCGCCTTTCGTGTGTTTGTGCGGTAAATCATAGGACAGGCCAAACCAAGAAAAAGGTGTGACATGTAGGTGTGACAAATATGTGTATGATATCCATAAAATGCTATTTTCTTACTGTACACAGGCAGCCACATGCTCAATAATGCCCTGGTAGACCCACCTTGTTTAGGCTGCAGCTGGACGTCCCTCTCCTGCCTCCACACCAGGCTGACGGGCACGCCCGTGTACCTCATGGCCTGGGCGTTGAGCTTGACGCTCAGCTCCTGGGAGGTCTGGTGCTCGCTGTGGATGACCAGGGTCAGCTCCACGTCCTGCCCGACGGTCGACTGCTTCTCCTCGGTCAGTTTCACGGTGAGCCTTTGGAAGTTCTCCGGTTCCTCCGGTTCCTCCACTGGAGGCAGAGTGGGCCTCTCCATATCTCCTCTCCTCACTGCCTCCTCAAACACGTCACGCTCTCGCTTAGAGCCTACCAGGAAGAACACCAGCACACAGCACTTTATACATTATACAGTACATCACTTTATGGGTCTATGAATCCTTCAAGGGCCGTACTATGAACACAAACCAGGATTTCCCCCTGCACTTTAGGCCTATATCGAAGGTGGACACCCTTTCAACAGACCCCACCTTTACTAGGTCCAATGAAAATATAACTTAATATTGCCAAATGTAATTCTGTAAACAGCGTTTGAGACATAGGTTCCCCACCCCTGAAGGTAATGAGGCTGCCTGACAACAAACACCTCCTGACCTTGACTAGATCCCTTGGAAAAATCAAGATTTTGTTTCGTGAACGTAATAAATATACTTTAAAGCTGCTTTACAAAAAAAGTGTAAGCTATTTTTGGGTGTATCCTATCATGCTAAACATGAAGCAGAACATTATGGTCCTTCAGATTCCGAAGCTACACTACAACATTTATATCAGGAGAACTTTGATGTACAGTAGAGAAGTTTCTTCAACCATTTTATCGGAAAATTAGGAGCCAATCCTGTCATTGCCCCCTGTATCGTCCCCGTAACTGCCCAATTCTCTCTATTTGTAGTTGTCCGTGAGGTCCTGGCGTCTGTTCTTGCCCACAGCTTTGGTGCTGATGTTCTTGCCCACAGTCCTGGTGTCGGTGTGGAGTTTGCGCTTGGAGCCGTCCCTCCCCACCATCCAGGACACCTGGTCCGCGTTCACCTCCGCGAAGACGAACGGCGCGTCGTACTTCATGTCCGTGTGGCCCTCCAAGATGGCTTTAACGGGGCATGGACCGCAGCAGTACACTCCTAAAGGGAAGAGGACAGATGAACAATGAGCACCTCAAGAGTGAGCAAAACATGAGTAAGAAACCAATATGAATGAATTAAGATATACAGTACAGTGAGTCATGATGTGAAAGATAGAGAAGACTTGGAGGAATTGTGTGTGTGTGTGTGTGTGTGTGTGTGTGTGTGTGTGTGTGTGTGTGTGTGTGTGTGTGTGTGTGTGTGTGTGTGTGTGCGTGTGTGATAGCCTGCCACATCCATGTGGATAACTAATCTGAAAATATTGTGAAATCTTGGTGTGTGTGTGTGTGTGTGTGTGTGTGTGTGTGTGTGTGTGTGTGTGTGTGTGTGTGTGTGTGTATGTGTGTACCTTTGCTCTCCTCCTGAGGGGTGGGGTCCAGCACCTGCCAGCCGTCATATGTTGAATCCCTGGAGAGGTCTGGACGCTTCATCCATGCCTCAACCCATACATGGAAGTTCCTACACACACACACACAAATTCATTGTAGATTAATCTGTACAATAGACAATAATAGTTTATTGCAAAATGGACTATTTCGTATACTGTGGAGTGCATGTACAGTATGAGTAAACTCACCAGACGCTGTCCTGGCTGGCCTTAGCGCGTTCGCCGTTTTCATCGTAGTACGAGTCAATAGTCAGGCTCTTGTCCGTGTCGTGGGCCGAATTGAAGTTGGTGACCACACGGCAGGGGATTCCCAAACACCTCATAACTAGTAGCAGTACAGTACACACGCACACACACACGCGCGCACACACACACACACACACACACACACACACACACACACACACACACACACACACACACACACACACACACACACCACATATCACTATCTTGCACTGGGGAAAGTGTACTGTAAAACAGTATGCTGTAGTACATGAGTCAGAGGGTTTAAATTGCAACCAGTCATGTCTATGACTGCAAAAATACCATATTCTTCATGAATCTGAAGATTAAAATATGACTATTGCAGAGCTTTGAGCTACGTGTCTGTCTGTATCTGTGTGTGCTGTGCGTGTGTGTCCGTTTCAGTATCTTCATTGTATGTGTGTGTGTGTGTGCGTGTGTGTGTGTATGTGTCAGTATCTTGATTATGTGTGTGCGTGTCTGTGTCAGTATCTTTATCGGTATGTACTGTTCTCGTCAGTATCTGTAGGCCTATCTGTTTTAAGCTCACCAGTGCACATCACCCCGGCGAACACCCAGCACTGGCCGTAGTTGACGGGTGCGCAGCGCTTCTTGTACCACTGCCGGAGGATGTCCACGCTGCCGCTCCACTGGGTGGGGGCCACACCCCCTGAATACGGAGCACTCCAGCGGCCAGCTAGCACACCGCGGTCGTCATTAGCGTTGATCTGTGGGGGATGTCAAGAAAATGAACTTTTAGATCAGCAAACTATCAATAAAGTCACACGGACACAGTCTGTACGTTTTTAAGACTTCGGGCCCAAGGAGAGAGAAAGGAATGCCTCACCAAGGAGTGCCTTCAGCGACCTCAATCTAATGACACTAACATTCCAGTCTCGGTCTCGTCATTTTATTATTTTAGAATATGTGACATCTGTATACATTTACTTCCTTCCAACTTTAAATTCACCATCTGTGATTAGCAGTCTCCGGGTGTTTCTTTGTCATTCGTTTACCCTGTAGCCTCTTACTGTGTGTGTGTGTGTGTGTGTGTGTGTGTGTGTGTGTGTGTGTGTGTGTGTGTGTGTGTGTGTGTGTGTGTGTGTGTGTGTGTGTGATGACTGGGCGTGGTGAGTTCTGTAAAACAGAGTCTTGCAATATGTGTATGAGTTCATATTTTTACATACTGTATCAGCAAAACTGTGCTTGGCTTTTACTCCTTGAACCTTTTGAATTTTTTCACTCTGTTGGACCTCGGTATGCTTGCTGTAGGATACACGTGCGCGGGCACGATTCGTGCATGAGCGCATTTATTTATGTAGCTCCAAGCCATGTTCAAGTAAAGCAAGTTTGTTTATCTTAGTCTCAAGACAAATTAACAGACCAAGGATATGGATCACTGGAACCATGTCATGTGGTCTGAAGAGACCAAGATAGACAGATTTGCTTTAGATGGTGTCAAGCATGTGTGGTGGTAAACAAGTGAGTTTTACGAAATTTGTATCATCTGGCTAGTCAAGCATGGTAATGGGACTGACATGGTTTGGGGACGCATGAATTCCGTCAACATTGGAAATCTGAATTACACCTAAAAGAAACATGCATGTCAACATGCACTGTGACTACTGAAGCAGATCATGATACTCTCCATCGGATTTCATTCAAATCTCACACCAATCTATTTAATCCAGGTGCAGACTCAAAATGTAAAAGTTTAACGTAAAGAAAGGTTCAAACACACACACCGATGACCTCCCTTTTAATCCCCTTTCATTTCAAGACGATTTGGGCCAACATGGCCCCTTCTCTATCAGATTTTAATCTGGGGTGTACTCACTTTTGTGGGTACATGTTCAAACATGAATGGCTGTATTTTGATTTTTTGTGAGTGAACAACAAATGTAAGTGGTTATATATTGTTAACAGGTCACTGATCATTGTGCCAAAGGGACATTTCTATAATGTTGTCTATGAAAAGATATCTTACAAATCTACAAAAATGTGAGGGTGTACTAATTTATGTGACATACTGTGTGTGTGTGTGTGTGTGTGTGTGTGTGTGTGTGTGTGTGTGTGTGTGTGTGTGTGTATCTGTGTGTGTGTGTGTATCTGTGTGTGTGTGTGTCTGTTTGTGTAGCATGTGAGCGTGCGTGCGTGTGTGCCCCCATACATACCATGGCACTGATGACCCTCCCTACATAGATGGGATTGCAGCGTTCAGAGAAGTCTTCAGCAGAGTCGCACAGGCACTTGGGGTTCACATCTAGCAGCTTCAGACAGATGTCAACCATGTCTTCCTCAAACTGCAAGAAACAGGGAGGAGTGAAGTGAAGCAAGCATACACACGCACACGCACACACACACACACACACACACACACACACACACACACACACACACACACACACACACACACACACACACACACACACACACACACACACACCAGGGGGATGACCACAGTAAATGTTGTGTCTTAAATCATCCCGGGAGCGAGGCCAGCTATCATATGCCAAACATGCTTTATTGTACACCAAGCACTCAGAGTGCAGACTAGTGAAGTCATTAAAATAATTTCTGCTATAGCTGCAGGATCTGCCTTTAATATTCCATCGGTCATTTTCATTTTCAAATATTTGCTACATTGTCTCACAACTACGTAGAATCAGGGCAATTGTTACTGGAACCTATATGCACCCACCAGACATCCCATCTTTAAGGCGGGAAAGTTGCCTACAACCTCTCTGTCTCCCATATAACGAAGTGTCATTTAACCACAGTGCTGTTGCATATCTCTGTAGGCCTACCTGTCCAAAGTTCCAATCCATGGGCCCCATGTGGTCACTGGAGCCTCTGTAGATGAGGCCGTTCTCATTCATCACATACTCCTGCCTCTCATCCTCATCCTGGAGGTACACCGAGTCATCTACGCACGCACACACACACACACACACACACACACACACACACACACACACACACACACACACACACACACACACACACACACACACAAATAGGTATATTAATGAGCAGGCAGATATGACTAGTCAGCTGAGACCTCATGATTAGAGGGCTTAGTGACAGGGTAGCTGGTTCAAATCTCACCCAGTAGTAATAACTGTAAGGCAAGGCAAGTTTATTTGTAATGCGCATTTCACACACAGATGCAATTCAATGTGATTCACAAATAAGTAAAAAGCAAGGAAATTAAATTTAAAGAAAATTAAACTGTAGGCCTAGGCCTATGTTGCTTTGGATGAAATCGGCAACTAAGTGTAATGTGATATAAGAAGGTTCCTCAGTTCTCCACATGCCACAGGCTCACATTCACATACCTGTACACCAGGGGTTGAAGAGAACCGTCAGGTTGGCGACTGGTTTGGAGATTGCATTCTGTGAGCCGACCTTCACAGTCAGAGTGTGCAGGCCCACACAGGCATTGGCTGGACTGCTGATAGCCAAAGTGACGGAGGAGTAGTCACTGTCCTGCACCTGGGCTGTCCAGCCAGATTTTGCATTGGTCTCCCCCAATCCAAACACACACCGAGTGCCCTTTGCCTCCGATGGCCATGCCCCTGCAGGTCAGAATCGTGAACACTCAAATGAAGTGAAAGTGAAAGCCCCTTGGGAAACCCCAACTCCCATTGTCATTGTGACACAGCACTCCACAGCACACAAGTGAACACTGCACACAAGAAATTGCATTTATGCCTCACCCGTGCAAGGGGGCAGACCCCAATGGCGCCCCAAGGGAGCAGTCCGTTGGGACGGTACCATGCTCAGGGCACCTCAATCATGGAGGAGGATGGGGGAGAGCACTGGTTGATTACTCCCCCCACCAACCTGGCGGGTCGGGAGTCGAACCGGCAACCTTTGGGCTACAAGTGTGACACCCTAACAGCTTACCCACGACTGCCCATGTCATGGTTGTGCTCTAATGTCTGCTTTTAAGTCATTACTGAGTTAATTCAACACTTGAGAGTAGACCAACTGCAAGTGTTCAATTCAATTCTCTCAGTGCTGACTATCAACAGACATTAGCCTTCAGTGAATGATTCATTTTACAATGTCAGGGTTTCCAAATAAGAAAGAATATGCTATAATAGTGGAATGATGGATCCGAAAATCACATGAATAAAACGCACCTGTCTCCACAGTGAAGAGCAGCTCATCCGCATCAGGTTTGAACTGCCGACTGGTGTGGAGGGTGAGCTGGAAGTTCTGGCCACGGCGCACTACGAGACGTTTGGTGCTGCTGATCTCCTGCGTACTGTGAGCCTTGCTGTTTTCCTTGACGCGAAGGTCAACGCAGAGGATTTCTACCAAAATACGATGGAAACTCGTCAAACTTCACTGACACATTTAAATGAATGACTAAACTAGCCTACATAGAAGAGAACCGACCTGTCTGTCTTCGTGCTCATCAAGACAGCTTGCACACTCCGGCGTTAAATAAGTGAATTAAACATCTCTCTCGTGCCTGATGAGGTAGACTAAATTCTAGAACTATCCATGTTTTCTTAAAATGTAGCCAGCATTCACTGTCTGCGAATATAGCTGCATAAAGACGCTGGTCAAAAATGTGATCAAGTTGACAACATGGTTGACAGTAACAGCTATATGCAAAAGTAACACACATTAGGTGTTAAAAACACTTCAAATACATAACGAGTCAACTTAACTCAGTAAAGTTAGGCCTAGGCTATATATAATTTTAAACAAACATATCTCAGCAGACTTACCAAGTGCCAGGGTACCGTAAGTCATCTTGTTGTAGTATAGCTTCGAAAAGACTGTAAAGATGATCAGAATTAGCTTGTTTTTTATATCGGTCCTGTCCCGCATCTTACCTGCTTGCTGCCCTCCCATTTCTTGGGAATTAAACATGTCAGTCTGATTGCCCAGGAGCGGACCGTGATGACGAGTGACTGAAAGGAGTTGCGAGACTTCTTTGGAAAGACTCTACCCATGCCGCTAGCCCATGCGAGAAGCGCTGGCTTCCACACCCCACCCCTCAAAAGTGAGTGATTGATAGCCTACATGAAAGGGAAAGTTTGAAACTTTTCTGTTTAGGCTAATAGTGTTCTTATATAGGCCTATTAGGTTCACCACAGTCACGTCAATAGTTCATAAAGGGAAAACGTGAATGGCACACTGTAGGCCTAGCCTATCCTTTTTTTGTCTGCCAATTCCACCCAGCATCATCATGATAAAACTGATGAAAACAACATGGCATAGTAATCATAATCTTTTCTTGTATGTTTCTGTGTAGCCTATCTATTTGCATTAAAACATTAAGCTACATTATTTTGTTTCAAAATAATCAGGCGGATGTAGCCTAGGTAATGCAGATGGTTCATCCATCAGTCTCCTCATTGCCCCCCAAGGGCTGTCTAACGCCCCCAGGAGGGGAGCTGTAGAGCCCCTGCTGAGAACCCCTAGTGCAGGGGTATTCAATTAAAAGTCACAGAGGGCCAGTTTTTCAAATTCCCTCCAGTGAAAGGCCCGAATCTGTATAATTGTGAGCAGCGCAGTGTCTGAGGTTAGGGTGCGAAACAAGCGGATAGCTTTCCAGACAGAATAGATATTCGCTTCTCTATTTCTTAGTAGCCTTAGGATGGTATATTTATGACACTGTTTCACATAAGATTTCACTCTCATGTGAATGCATAGTAGAGAGATATCCCCAACCTGAAGTGTTAGTGATTGCAAATTATGCATGGCCACAGATAGTACACATATTTTCACATATTTTCATTTTGTTCTGACCTTATGGGGGGCCACAGCCCTGCTCTCCAAGGGCCGCATCTGGCCCCAGGGCCTCCATTTGAATAGCCCTGTCCTAGTGGTTCCCACACTTTTTTTCTGCTGGGACCCCCGTAGGGACCTTAATATTTTCGCGACCCCACACCTTCCATTTTCAAAATGCAAAAACATATTTTGCTAAGCTTTAATGTTAATCACAGGACTGGTAAATAAATATGTTTAGGCTGTTACTCATTGAAGTGAATACTGTTTCTAACAACGTATGGGAAGGTTTTAGACTTTGCAGGAAGGTATGTTTATGCACACTTTGTGATGCTAAGTGTTCTGGTCCAGGGGGGCTCTTGAGAAAGTTTGAGAATGTTTTCACCCTCTTGGCTAAGAAAAAAAGAGCGCTGGTTGGTAAGGCTGTTCTTAAAAACAAGGCAGCCTGTCTTAAAGGCAAAGTGTGTGATTTTTTAAAATACTTTATTTCCAGAATTTAGGCTACTGGATGTTATCTTCATTTTCATGCAGCCAACTGATGTTCAACTGATGAAAATATATTTTCATATCGCTTAGTTTATATTACTGTTATCTGAAAAGATCACATTCATGAATGGGCATCATGCATTTCGAAATAAGCTACTAAAATTAAAGGCTGGACAGAGAAGCGGCAATATTAGCACAAAACAAGAAATTTGGAAGTGTTATGCCCCTGTAATGTGCATGATGTTAACAATGGCAAATGCAAATGTCAATTTTGAGGACAATACAGTACATGGGTTCTAAATTTTTGTTTTCTCCTGTCTGCGTGACACTAGCTGCGCACAACTCAACCTCTGATTGTTAGAAGCTCACGTGATTTGCTGCCAGTGTTTTGCCCCTCCTCACAACATCGTGTTTATAAACACGGTGAATCCATGTATAAGAATACTTGAAATTGATGATATGGGTAGATGGGTCAGTGAAGTTAGTAGCACATGTCAGGGCAGCACAACGACCGTCAGTACCACTATTGTATGGATTTTTGTTTGTTGGGTTTTAGCGGACTATCTAAGAAGCATCATTCATTGCAGCATAACACTAATTACTTATCAATTTATGGGCATTAGATGTCGTTGTGCCACCTGACATCTGAGCCCAAAAAAACGTCTTTGACCCAAATATGAATGAAAACGAAAGGCTTGTGTATGGACAACAGGTCCCTTTTAATAACTACAGTACATATTTAGTAATATTTACATTGTGGGCAAGGAGGCTGGAGGGTTATCTGTGGGCTGAACTAGCGTCTTCATTTTCATATTGAGAAAAAAGCGATGAAGCAAATATTGCGTAATCCTGGAAGGGTAAAGAAAGATTGCTCTCTCATCCCTCCACCCAGCTGTTTGCAATGAGTCAATAGTCACCTCATGAAATGCTAGTTAGCAGGAGGGGAGTGTGTATGACTCTCACCAACTGCCCCCATATGCCATTCACAAATGATTGTGATTCTCACCAAATGCTCCCATCATAGAACCAACTGTGTCTTTCAGGGTTTTTTAATGCTGTGATTGAGGCAATTAGTAATAAAGTATTGTAAATGACAGGCAATCATGGATACTTAAAAAAGCTTAGCTTTAGAACTGTATATATTATTTATGCCAGATGACAGACAGACCACAGTTGATAAAATAATAGGCCAATACTCTAATTATGGCTCCAGGGAGTTATTGACATCTCTTCTGTTAATGCAGTAGCTGTACAAGGCTTAGGAAACATTAACCATATGGTGTCTTTGTCTGACTCACTAATTATTCTTTTCATCAGTGGGCATTTTGTCTTAAATGTGGGATGGTCATAGTTGATAGACTATAAACAGTGAAAATACCAGTGTTAATATGACTCTTAAAGAGTGGACATGAAGATAACTTTTGGTCCCACTCAAAAATAGGCTTAATTTTAAGCTCTGTTTAGTGTACTATTTTCAGAGTTAATTCTACTCAATTATGTATATTTAAGAGCTGTAGAATTGACATTACACTTGCTATCAGCAGAAATGTAAACACTGCTGGAGTAATTTGACTCTCACAGTCTTGTAAAAACTCTATCATTATTTATGGAAGTTACTCTGAAGCATGGACGCCCCATTTTTCAATAGACTCCTAAAATATGCGGTTCAGCAGTACTAGGAAGTTCCCTGTTCTTCTGTGCTCCATGTCATTGTGTGTGTGTGTGTGTGTGTGTGTGTGTGTGTGTGTGTGTGTGTGTGTGTGTGTGTGTGTGTGTGTGTGTGTGTGTGTGTGTGTGTGTGTGTGTGTGTGACTTTCCACCCATGAATAGCCTTTGCTCTTACTCTGTGGGGGAACTGTCCAACGCACCACTGAGGCAGACAGCTTTCCTTTGTACACCCTTTGCTCCTGAACTGGGGCAGTACATTGCCACAGTGTGGTGCTTGAGAGCAACAGTAACTCGCACCATACGTAAAGTCTTTACGAGAAAAACAGACAAAATCAACTTTAAGCCTCGTGGTGCCTTAACGTATAGCCTCGTTTCTCGTGGTTGGGCGACGAAAGGGGCAACTGACAATTGGGGTAGTTTGGTTCTGGGGGGAAGAATAATGCGGACGGACGTCAACAATCAAGCGTGACTGAAGGCTAACTGGAAACGACGGTAATCAAACATTTCAAACAAGTGATTTACGGTTAAGTTTAGGGTTAGGGTTAGGGTTAGGGTTAGGGTTAGGTTTAGAGTTAAGGTTAGGGATAATGTTGGAGGAAGGGAGACATGGCATGAGACAGCGCTCCCCTCCCGGAATGCACGCACGCTGCTCGGGTGGTCTCTCTCTCTCACTCGCTCTCTCTCACCCTCTCTCTCACCCACTCTCAACGACAGCACGCGTTGCCCAACTACGAAAAGTGAGGCTATATCGTAGCGGCACCACAAAGCTTGTAGTTGATTTTCACGAGAATGGGCTCTTGAGAGTCCAGAGGTGATGTTACTGGGGTCTTGTTTGATAATGTTGCTGCCAAGTTACAAACAGGATCTGCCTCCTAGTTTTCAGATGGGATCATTTTGAATTTGAAAGGTTGCCAACTTCTCATCGACCAGTATATAAATTCTCTTTCCCATTAAGAGTGATAGTGCCCAAACAACATTTTTTTTGTCCCAGGCCCGGTAGTAGAATAGTAGTAGCCTATAGTTTGATCTATTATTAGGGGTAAATCACCACTGGTATTCATTCTAGTTGTAACGCTGGTTTAAAAGCAGTAATTCAGTATTAGGCTTACTGTGAGTCTTCAGAGGTGGGTGAGTGAACTGGCCTACTGCCCAAGTGGTCAAGTGAGATTACCCCCACCCAGGATCATAAGCCGCCAGGTTGTTGGACAGCATTTGTACGTATGCTACAAAAGTCTTTCCCGCCCCCCCGTAATACAGGTATAACATTGACGAGGTAAAGGCATATATTTTGCCTCAGGGAATTTCTCTTTGAAGTTTTGTTTTGTTTTACAACTTGTAAAAGTACATGAAAACTTGGAAGGAAAGGATGGATGGAAAGTTATTTTGGAATGTTACACGACTACCTTTACTTGTTGCATTGCTGTTGTGGTAAATCTCGCCCTGTAGGCAAAGTGGATGGCAAGGCAGAAGACAGACACTCCTGTTACAATCACAATATATTGCCCTATGAATTTCCTAGAATTGCTTCTGACGCCTGCTGTGGGTGCTAGGGCCTACACACGCCTTTGCCCGGGGTGCACTCGGTCAGCTCTGTCTCTGTGTGTGTGTGTGTCTCTCTCTCTCTTCCCCCAGTCTCTCCTCCCTCAAAGAATATCTTGCATAATCACCCACATAACTCAGTGACACAGGGTTTTTGAGTCGCAGAAAAAAACCCTGTTTGTAGGGGTGTAAATCATAGCCTTCATGACAATACGATACGGTATCGATTTCTTAAATCAGGGATTCGATTTTTTTTTTATACTTAAGAATTCCCCACGATACCATGCGATTCGGTTCGATTCGATTTTTTCCAATTACTTTTCCACTACTATTGTGTTATGGAGCTAAGGCATTGCACAGGGGTCAGCGATTCGATCCATTTCGATTCTTAATAATCGAATGCCCCACGATACGATGCGATTTGATTAAATCGCCGGCCGATACTTCCGATACATCGATACATTTTATTTACATCCCTAGTTTGTACCAAGGGCTAAACCTGCCTGCTGCCTGAAATTTGGCATAGGCCTGGAAGCACTAGGGTCACCACCCGTCCTGCGTATGGGTAGCTGACTCGCTGCACATCCATCAGCAGCGACCAGGAAGTAGGCAGGAGATGACTAGTTGCCCAGGCCGTAGCCTACAGAAGAGTAGCCTACACTCATAGCTACTGGACTACAGAGGAAAACCCTCATTTTGAAGATAATACAATGTCTTGAAGCTATTTTATCTCCTTTCTAAATGTTGTTCAGTGAAGCAATTGTTTACTTTGTCCAATAAAACACGTTGTGTTTGGCGATCTACTGGCGATCTGGCCAGAACAATGCTCGCAGAGGAGTAGGGCCTACTAGGTAGTTTACGGTGTCAAGTGCCTTTCGCTGATCTAAAAACAATGTGCCCATTACTCCTCCCTTGTCCAGATTTGCCTTGATGTCAGTGGTTAGCTCTAAATCCAAACTGTGTGGGGTGTACATTTCTTTTATTGAAGGGTGCTATTAACTGTTCACTGTGTATGTCTTGGGCTGGCCCTGGGTTGAAACAAAATGAACTGGTGATACATACACTGGAAGAAATTTCCCCTGCAAAATAACGGCGGTTACTGGCAATTATATTTACCTGCAATTCTACTGTTCATTCTACTATTCTACTTTCACACCAAACACAAATACAGCTCAGTGCTGTTTAATGTATCACAGTATATAATATTTTTTCAGCAGCAATTGAACTGTTAAAACAGTACTCTACAGAATTTTCACAGTATTAGTATTGTTAAACTAAAAGTGCTCTACAATATTTATACAGTAGTATAGGTAAAATAACAGTACACCTCAGTTAAAAAGTTGAAGATGTACTGTGAGATGACAGGCAATTACTGGGTCATAGATGCGTTAATGAATATGGCCATGTCAACTTCCCGCCCACCCATCATTCTCCATAACTCTGGTACCCTGGCCATGTTACCTCGCACCCTCCCATCATTCACCATGACTGAAGTGCCTTGAGCATGATACTATGCCGCTACTATGCTTTATTTAGATGCTGGTTTGCAGTGGTCCTTTGCATGACTACAATTTCAGTGTACGCAGTGTTATGTTACAATGACAATGGGAGTGTTTGAGGTGGGCTTTTTAATGTATCAGCTCTTGGTGAGCCAATGATGAAAATAGCATTGGCCAGTCGGTAAAAACGTAATTTGCACCAAGTAGCACAGCAAACAAGCAGCACTACAAGCTAGCTCTCTAAGCAATGCCTAATTTGCAGCAAGCACATTATATGCAACAATGCCACAAATGCTACCACCCAAGTTTTCTCAAAGAGGCAGGCAGGCCTGTAGGCAGGCAGGCCTGTAGGCAGGCAGGCCTGTAGGCAGGCAGGCCTGTAGGCAGGCAGGCCTGTAGGCAGGCAGGCCTGTAGGCAGTAGGCAGGCCTGTAGGCAGGCAGGCCTGTAGGCAGGCAGGCCTGTAGGCAGGCAGGCCTGTAGGCAGGCAGGCCTGTAGGCAGGCAGGCCTGTAGGCAGTAGGCAGGCAAGTGCTATGCTATGCCATGCAGGCCAGCCAGCAGGTAGGCAAGCAACTGAAGTGTTGATAGTCCAGATTTATATACAGTGCCCTCCATTATTATTGGCACCCCTGGTTAAGATGTGTTTTTTAGCTTCCAATTATTTTATTTTTTTTCTAAATAATATGGGACCTTAATGGAAAAAAAGAGAAAAATCCAACCTTCAATACAAGTGCATTTATTCAGTGGGGAAAAAATCCCACATAAAGAAATAATTATTTGACATCAAATAATGTGTGTCACAATTATTAGCACCCCTGGTGTTAATATTTTGTACAACCCCCTTTTGCCAACAAAACAGCACCGAATCTTCTCCTATAATGTTTCACAAGATGGGAAAAGACAGAAAGAGCGATCTTCAGCCATTCCTCTTTGCAGAATCTCTCTAAATCATCCAGAGACCTGGGTCCTCTCCTCTGTACTCTCCTCTTCAGCTCACCCCACAGGTTCTCAATGGGGTTGAGGTCAGGGGACTGAGATGGCCATGGGAGGAGCTTGATTTTGTGTCTGGTGAACCATTTCTGTGTAGATTTGGCCATATGTTTAGGGTCATTGTCTTGCTGAAAGACCCAGTGACGACCCAGCTTCAGCTTTCGGGCAGAGGGCAACAGATTTTGATTTAAAATGTCCTGGTATTTCAAACTATTCATGATGCCATGCACCCTAACAAGGTTCCCAGGGCCTTTGGAAGCGAAACAGCCCCACAGCATCACTGACCCACCCCCATACTTCACAGTGGGTATGAGGTGCTTTTCAGCATGCGCATCTTTCGTGGTACGCCAGACCCACTTACAGTGTTTGTTGCCAAAAAGCTCAATCTTGGTCTCATCTGACCAAAGCACACGGTCCCAATTGAAGCCCCAATACCGCTTGGCGAACTCCAGACGCTTGCATTTATGATTGTGAGTGAGGAAAGGTTTTCTCCGTGCATGCCTCCCAAACAGCTTGTTGGCGTGTAGACAGCGCCTTATGGTTGATTTGGAGACTTTGTGACCCCAGGATGCTACCATTTGTTGTAATTCTGTAACAGTGAGCTTTGGAGATCTTTTGATTTCTCTTACCATCCTCCTCACTGTGCGTGGTGGCGAAATAAACATGGGTCCTCGTCCAGGCTTGTTTACCACTGTTCCAGTTGTTTTGAACTTCTTAATTATTCCTCTCACAGTGGATATGGGCAGCTGCAGTTGAGTGGCAATCTTCTTGTAGCCTCTGCCTGACCTGTGAAGGTCGACGCACATCTGCCTCACTTGTATGCTGTGTTCCTTTGTCTTTCCCATGTTTAAGAGTGGATAAGAGAAATGGCCTCGGTGTCACGTCATATTTATACCCCAGGGAAACAGGAAGTGATGAATTACTAATTAAATGTTCCTACATACTCTGGTAAACTTTGTAAACTACTGTAGAAATGACAGAAATGCTTCAATTATATTTATTTCCTGGGAATTGTTAAGGGTGCCAATAATTGTGGAACAGGTGATTTAATGAAAAATAATTATTTTTTAGTCAGGGATTTTTTTTATTTTCTTACAATTCATTTGAGTTGAAGGCTACATTTTCCTACAATTTTCAGTGTGACAGTATTCTTCTGCAATAAACACTGAATTTATTTTAAGGCTTTTAACACATCTCAACCAGGGGTGCCAATAATTATGGAGGGCACTGTACAGGTGCAAGAATACCATGTGCCCAGAGTCATCAGGCATTTGGCAGGTGAAGGCCATAATTGAATAATGGAACAACAGCCCTTAGTACTCAGGTGAGGCCAGGCACTGATTAGCAGTTTGGTTTAGATGGTTGTTGCAAGAGTGTTACAAGTTCTTAAAATGTTTCAGCCATTCACACTTTCATCACTATGAAAATGCATGTGCTACTCTTACTGTGCTGCATCAATCACTTTTTAAGTATTGTAGTTTCCTCCGAAATTGTTTCATGCTTGATAGTATCCAGTGGTGTAGTCTACTTTTTTATGGTGGGTATACTGTATATTTGAGCATTTTTTGAAGTGGGTATACTGTATATATTTGTACTATTCAAAACAATGGATCAATCAATTTTAAGTGGGTATACTGAAATCCCTGAAAACATAGACTACACCACTGATAGTATCAGAGAATCTTTAACCAGTGAGAATGACTTAAGTTTTTCAGGTGGTATAGCAGCTTGATGGTGATCACGGACAAATGGAGGATGAATGGGTTTCAAGGTGCTGCCTAAAATAACTTGGTTGCTTCCACAACGGCCAATGCTGCTATTGTGCAGTACTTACTGTTTATGCTCAAAGACTCAAAGGATTATTTTCACAGTAGTTGTCTGTTTTTTCAAAAGACAGTAGAATGCTGTTGCAGAATTGCCCTAAATTAACAGCTATTTTTTTTACAGTGTATAGTATACTGTATATGTTTTCTTGGGTTATCATTTTATGCCGTGATGCAGGTGACATAGTCATAAGCATTACTGGCCCCAAAACAAAAATATATTCACACAATGTGTTACGTGCAGTATAAATATTTATTTATTACAATAGGATTTGTACAGAGTAATATCAAAATCACATACAATGGCCCAATGCCAACAACCAACTGAATAAGCTGCCATTTTAGTTTATGACGATGAATTCACGTGTGAGAAAATGTATTTTGTGAAAATGCAAAATAATGTTATGAACTCAAGTAAGACAAAATAATGTAGATAACCACCACCATGGATTCATTTCTCCTTCCCCCCTATAACAGAGAACAAATTCTGCAAATGACAAGGCTGAAAAACAAACCCTCACTCCAAGGTCATTATATCACTGAAAACTGCTAAGTTTCTGTTGAACAAAGTTTTCATATTGCACATGGCTTACATCATGACAACCAGTTCCAATAAAATCCTTGAAATAAATAAAACACATTAAATAGGCACACTATAGTACACGTTACAGTATTACAGGTATTACGAGTGGTTTGTTTTCAACTTATCACATGTGCAAAATGACCTCACTCCTCCCCTTCTTACCTCAGGTTTTATGTACATATCCTACATTAAATCAACTGTCCTATCTATTCCAGCTATGAAAAAGTCTGAATACAACCCTAATATGTATAATAGTATAATAATTTAATAATTATGTATATAATAATTTAATTATTATGTACATACGTATATGTTAATAAAAAGTACTCTACTCGTTATTTTCACGGAAAGCAGCAGTAAGCAGATAGCTTGGTCTTGGGGAGAGTAAGGCACCAGAGGTTCACAAATCGTCTTGTGTTTTCAAGTCTTCTGAGGGCAGTGGGAGTGAAGCCAATGGACGTGTCATTGAGGAGAGGCAGGCCTCAAGCCTTAGTGGTGCTACTCATCTTCTTCAGTAGAGGGAGCTATTGGGGACAGAGGGAATTCTTGGTTAGGCTTCCACTAACAAGATTCAAAAGATTCAGATTAAAAAAGCTAGAACATTGGTATTTTATTAAAGGCTGTGTGTGTGTGTGTGTGTGTGTGTGTGTGTGTGTGTGTGTGTGTGTGTGTGTGTGTGTGTACGTGCGTGCGTGTGTATTGATTGTTGGTTAGGGTTTCATTAACAATATCTCACAAGTGGGATTTCTGCTAAATCATTAAAAGGTTTGGTCAAATAATCTGGCCACGACTGTGTACTGCTTATTTGTATGATGCACATTAAGAGCAGTTTCAAAGTTTTAGGATAATAAATTACTAATCGCTGTGAATGAAATGTATTCCTGTTTAAATTGAACAACGATATATTCAATTATAATTACATATATACAGATTTATACAATATATAATTATAAATATACAGACTTGCCCATATCAATGTACAGGTTCACCATCAAAAACTATTTCAACCTCTTATTAATCGCTGTAGAATACCCCCCCCCCTCCCACCACCACCACAACCCTCATTTTCACCTTTTAAATGGTACTACAGTAAAAAAAAACAAAAAAAAAACATGAACTTAAAACTCCTATGATGATTCATGATGGCTTGCAAGTAGCAAAAAAAAAAAAAAGTCAAAGGCTTAACTCTTCAGCAGACATCCAAGCCTTTGTTATTACATAAGGTTGAAACCAAATTCTGCATTCTAAGAATTCGCTGTTGTCCTTGTCCAAGTCATAAGTTGTGCCAACTGAGGGGTCTCTGGCGGGCCACTCTCACCTTGTTCAGGTCCACGCCTGTGAGGGCGTTAACGGAGACGGGCAGCTCGGCCAACAGGCGGTTCACCTCTCCGGTCACGCGGCTGCTGTCCCCACTCAGGATGACAATCTCACTGGTCTTGGCCAGAGGGGCGGCCACCTTGTTGGCAATCTGTCATGATGAAAAACGTAGAAGAAGAAAAAAACATAAAGACTCCAGAAGTTCAATTAACTATTTGGAATATGCAATTTGCGAGGAGAGGAGACAAAACGTGAACTCTAGCCTACTTATTTTGTAACATTACTTATTTTAATACTTAAAATAATCCTTATTTTATATTTTAAAGCCTATGCATTGGATATATATCGATAGCCACTTTCACTTACAGGCCTTTTCCTAAGCTACAACACGAAAATATTACCTCACAACTATTTCCATTCCTCATCATAATACAGTACGTTCAACAACAAGATGAAAATGCAGCTCGTCATCTTGACCTCTAAAATTCTCAGCCTCTATAGATACTGTATATAGTTACTGGAAATGTGTAATAATAATAATAGTAAATAAAAAAAAACAGTCAAAGTACAAGTCAACTGGGTCAAACATCCATCGTGCCGGGAAGGGTTAAGGAGAAAAAGTCATAATCACAGTTGCGAAAAAGACGAAGCAGAGAAATCATGAGCAAAGGGAACAATTGCACATATGAACATCGGAAAAGTCTTAGAAATAAAGAGCACTGAATGCAAGGAAAGGCACAATTAACAGATATGGATTCACTCATTATCTCAAAGCCACTGTCAATAATTTATTGGTCATTTTTACCATAGTGCAGTATTCCGGAAGAACCACGAGAGGCTACTATTGAGTTCGTTTACATGGCTCTGTGTTTACATCCAAAAGCTGCGTAGCTTTAATGTCTGTCCTGTTAAGGTCAGTCCAGTGTATGCTTGTTGTGTGACTTTAAGGTGCACTGTGTAATAGTTTTAGTACAGATAATTTATTTCCAGAAATCATGCTGCCCATTCGCAAATCTTGCGTTTTTCATGAGTACTTATGGTACGACCACCATCAAATTCTATTCATTATGACAATTGCACTTTTCATACATGACCTGTGCACATTACAGTAAGAAACTGGCAATAAAGCCGACATGACTTGACTTGATAACTGTGTGCCTCGCGTGGTTGCCCACACACCTTGGGCAGGGCCTCCAGGACCAGGCACGTCTTGGCGGCGTCTCCGTACTGCTGGTAGGCCTCGGCCTTCAGCCTCATCTTCTCAGCCTCTGCTTTACCCACGGCCTCGATGGCGGCCGCCTCCGCCTCGCCGATCCTGCGGATCTTCTCGGCATCTGCCTGAGCCGTGAGTACCTTTGTGATCCTGCCAAGAGGGGACACACCAACCTCCAGCTGTTACTTCACATAATTGCAGCGTGCATGGAATACAATACAATACAATACAATAGAGAGCCTTTATTGTCATTAGACACAATACAATGACATTGAAAGCCTTCCTTCAAAATGCTCCAAGTGCAAAGCATTGAACATCAAAAGCACTGATACACAACAAGCTGAGGTTGATCCTCCATAAAATTCCCTGATATGGCTGTGAAGTGCTGAAATTGAAATTAAATTACTTGACATCCGCACATCTGAGTCTGTGGGTATTGTTTATGTCTAGATTAAAACCAAACCAAATTTTAATTTAGACTTTAAATGTTGCTGTGTAGCAAGTTATGAAGATGTGTTCTTAGCAAATTACTCTTCGTAGTTCGCACTACTTTATCACTGGTCACATGGTTGCACGTTTAATCCCCACCCTTACCACTCCCTTCCTCCCTCCATGGCTGAAGTGCCCAACTGCTCCAGGGACTGTCACTGATGCCTTGCAGCATCCATCAGTCGCTTTGGATAAAGGCACCAGCTAAGTGTAATTTAATTTGTATATGATGTATAGTTATGACGGTTAGAGTGTCGGACGTGTAGCCCAAAGGCTAACGGTTCAATTCCTGACACTCCAGGTTGTTGGGGGGAGAAATTGACCAGTGCTTTCCTCCACCATGACTGAGGTACCCTGAGCATGGTACCGTGCTGCCGCACTGCTCCCTAGGGGCGCCATTGGGGGCTGCACCCTTGCACAAGTAAGGCATAAATGCAATTTTGTTGTGTGCAGTGTGCACTGGAGTGCTGTGTCACAATGACAATGGGAGTTGGACTTTCCCAGGTGGGCTTTCATAACTAGTTTTGATTCCCCTCCTCTTGTTCAGTACTCACTTGTCTCCCTCGGCTAGCTGCTGCATCCTGTAGGCCTCGGCCTCAGCGGGCCTCTTGACGGTGGCGATGAGCTCCCTGTCGGTGCGCTGGATCTCCAGCTCCTCGATGGTGATCTGCTTGCGGCGCTGCACCACCTCGATCTCGATCTCCTCCAGACGAATCTTCTGCTGCTCCTTGGCTGCCTGCAGCTCGTAGGCCAGCTGGGCTTCAGCTTTCTGCACTCGTGACAAATACATGTGTATGCATTAGGTGCCAGAAAATGGACGAAGTACGTACTTGAGTTGCAGAAATACTTTACTTCAAACATATAAAGTGCAGAGTGTAGATATGGATGTAAGATGCATCTTTTGGCTGCCTGCAGCTCATAGACCAGATGGGACTCCGCTTTCAGAAACATAGTTTATTACTTAGTAAATATTCATGAATAGATTGCATTTGGCAATAGGCAGCACAGTTTCAGTGAGCAGTATAGTTGCAATCCCTACTCTGGCCACCATTCTACACAGTACACCTTTAACTTTTATGTATTAAGATCGCAAACACTATTCCACTGACCTTAGTGTTCACTTCCTGGTTGAACGCTGCCTGCTGCATCTCGAGCTCTCGTTTGGAGTCTGCCATTTTTGTGTCTGCCAAGAACTTGACGTCCGTCATTTCTCTCATACACTCTGCTTCCTAAACAAGAAGAGGAGCACCGAAACCTTGTTGTTACCGCCAGGTTTGGTTTGGTTCCCCCCCTCCCGTCAATAACTGTCTTGTTGGGGACCCTTAACTTAATGATTGTCCTCAACAGATTCTCAGTGCTGATCAGTAGCGACACCTGTGGATTGGGTCCGTGTACGGACCGTGTTATTTTCTTTGAAGGCCTCAGTGTTTTCCTGTTCATTCAAATGAATGCAGGAAACAAGATGAGGCCTTAAAAGAAAATAACACGGTCCGTACATTCAAACATGGCAGAGGTTCCCTGATGTTTTGAAGTTGCTTTGCTGCCTCAAGCACTGGACTGCTTGACCGTGTGCATGGAATTATGAAGCCGAAGACTATCAACACATTTTGCAGCATAATGTTGGAGTCCACCCCCTAATCCCATAGAAAATCTGTGGAGAGATCTCACAATGATAGTTTGGAGAAAGCACCCTTCAAATCACCTCAAGGATGGTCGAAAATTCCAGCAGAGCGTTGTAGGAAACTCATTGATGGTTGTCAGAAGTGGTTGTTCGCAAATATTTTGTCTGAAGGTTGTGCTACCAAGTATTAGGCTGAGGGTGTCAATACTTTTGTCCGGCCCATTTTATGAGTTTTGTGTAAAATTATCATTCATTTGATTTTTTTTCATTCTCTCGTGTTTTTTTCATTGCAAGAAAAAGAAATGAAGATATTAATAACAAAGCATTTGTGATTGCAATCATTTTCTGGACGAAATTGAGTATTATCCGACAGATTTGAAGGGGTGCCAATACTTTTGGCCAGCACTGTATATATTTTTTTTGTACATTTGTTCACATCAGCCAGTCCCATGTCAGTTCATTACCCTGATGCCAGCATCCCTCTCTGCGTTTGCCACTCCGATGTCGGCATCTCTCTTGACAGCCGCGGTCTGCGTCTTCCCCAGGGAGCTGAGGTACTCCACCCTGTCATCCACATCCTATCCATAAGAGAAATATATAAAATGTATAAAGTCATTCTACGGGTTTACAAGGCTTACAAGCTTACAAAGCTTACAATGCTTTCACTTTTCACTTACTGCACCAGAAATGACCAAAGTGGTCAGGCAGCCGAAGTTGTTGGTGGAGTTTGGCTTCATGGAAGAATTTGCCTTTTTTCATTCTGGCCGTGATATTGACATGTCTGGTTGAACTAATCGCAAAAACACCTCTGACATTTGAAGGTATGAACATTCCAATTGGTTTTCGCCAAACCATGTCATATCTCATTACATATTATTATTATTATTATTTGGTCACCCAGTTTGATTTGCCCCTAGGGAATTTATTTTGGTCGACGAGTTCGATGGCCCTCTATAGAGAAATAATGACTTAAGTCGCTGTGTTTGGTTCAGTCATTTCTGGTGCACATATACAGTCATATGAGGAAAATAAGAAATGGCCTACTTTTATGGTACGTGTCATATGAATAAGCACACATACAAATTCTATGTACAATATTTATGTTGCAAAATAAGCTTTTTGGGTGGATCGTGTATGGCTGAAACTGTTCACAATACATCAACATGAAGGATATACTGTAATCTAGATGCTGGTTACACATACTGTATGCAATATTTTTAAAGGCGGATATTTTTTTTTATCAGTTTACGTACAGCACAATCACGTCACAACGTGGATAAAAGTAAAAAAATCCACGGTGACAGGTGCGTTAGCCCACTAAAAGAGTTTTGAAATTCACTTTATAAAACTCAGTTTACATGAAAAACGGATGGCAAAAAAAGTGTGTTTTTTCAGAAATATCCTTTTGTGTAAGCAGTGCACAGTTTGTGAGCACTTTCTGTTTTCATAAACTCACTTTGATGGTGAAGCTGACAATCCCGATACCCATGCGATTGATGTCTGGGGCGGCCACCTCTGACACCAGCTTGGCAAAGTTGTCTCGGTCCTGATAGATCTGCTCCACCGTAAGAGTCCCTGGGGGAGTATGCCAAGAACATGGCCAATACTTTAAGACAAGGCCCCTAATTTAAATTTGTTACAAGAATGGCAATGATGAAGTCATTGGCTACGTTTACATGCCGTTTTAATTCCGAATGAATAATTCTAAATTAAATAGTTCAGTCGAGTTTCCTTTAATCTTTCATTTAATTCTGAATTAAGAAGTGTTTACATGACGTTTTCAAAGTGGAATTAAGCTTTATTCAGAATTAATTCCGAATTAAATGTCTCATGTAAACGTAGAGATTAGGCCTATGTCTTAATAAAGACTGTGTAATGTGTGGTATGGCAAAGGTTTAACAAATAATAAGTTCCACTGATGGCATGGGGATCTAATCCCCTAGCTATTGCCAGGCATATACTGTGCAATATTTTCAATCGTGGGTGTTCAGTTCCTGCTCGCACTGCACGAGTGAAATATACAGTATGGTTTAAAAATTCACCTCTCACGACTCACGTCCTCACACTATAAAGAACTTAAGTGTCAGCGGCGACCAGAATGCTCACACTGTACAACATGACAGACTTATTTTTCGAAACTACAGATGACAAAAACCTGTAAGGAAAACGCGCACCTGAGCTGAGGTGGAGGTGAGGACACAATCAAAAGCGAATCGCACTGCCTGGCAATTTGTGCCTTTTGTGCATGGGCACTGTGAAATGCAGTGTCAAATCGGGTCGTAGGGCTGACCAGGATGTAGGTTGCCCAGTCTATGTTTTTAAGATGTTGTAGCCATATTTTGTTTTTTATACATATATTCTTTGAATTCAAGGAGTACTTTCTTTGTGGACACCCTCCTTTAGGGCTGGACGATATGACGATATGATTATCGTGATAGAGTAGAAAGGGCTTGAAAGACACTTTTCTATCATGAAAAACTAATTTTATCCATCATTACAGCTAATATACAATTTAAAATATAATATAATATAATAATATTTGTGTTATTGTACCTATGCGTGCTCATATAACTGTAAAAAGCAGAATAAAAGGATTCATTTTATAGAAACATGGTGGAACGACACAATAAAGAGAAAACAAAGAGAATAACTGAAAACATCGTAACAAGTAATTGTGGTATATCATGATATATATTGTTATCGTGATAACTAATCCATATTGTGATATGTGTCTTTCTTTCCATTATCGCCCAGCACTGTAGATAGATAGATAAAATAATCAAACCGTTCTAAAATTGGCATAGCCTACCTAAGATTGAGCGTAGGTGGCCTTCCATCGTTCGCAAAACAACACCTTCAATCTCACTCACAGGCTTCCCCAGGAATTGCTCACAGGCCACAGGTAGCTTGTCATCATCTGGCATGACTCTGACCTACAGAGGGAAGATTGACAAAGTCATAAAGAGGTCTGTCCACTTTCTATCGTAATACAATTTGGAAATGCAGCAAAGCGAATTTCCAAAGCCATCATACTGTGGAAAACTGGT
The DNA here is from genome assembly GCF_034702125.1 of Engraulis encrasicolus. NCBI lineage: Eukaryota > Metazoa > Chordata > Actinopteri > Clupeiformes > Engraulidae > Engraulis > Engraulis encrasicolus. Next base: position 15,478,641 of record NC_085873.1, read on the forward strand.
GTAAAGTGAACGTACATTCAGCTCTGTTTGGCATTTATCAATTCCATCATGAGCACAGTAGGCCAGTCAATCTAGCTCTAAAAAGGCCCAAACCCGGGATAAATTGCAATAGTAATCGTTCCTACTTTTAAGTGATCCTTAAGCCCCCTTGTATCACATATTAAAAATCTACAACTTTGTATTTAGTGGAAGATACTTTTTTTCAAGGTCAAATTTGACAGATTTCCAATTCATTTCTCCATAGGGAGACAATATAGGACATACAAGGTGAATAGGGTAACATTTTAAACCATGACATATTCATTTGAAACTTTCAGTTGGTTACCCTCATTCAGGCAAACGATTTTTGTATTGCAAGTCTTCTAGTGTGATGAAGCGGTCTGCACACTGTGTCTTAACTCCAAAAATACTTTATTTCATTTTAACATATGGCAACGTTTCGATCCAACAGGCCTGAGGAAGATCCCTCTGTTGGATCGAAACGTTGCCATATGTTAAAATGAAATAAAGTATTTTTGGAGTTAATACACAGTGTGCAGACCGCTTCATCACACTACCTACTACCTTTTGTCTGGCACCTGGACAACTACCTGTGGATGTGTGCACCCTACTTCCAAACACTATTGCAAGTTTTCTGACATGATGAAATATGCAAATGAGGTCATATGTACTGAAATATGTCATAAAATCTGTGGTAGCAGACGAAGCATAGAACAAATTGCAATAGTAATGGTTCATACATTATATTGATCCTTCAACCCCTTTGCATCACATATTAAAAATCAACTTTCATCAATTCAGTGGAACATACTTTTCCCAAGGTCAAAAGTATTTTACCCATTGAATGGTAAAATGCATTGGAAATCTGCAACTTCTGACCTTCAAAAAAGTATGTTCCACTAAAGTGATGGAGGTAGATTTGTCATTTGTGATGTAGGGTGGATAAAGTATCAATAAAAAGTGTGAATCATTATTCTTGCTATTTGTTTTATGGTTTGCCCGTTGTTGCATAATTAAGTAGATGTGATCTCATTTGCATTAATCATCATATTTCAGACAACTTGCAATACAAAAAATATGTGTCTTTGCTGGAGAAAATTACTGTGAAAATTTCAAATTGATATCTCATTGTTTAAAATTTTAGCCTATTCCCCAAGTATCTCCTATATTGTCTCCCTATGGGAAAATGAATGGGAAATCTCCAGCTGTGACCTTGAAAAAAAGTATGTTCCACTAAATATAAAGCTGTAGATTTTTAATATGTTATTTGGACATACGTAGGGATTACAAAAAAAACTTGGGATGATTACTATTGCAATTTGTCCCGGGTCAAACGCTAGATTGACTGGCCTACAGACTAAGGTGGTCGGGAGGTGGTGTACAACATTTTTGACTTGAGGTGACTATTCAAGGGCATTATCATTTCTGTCCAACAGTTAACAGCTAAACACCTATGAAATAGGACTTTAGAAATACCCTGATGTGCATGCATTTCAATGAAGACACGATCATATTCTTGCCTGAGTGGGCGGTGTTTAGCGGAAAGGTGAATTGGGGTCCTCATTTGACTAGCTCGTGGCAGTATTATTTTTTTTAACTATTATTATATTTTCACAGGATTATCTAAGGCGCTTATTCACTGTTTGTACATTAATTTCCGATAACTAATTAATTAATGGGCATTAGCTGTGATTGTACCACGTGAAGTCTGCTACTAAAAAAAATCATAGACCCATGCATGTATGTTGTGTTCTTGTGGATAAAAATGATAACACTATTGTGACAGGTGCATTTTAGAAATCTTGACTTATAACTCCGGTTTTAAAAATATCTGTTTTAAGGAGATAAACCTCCATATAAAGTATGTGTAAACAGACATACAGTAATAAACAGTCATACTGTACCTGTGCTATGCCTGTGACAGTGAGGGCTACTCCTTCTGCAGTCTCCACGTCTCTACATACGGGTTGTAGTGTCATTATCCTCAAGCTAATCCTAGGAAAATAAAGGGCCCAAAATACTGTTATGAACAAAAAAATCCTCTTGCACAAAAGAAAAAGGAAAGAAGGGTTCAAGATCAATGTCTTAAGACAACGACTTGATTATTTTTAATACTGAAGAAATTCTCATGATTCAATTTGATTTAAATTGATTCAATTCAATGATTCTTTTTTTTTTAAACTTGCAGGCTAGGTATGAAATATTAAATACATTGATGAAAGCTGCAATATCTGCATGCGTTTTATTTGAGAAACATTGTTATTACAGTCAGTATCATCATTACTGCATGAGCAAAGTGAGTGCAATTATAACACAAAAACAAGATTAATAGATCGATTAATCGAATTGTCGGCTAGGATTGATGCATTGATAAAGTCGATCATTGACTTCCCATAAAATGCCGCCATGCCATCAGCCTTTGTGAATGCAAAATGCACACCTTTGGACATCCGAAATAATCCACCACACCCAGGCGAAGTCACCCGTGATGTATTTCTTCTCATTCTGAAAGCCACCTGGAAATCAGTAGACACAAACAGTAAGGTAAGGTAAGGTAAGGTAAGGTAAGGTAAGGTAAGGTAAGGTAAGGTAACCCGAAGGTAGATTTGTTTGCAGGTAAAAGTAGCAAAAGCTCACACAAACAACAGAGTAGGCTACAGTTACTCACTGACACATCAGTCACAATAAAATCTTGCACAAACAACACCATACTAGTGACTATGAGTGCATCTTAATATGGGACCTTGCCTCCTCCACTTGCCTCCTCCACTCGCTTCTCGTCATGATGACATCACTGACAACAGCATTATATTTCAATATCTTGCAAAAGCTCAATTGTAGAGTCTTTTTCTCGTTTGCAATTGTTATGGTGAATGAAAAACAGTCCCTCAAAAGTTGTTGTGGTTAGGCTGACAGCTGGGAAACTTTATCCTTTTCTCCACGGAGGAGGGGCCAGGAGGCGGGGCGAGGAGACAAGCGCAAGTGGAGGTCTGGAGGAGACAAGGTCACAAGATTGGCTCTCCACTACTCTACTAGTATGGGATGGTCAGGACCAGGCTAAAAGGACAGTGACACAAAAAAAACAACCAGTTAACCGGTTAACCGGTGGCAGAACAAGCTAACGTCGATCCGGTCGACTAAGCTTATCGGTTAAACGGTTACCGGTTAACATCACTATGCTGGACGTCTGGACAAGCTAGTGAGCAAGAAATGTCATAAACCTACCATTTAATTGGTAAGGGCAGAAAAAGAGCTTCCCGTGCTTTCTCTACACAAGAGAATAAGATAATCCACCACCAGTCTCTCAAATCATTGACCACTCGGTATCAACTCTAGTTGACTGACAAAACATAACGTTAAAATCCAGAGCTCTGATCGTTGGTTGTTGTTCTAACGTATTTTTCTGCTAGCCATGGTCTGAGGCTTAACACAGCGATAAAATATATCACATTAATTTACCTGAAATAACAAGGGCTTCATTGGGTCCAACAGTATGAAAGTTCCCCATTTTTTTGCCGACGCAAACAGTTCAGATGAAAATGTGTGTTGTCCAATATCCACAGAAAAGGGAAGAATGAAGAATCAATGCTTGGGGACACGTTGAAGTTGCCAGTAGTGACACAGGCATTCTTTTCTGTTTGAAACATCGAATGTCCTCTTCGGGTCAATGGTGAGGAACAATTTACTGTCAATGGGAACAGTAGAAATAGGCTAGTCGCTACCTGTAGCGTATTACATTCGATGGTTGAGAACAACTAGACCTCCTTGGTTGAGAAGCAAGACATAAAAAATGAAATCCTGATTGATTCATCATCATAATTAGAATTTAGAGTTCAGCTAGAACTTCTCTCTGACTAGTTCGCGCCGCCGCATATGCCAATACTGCAATAATAATCTGCGTGCTATTTTTACTTTTAAACACTAGGGGGCATTATTAGTCCAATTTCAATGAATTTCAAGAAGCAAGTGTAGGCCTAAAGACTCTTCTCTTTCATTTCTGTCTGCTACAATGCTTGAGCTGCCCCAGTCTCGGGCCAGATATCTGGCATGATGTGTATTCTATGTGTATGTAGCCTACTGTACTCTTCTTAACCCTGTGTTAATTTTCTTTTTTTATTATTATTAAAAAAAAAAACACAAAAAACCCATAAACTTACCATAGGGCCTACTTAGCAGCATCTGCACTTATTGTTTATTTCCTGTGCACTTAGTATCTGCTAGTAATGTTGGCTATGATTATGTCCTCGAGTCGCTTAGGTTAAAAAGCATCTGCCAAATGCAATGTAATGTAATTCAATAATGCAAAAGACACAATTCATGATGAAAAGTTGTAAGCTCAGAAAGTCCCAAAAAGTAAAAAGAAAAAATACAAGTTGAAAAACGTTTTTAAGAAAAGTTTAAAAAGTATCTGTATTAAAAATGCAGTTCTGGGACAATTGACCCCTTTGTGCGATCTGACCCCTCAGATCTGATGATCATCATGAACATGTCTGACATGCCTAAATGCATTGAGTTGTCACCGTCACCATGTTATTTGCTGAGTAGAAAGTTGTGCCAAATACACAGGCCGATGAGTGTAGATTTCAGTTGATTTCCAGACTATTGATGTTATTTTTTTCGTGTTTCTTTGACACAAGAATCTCTGTCTCTCTGTCATTTTACTTCATTATGCATAACCGAACCCACATGCTTGTGTGTAGATGCTTTTTATGAGTGCAGTTTTAGAGTTGATATTGACATGGTGTGGATAGGCTATGGATTTTGTGTCAATATTGTTATTGACTATGTCACATAGGCCTACTCTCTTTCCCCGACATATAAATCTCTCATTTCCCAATTGCAATTCCATTTATAAGTGTGCCTCCAAGATGTGTCAGAGAGTAGGTGATGGAGATAAATTGAGTGTTTTAAATGTATTTTTATATACAGTACATGCTATTGAATGTGATCAGAAACATGTTCGGCCCTGCCGTGGCCAACCGGTGGGGCACTCGTCTGCCATGCGGCTGACCCGGGTTCGATTCCCGGCCCGGGTCATTTGCCGACCCCACCCCGTCTCTCTCCCCATTCATTTCCTGTCCACCTCTGTCCTGTCATCAATAAAGTAAAAAAGACACCCCCCCCCAAAAAAAAATAATTAATAAAACTCTTTAGAAACGTGTTCATGAGAGTCAAGAAGTTATTTCTGGTCCCTGGCTTGTACAGTTCAGTGCATGGCTGCGACTGGCATGGGCGTCAGTGCATGTTAATTGGCATCTTACCAGCTACTGATGGCTTCAAAGTGTGAGGTAGATAGACAACACCCCGAGATACCCCGAGGAACAGACTATGTCAACAAAATTAAATATGCAAATGGAAGTTGCTACACTATTCTTAATGCTCATTGTGACTGCGTCTCTGGGAATATTTTAGGCATACAGTGTAGATTTTAACTATAGCCAAAATGTTGTTTGTATTGGTCAGCGGTGGTGTAATGGTTATGGAGTTGGAATTTTACATCATAGGGTTCCTGGTTCATTCCCACCCTTACCAATCCCCATCTCCCATGGCTGGTGCCGTTGAAAAGGCACATAACCCCCACATCTCTCCAGTAGGCTCTAGGCCCAATAGGAAGATATACACCATATTCATAAAATAGAGAGAACAAAAATGTAATATCTTGCAAGGCATGGCATGTGAAAGTAAAAGATGAAAGAAAGAAATAAGGAGAAAAGGCAAATAAAAATTTCAAAGACAATTTGGCCCTGCCGTGGCCTGTGGCCTAACTGGGTTACTGGGGTTACTTACTACGCCATCAACCCGAGTTCGATTCCGGTCCGGGTCATTTGCCAATCCTTCCCCTTCTCTGTCTCTCCTCCACTTTCCTGTCGAAAATAAAGGCAAAATGCCCTAAACATTTTTTTATCTCTAAGAGAAGGCATCTGAGAAAAGCTATGTCTTGAGTTTGTTCTTAAAACTATCAACAGTAGTGGAGTTTTTTACTTTGTCTGGAAGCTGGTTCCAAAGCTTTGCAGCATAGCAGCTAAAGGCTGCCTCACCACACTTTGTTTTGACAGTAGGTAAAACCAGTAAGTTTTTCCTTCATAGACCTAGATGCCTAGTTGGTGTATACAGCTGAAACATATCCAATATGTAGCTGGGCCCCAACCCCTTTAATGATTTGAACACAAGTAATAAGTTAATGTCCTAAAGTCGATTCTGTAGCTTACTGGGAGCCAATGTAGGGACCTTGAAATTGGTGTAATGTGATCAATTCTTTTTGTTCTTGTAAGAACCCTTGCAGCTGAATTTTGGATTAGTTGAAGCTGTTTGATAGTCTTTTTGGGAAGGCCTGCCCAGAGGAGATGATATAAATCAGGAGGCTTGAGGAACTCAGTGCTGTGCTGCCCAGGTACAGTGGTGCCACTACAAGTCTAGGTTTCCTTGCCAGGAAGAAAGCTCATGCACATGTGCACTCCAAGGGGGAAGCCTGTACGCTTTAGGCCATACAGGTATTCGGTATTCCGCCAGTTGTGCATGCATAAAAAATGTGATTATATGTATGCAGTGCACATAATAGACAGCTGTATATTAATATGCATGATGATGAGAGACCGTGTGTGTCTGGAATGGTGTGAACAAAAAATTAGATTCGAGAGTGTGTGCAGAATGTTATGTATAATATATTATATTCCATGTTTTGTTCCGCAGTTGTGGTCGCTCACGGACCAGGACAGGACTGGAGTGATGGCCGTGGAAGTGGTCCTTGGGGTGCCGTCCTCATTCCGCAGCACTGCCACACCGTCAGCGTCTGCAAGGCACTCTGCTTTAGGGTCAAAGACTGTTATTAGTAATTGGTGGTTGAGATGCTGCAATGAATATGCTTTTAGATAGTCCACTAAAAACACACAAACAAAATAATCCATACCATAATGTCACTGGCTGCCGTTGCGCCGCCCTGACGTGTGCTATACTGCTGAGATGACACTGACCCTTGAAAGGAACACTAAGTAGTAGGACTTAAAGCGATACTGTAATTTCTGGAAATAAGCTCATTTTACACCTCTCCTTCAGTTAAATAATTGAGTTTTACATTTCTTCTGTTCTTTCAGCTATTCTCTAGGTCTGGTGATGCTTACAAGCTTGCAATTATCATTGAATCGTATGATAAGATTCTTATCTTTTGATAAGTTTTAATGGTGTATGCTAGCTTGAAGGTGAGAGGTGCACTGTTAGACTCAGTCAACCTCGGCTGGAGGTTGAGAAAGATACAGCTGAAAGGGGGTGGTGCCTAGTTGCCATTGTTGTACATTAGTCCACTTTATTTGGCAGGCTTATGATGAGGTCAAGGGGGCGTTGGGAGGCTTAGGATGAGGGCAAAGGGGCATTTATTCAAAAGAGGTTGAAAACCACTGCTTGAACAGGACTGTTCCCATGTGTAAGGGGAAATAAAAAAACAAAGATATCTAATCTTTCCACACCATATTGACTGTGTATGACCTAACGTGCCCTCAAAGAAAAACATACACCGGCCCTGTCATGGCCAACCGGTAGGGCACTCGTCTGCCATGCGCCGACCCGGGTTCGATTCCCGGCCCAGATCATTTGCAGATCCCTCCCCATCTCTCTCCCCATTCGCTTCCTGTCCACCTCTCACACTGTCCTATCATCAATGAAGTTGCAAAAGACAAAAAAAAAACCTTAAAAAAAGAAAAACACACACACTCTGCAGTACATTCTCCATGCTGCAACATTTCCTGTTTCATGCAGCAGCCTTGTGGAACCTGAATACATTACATTACACAGAATGATCACAATTTTCTACACATGAAACATTTAACAGCTTCAAATGGCAGTCACTGCAGCAGAAATATTCCTTTTTATGCTCTCCTCAGCACACCACAATTCATTTTAATTGCTTTGCAGCACATGGAGGAAATGTAAGTTGGGTGGAAAGAGACGTGATTTATTGGCCCCCTGTGAAATTACCTTTCAGTCTCTGACGCGAAGAGTTTCAACACCGGTTTGTTTTCACTCAAAGCAATTAGATTAAATTGTATGTCTTTTGTTCTATTTGAAAGAGGCGGAGGCTATGGATTATTTTTTGTGAACACTCACAACCAACTTTAATGGAGCCTCAATTTTAAAGTCTTAAAGGTATTTTCTCACATTATCAAAACACTTAATGAAGAAACTGAACAATAAAAGGATCACTCTGTCATATTAAGTTACAAACTAGATCATTTTCCTTCAAGGTGCTCTGTGTGATATTTTTAGCGGTCTCCAGAAATCATGCTGCCCATTCCCAAATCTTTTATCACAAATACTTACCACCACCATTAAATTCTGCCCTTTTGAATTTCCACACAGACATTTTTAGTTGCAAACTTGCAAAACTGTACTTTGGTCATAGAAAATATTATTTTATTATTAAGCAAATATTCATGAAAAGATTTGGCAATAGGCAGCATATAGTTTCAATGAGCAGCATATTTGCAATACGTCTGCCCACCCTCCTACACCTTTAAGACTTCAGACCAGTCCATTCCATTGCCTTTCTCCACTCACAGTACGTTGACATTGAATATTTACACCTAATTGTGTTTTTGGTGACACTCTCACCTCATTAAACATTTAAAGATGAAAGATTTTTTCCCCACCTGCCAGTTCATGTAGGCCTATGGTTCTGGACAATTTACTGCAAAAATGTTCATCTAATATTAATGTGAGGTGAGGTGAAGTGCATTAGCTCTCCTCTGTAAGGCTCTGTGTGGGCACGCAAGTGCTGGACCCGTGGGCTGCATCACGGCCACGACTCTGTGACACATTAGCACTCCATCTTACCTCCATCACCCCTCTCTCTCTCTCTCTCTCTCTCTCTCTCTCTCTCTCTCTCTCTCTCTCTCTCTCTCTCTCTCTCTCTCTCTCTCTCTCTCTCTCTCTCTCCAGAGGTCCAGCATTGCCCAGTACCACCGATTGATCACCACAACTCTTAATCCCATAGAGTACATTGCGGCGTTGTGTCGTGCATTTGCATTTTAATAACCACTGTTGTTTTGCATTAGCATGTAAATGAAACCACTAGTCTTGCCCCCACTGTTTGTTTGTCGATTTTACGGATTTCCTGGCACATCTTTTTATAAACACGCAGGTCTCAATCAGCAGAGCACACATGGTGCATCTGCCATTTGATATTTAGGCCAACTTGTTCCCTGAAAAAATCACTTTCCAAAGTTTCAGTGAGTACGAGCTGAGAGTGAACTAAGGTTTCAGTCTTCTATTTTTACTTGAACTTAAAGACAAAATTGTTTGTCTTTGGGAAGACAGAAAATGATGTGCCACTTGGAAAATGGCTCCACAGTCCACATGCAATCGATTTACAGTAGTGGCAGTGCATTGATTTGGCGTTTGTGTTCTCATGGCTCGCAAAACCATTCTGCTGCCATTGTTAGTTTTTTTATGAGTGCTTGATGAATAGCTGGATGCTCAACGGAAATATTGAGCGAAACCCCCCATATTTATTGTAATGCCGAGATGTTGACCTGTTACAGTACCAGAAAATGAATTTACAGAGGACATAAACTAGCATTCAAACATATTATACAACCCCATCTTAATTAATTTCTATATTGTGGAAAAACACTAGGCCTATTTTTCTACTGCGATATGAAATGTAAAGCAGTCACAATCAAACACCAACCACATCCTGTAAGCTTTAAAATAGCAACATAGGTACAGGCCTAAGTGTATGTACCAGTAAGTATAATTTGTATGCGTGATTGTGATGTAACATTACAGAGGCTAGAAATGTCTTTTACACAGTTTTATTGATTTATTGATGTTTTGACCATCAATTATTAGACAATGCATCTACATACTATAGGCTGGAATTTTCAGTATAGAATCGGGTTCAGAGTTGTAAATAGTCACACATGTTGTGTGGGAAGAATCCAAATATTATTAGTTTGAATGAATTTAATGAACCATTCCATGATATTTTGATTGATTGCAATGTACCTGCATACTGCTGCATCAAAAATTGGTTCACACAAAATGTCATTGCTTTCAAATATTAAAAAAAAACCTCCTCGTTTAATTAACCTGAAACTAATCACAAATGCAGTACTATGTAGATTTATACAGTATGTTGCAGATTCTTAGGGTTTGTTCATTATTTTTTTAAATTACAAAAATAAAGTATCTACAGTATATAGATATTGAGCAGTCCATCACCAGCAAGCCCTTGTTTCATGGGATTTTGTTTCTGTTTCATTGTGCTCATTTCAATGGGCTAATTGCTCACGAGAAAACCCTGTTGAAGCTGCATATGCTACAGAGATATGATAGCCTATTATTACTGACATCTGTTGAAACAATAACACTGGTGTACTTATTGTGTAAAGAAGACCTCAGAGCTTCAGCAGTTGGAAATTCAAATACAGGTCTAGAAAAACAAAAAGACCCTGAGACCCCTGCACCATGTACGCTCTGTGTGCACAGGGGGACCTAGCCTCGTATCCAGCCTCGGTAATTTCCAGCCCCAGATTTCACTCTCTCTCAGGCCTCTCTCTGTCTGCTTTCCTATGAAATAAAGCCCCCCAAAAGTAGATGAAGACCATAAAAAAACACGCTCTCAGTGTGTGTCTGATCATCGGTGTCTAGTTTCAGAAACAGGATGTGCCATCATTTTATAGGTCCTTGACAAGCAGCTTCATGAGATGGTTTCCACATAAAAATCCCTTTTATCAACAGGGGATAGATGTTGAGAGGCTGGGGACAGTGTGTTTCTCTGAAGCTCCTTTGTTGGGTTATTGACAGGCTACAACAACGGCGCTTCAGAGAAATGACATGCCTCTGAGATGTTATTCCTCTAGATAGATGTGCAGATAAAAAGCCACTCACATCACATGGTTATTGGCAATTGAAGGCCTAGAACCTTTATATAAACCCCACTGCCCAAGATATAGAACATGAAATATCAAAAAAAAAGTGAAGTGAAGCATGTGAAGGTTAGAATCTGCTTTAGCAAGTACCAACAACACCACTCCATTACTCTGTTTTCATATACGTATGTACCACCTGTAAGATTCTCTTGACGTTTTGTAGCACATTATCTATAGGTCATCGTTTGCATGCCTGTTAATCCTGAAATGTTGAGGCTTCTGTTCAATGAGGGTTTTCCTATAATGTTAGATGGGAATAGGGAACAACATGTTTGACGAAGGAAAACAATCACTGCTTGGAGGGAGAGTGACAGCACATGTCACGGGTAAATACGTAAATCTGTCAATCACATCTGGAATGTTCAGCATGACTTTTCCGCATACAAATGCATCAGTGTGCTGCCTTTGACGGGCATGACCGAGGCAATGGCCTGAGGCTATTTTGATGCTCGGGGCTGGGAAAAGGAGGCTACCAATCCATTCTGCAGTGTAGTCTTAAGGCTGCCAATCCATTCTGCCATGTAGTCTTAAGGTTGGAATATGCCTGCTGTGCGACCTTTCACACGAACAACTGTGTTACTGTAAGTGCATATGCTTGCTGCCGAACTGCCAGAGCACTACACAAGATACTGAAGGTATCATCTATAGGGGGCAGAAAGCCACAGAGGATAGAATAGAAAGAATTTTCCACCATTGTTTGTCTCTCAATGCCACTGACCTATGCAATTCCTCACAAAGCTGTCAGTGGCACTGTGTAAGATATGGAGTAAGGGAGGCATTCGTGCCAAGAATAAGGCCTGCCAATTACCTCAAGAAACAAAGGTCTGTGCTATCTTCAGGACTATAAATACCATTGATGATTCTCTGAGAAAAACAGTGTTAGAAGGCAAAGCAATTATTTGAAACTTCTGAGGATGTCCGTGAATCCTTTGAAAATTGTTTCATTTCTGTCAATATGCTTTGCTTCAATTTTACATCCTTTACTATTCAGATTGACGAGTGTTGAAAGACTAATTAGCGATAGTGACATGAGTTGTGTGGCAGGCCTTGTGATGATGTCAGCTTTGTCTTATGTTAACCTACTTGGATGATAATTTAACAATGGTAATTGAAGTATGATTTAAATATATGGTAACCATAATTGTATAGGGTTGCATGTGATTAAGTGCTCTTGTGATTGTGTTTTTGAAAATGGGTCTGACATCAATCTGTTTTCTGCCTGTAATCAACATATGAACAATATAGTCAGGTATCTTGTGTAATTTCGTTCAATTTTTTTGGGGATTATGAAAACTATATATTTTTGGAAACCTTAGACTGTGAGGAATCAGAAGAGCGATGTTTGACAATTTTTTTGCGTTGCTATGGAGACCATATTGGGCTTTCAAAATGGCCGCCTTCTAATACCAATTTATACTATCTTGCATCTTCAGGAATACCTGTAAATTAATTTTTAGCAATCAATTTGTCATGTGGGATGAGAGAAAATATTTCCATATAGTTTTGGATTATCAGTGACCCATACTTGAGTTTTTGTTGTGTTTTATTTTGTTTTAAGGCGAGACAGGGCAGGTAAATAGGGTACATTTTTAAATTTACAGATATCACTATGAAACTTTACCAGTCAATTAATCATATGAATAGGAGAACAAAATGTATTACTAGTTTAGAATAATGTTAAGTTTAAATGTACTTTTTAGGCTATATCTAATTAAATATGCACTAATTTGCATATAATTTGAAGCAACTAATCTGGCCGCCTGAAAAAGCCAGGTTTAAAATTATTATTATTATTTTGTTAGTAGTCCTATGTTAAATACAAAAACATAGCCACAATTCCCTCTCTATCTTCTTTTTTATCCAATAAATCAGAAAATACTGCCAATGACCTTACAAAATGGCTTTTCGGCTATTTTTATGCTTATGATGTCATAAAAATCATGAATGAGATCATCAAATCCCTCAATACAAACATTCACACTATTGCTAAGAATAGGCCTGCAAAGTTGGGTGCAGATAGGTTCTATAGCAGAGGAGATTATTTGCTCAGAGTGGGAGAAAAAGCATTAAATTGTGAACTCACCCCATCTTTTCCCTTCTCCTTCCCTTACTATTCTTTTAGGCCTACACAGCATCAGAAAAGAGTTTACAAATCATCCTCGTTCTCATTGTCACTGTCACTACTTGAGAATCATTTTATAGCAGTGTGTGTGTGTGTGTGTGTGTGTGTGTGTGTGTGTGTGTGTGTGTGTGTGTGTGTGTGTGTGTGTGTGTGTCTGTGTCTGTGTCTGTGTCTGTGTGTGTGTGTGTGTGTCTGTGTCTGTGTCTGTGTCTGTGTTTGTGTTTGTGTTTGTGTGTGTGTCTGTGCCTGTGTGTGTGTGTGTGTGTGTGTGTGTGTGTGTGTGTGTGTGTGTGTGTGTGTGTGTGTGTGTGTGTGTGTGTCTGTGTCTGTGTCTGTGTGTGTGTAATGTTAGCACATAATACATATGTGTACAGGGAACCTAGTAATTCTAGTTGAAATCCAGGTGTCCAGATTATACTGTACATCCTTTATAATACACACCACAGAAATCCAAGATGTTATTCATAAGACATCAACATAGGCATGTACAACAGACACTGCAGAAATGCAGCATATCAGTCACACATCTGCATACATGCATAGAAACGTTCACTTAGCTGTCCAAAAAAAGCATGTAATTGAAAAGAGTAATAATGTGTAATGGTGGTAATCCCTCCCAAGTACAAAAGTGTCATATAATGCAGTGTGGTGCTCAATGCTCTAGTACTGTAAGTTGCACTGTGTTGCCAAGTTCCCTTTGGATAGAAAGGCTGCCCAGTGCTGTGAGAGACTTCAGTGCTGCAGATTGTCCAAGATGGTGCTGCATATTGTCCTGGGCTAAATTTCCCCAAATAAATTAGTATTAAGTCATTATTAATCTTATCCCTTAACACAGTCCCTCTGTTATAACCTTATTGTCACCAAAATGATAATGACCAAGTCTTAATCGTTTACTATACACGTCTATATAAGACTCCCTGTATTTTCATAACAATGTTGTTATGATGTGGTTGTTTTTTTTTCAGCAAAGAGTGAATAGTCCTGCTGACAGGCCCATCTGCAGTAAGAGGCTATTACCGTATTGGCCCGAATATAAGACGTGTTTTTTGTTCTAAAAATAGTACTCTAAAAAGGGGGGTCGTCTTATTTCCGCGCGCTAGAGAAAAAAGTTTAAAAATATATATATATATATTTTTTAAACTTAACCTGAATTCGGCCATTAGCCTATGCTTCACAACAATGCCACAAAACTCAATAATGGATGGGTTAAGAGATTGTTTTGTCCATATCAAATTTGCAGATGCTTGTTTCGTTATGACAGTTGCACCGCACGTCTATCAACTGTCAATGTCAATGCGATGCGGACGACAGTGCAAGGGGAAAAACACAAGTCAATCGCGGCTTGTTGCTCTGCTTTTATTTGTGTTTGGTTTTACAGTCTCATCAGGAAAGCTTTGGTCGTTCTCTCTGGTCAGCCGATAACGCCACTAGAACTAAAGAAATGAAGGGTGATTTGACGAACAACCTGTAGGCTAAGTTTTGGATGCTGTCATAAGCCAATCAATGGTCATCTGTGTGCGCGACAAAGCGACGATATGCCTCGCAACGATGCAACAACACAGAATAATGGTTAGGGCAAGAGATTGTCTTGTTCATATAAAATCACTAGGAGTTTTACCCTTGGTACGAAATGAATATCAATCGGACTTTTAATGTCAACGTGGTCCTGATAGGCAGCGCATGGGTTTCAAGTGCAATGCGTCAATCTGCCTTTGGTCACGTTCGGTTTCTACAGTCCAACGGAAAACTTTGGATGCATGAAATGAACGGCGATTTGGCGAGGCGGCTGCTGGTTAGATATTGCTGTCAACGAAGCATTTCGCAAAATCTGTGCATTGCACAATAGATTGCCTATCTCTACTGGACTGGTTGCCTGCCTGGCTGGCGCAGACTCTGAATGTAGGCTATGTTGCGTCGCACTTTAAACAGGCGGGCCCAGACGGCTGTAGCCTGTTAGGGTGCCTATTGGCGCTTGACAGATGAAGTCAGTAAAGAAAGGAAAAGGATATGAGTAGCCATCTGTGGTCTTATATCATGGAAATTCCATGAAAATTATATTGTGCAATTTGTTCTTTGTAAAAAGCCTCAGATTTTCCAACAAATTAAAAACTGCATTTTGAGAAAAGTTTCAAATGTGAAACAAAATTAAGTCTTCAAAAAACTTTTTTCCCCAAAACATGAGCCTGAAAATGGGGGGTCGTCTTATAATCAGGATCGTCTTATATTCGGGCTAATACGGTACTTAATTATGAGGCGGCCCCTTGTCAGTATGTCAGAATAGGTCTGACATCATCACTAAAAACTTAAAGGCCTATATAGGCCTACACTACTTTTCCTTATACGTATTATGTTCATCATGTTGTACAGGTATACTGTATGTGCAAGGAAAGGTATTGTGTGGACTTGAATTGATGTCTACCCCTGATATTGTCTAAGGGGTGCCTCATACTTAGTACCACTACCTAACATGGCTGGACTAGCCAAGGCCTACAGGGCATTTGACGGTGGACTGGTGATGATTTTGGCCTGGTCCTCCTGTCTGTGCAGTTGTATCAGTCCTCATGCCGCTACAGCAGGCCTCTCCGAGTCCGATAATACTGATTTTGTCTTTTGTGGTCAAAATAGCTCGTAATAGAGGAGTGAAAATGTTGTCACAGGCTTCATTGTCTCTCTCAATGCCTGTTGGACGGTCTTGGCTAAAAATGCCTGTCCAACCCTGCCACCTATGTACTACCTACGCTTAAGTGTGTTTGGGAAACTCAGCCAAGGAGGATATTATAAGGGTTACCAGCAGGGACAGCCAGATAAAGGTAGATAATTGTGCATGAAGACTCACGCAGTCCAGTCCATCATGTTAATTTCCTTCTGTCAGACACACAGACACTGCCACACCAACACATTATGTCACTGTGGTTTCTGGTAATGCATGGAAATGATCAAAATAAAAAATCAAAACATGAATTTAGAAACTACCACTTACTTTCACGTACACAGTAAATTCTGCAGTGCTCATTTAACACTTAGAGAGTTGATTTGACATCATTTGGACTCATATGAACTTTCTAAGTGTTGAATTAACACCACAACATTTACTGTGTAGTACATGTAGTTTCATTACCACTCACGGAAGTAGTAACTGTAACGAAATACAGCTCTTCTTAAAATATTGTATTTAGAATAATGGAATTTGGAAACATGTAATCAGTTACTCCCCGTTACTGGACTCCTGAGTACAGACTACTCATACTGCTTGGAGGGTGGGGTGCTGCCTAGCCCCCACTACTTTCAGTGCGGAGCAGATCAGTTTGTTGATTTGGAACTTGACTTATACTGTTAGATTTCCAAACCAAACGGTGACTGTATCATAGGTGTGCACAGATAGGAACGTGGTGGTGCTAAAGCCCCACTGGACAAAAAAAGGCCCTTTTTGAGTTCTTTTGTGGATTTTTTTTTTTTTACAATGTACTGTGGTCCATGTTGATGTGATCATCTACGGTAAAACTGATAACATCAATATCCTAGTCAGTTCCATATGCCCTCCGCCCCCATCTCGAGCACCTGACCCCCAAAATGTCTGTACCCCAGTGGATTGGACAGCACAGTAAAAAAGTAACAACATTATCCTCTGTTGAACACCAAACACACTGTAGTCTCTGCTTAATTCAATAGGGCCTTTGTCTACATGTCAAATTTGGGTGTGCATGTAAATTAGCGCATGCTTAAGTTACACCTTGTTTGTATATTGAAACATAACATTCATTAAAGAAAACTTTTAATATAAAAAAACCCTGTACTGCACCGTAAGTGATGATGAGGAAAAATTGTGTGGTGAGGCATGTAAGTTTTATTTTAAAGCCAATCTACCAGTATTTTCTCGCTTGAGAAAAAACACTAATTTTTGATTGAAAAACCCATGAAAATTGTGCCCTGAACTAAATTATTTGTGGTAAATCTGTGTTAAGGGCCCTTTGAACTATCTAAGAATGTTGAATAACAACTTTTCCTATAAAAATATTTACCTCACACCTACTTTTATGTTCAATTTATCAAGATATTAGCAAATTAGCCTAGGCGTTTTTAGTATGATAGTGTCCACTTTTTCAAGACCCAAAATTGATGTATTAATGACATTTGAAAATTGTCAAACATTGCTTTTCTCACTCCTCAGGGTCTAAGGATTCCAAAAATATATAGTTTTACAAATCCCCAAAAAAATTGAACGAACGTATGTATCTCAACCTACTGTACTTGACTAATATGAACAATACCTGCAACCACATTTTCTTGGGTGTGTGTGTGCCCTTGTGTTCTGCACACGTGTGTGCTCTGAACAGTCCCAATTACTGTATGTGAGCCATGGACAAAGCTAGCCTCGCGAGCCATCCTACATACTTCCGCCAAAGGATTGGCTCTGAAATGGTAGTATTATGGGATGGTCAGGAGCAGGCTAGGACAAAGCTGCCCTGGAGAATAAACTTGTGTCAGACACCCAGGTGGACTTGTACCCTTTCACACCTCTTCATAGTGACACAGACCATACAGTAGTTGACCTGTTAATATGCAGTAGCTTTTTGTTCACAATTTATTTTTCTTTGCAAATGATTGGTGACCTTTGCTGTAAGTTGTTTTCATCTTGAGTATAAGATTGAGTATATCTACTTACTGTATATGGAGACAGATTTTGTGTTTGTGTTTCATTCTGAACTGGCATACAGTAATAATTCACTATCAGCCGGTGCCACCTTTACACCAGTTACACACTGTTCTCTCTCTCTCTCTCACACACACACACACACACACACACACACACACACACACACACACACACACACACACACACACACACACACACACACACACACACACACACACACACACACACACACACACACACTCTCACCTGGATGTCTGTCACTTGTGCTTGGCAGGGTCTCCGGGTGCCGTTTGGCACCATGCTGGGCGGCTCCAAGGCTTCAAGTGCAGCGGGCGGTGCAGTGCCTGCAAGGTGCTGGGCGAGGGCATGAGGTGGGCGGTCTGAGGTCATCTGCGGAGAAGCGAGCGCCAGTCAGACATGGTATGCAGACGACATGAGGACCATCACCATGCCAAGAGCTTGGCACAAGGTGACCAGAGACCACACAAGAGCACTACTCAAAAAGTTGGGCCCCATGAATGATATTGGATTTGGCAAGGCAATATATATATTTTAAAATGTTTTAGTCATAGCCTTCAAACTGCCCCGCGTACGTGCTGGGCCTTTAGAATCATAACTTCTCTCCCCACATGAATGCAAATATAGCGAAAGAAAGAAAGAAAGGAAGAAAGAACGGACAGACGAAAGAACGAACGGATGAAAGAAAAAATAAAACCTGCAATACACATATTACAGAGAGTCTGTAAGCCTTTTTGAAATCAAGCTACATAAAGCACATAGCTTTAACAAAACACATATAATGCAAGAAAAAGTTGGTTTAATTAGATTGGAGGTGACCTTTAAAGTTCATATGCTGTAATCTATCATATATTAATACCATTAATTTTATGTAGTTTCTGTCACTCAAGTACCACCATCACTCTTAGTCTTTCAATCAGATCAGATATACAAGCTAATAACTCACTGCTGTTAGGGGATATTGAATTGGAATTGCTCTTTCAAGAAAGTTATCTTATCGAGAACTTTAATATCATAAGTTAAATTATTACAGCTGTGATTTTCTTTTGGTAAAGGATTTCGTGTGCGTGTATATGTGGTGAGTGTATGCGTGTGACGTATATGGCAGTATGTGTATATGTGCGTGTGGTTGTCTGTGTCTATTAATGTGCACATACTGTACAGCATATGCATTGTCTATTAATGTATACTGTATGTCTGTGCATTATCTTTACGTGAAGAGGTACTTGTCAATGTCAATGTCAACTGCAATTGCAATTGCATTTATACAGTACTGTATAAATTATTTATATTATTTATTATTAATTATTTATTAATTAATTATTTATTAATTATTATAAATATACTGTATCCATTCTGTGTGTGTGTGTGTGTGTGTGTGTGTGTGTTTGTGTTTGTGTTTGTGTGTGTGTGTGTGTGTGTGTGTGTGTGTGTGTGTGTGTGTGTGAGTGTGTGTGTGTGTGTGTGTACTCCCCTCAGCTCTTCAGCAGTGTGACCCCCTTGTCTACGACGTGAACCTGGACGCTGTGGCAACCAATTCCACGTGTGCCCCGGGGCCGGCGTAACCCCGGCGTGACCCCAGTGGAGCAGTGCGTGCAAGTGGCCAGCGTGTCGGAGGGGAAGGACCAGGCGCTGGGGAGGCAGGGGGTGTGAGCCCCATGTCGGGGGCTCTGTGCGAGGGTCACGTCATGTGGCATGTGGACATCTGGGAGGAGGACACGAGGCTCACTGTGCTGAAGATGTGGTTCGTGGCACAGCAGCTGGTTAGAGAAAAGCAGACTTGTGCGAAATTCCGAATTGAAATTCACAGTAATTCATTGAAATTCGCAGTAATGCCATAATATGAACACTAGATGGTGGTGTTCTATGTATTCTCAATGGGTGGTGCAGATTAAATTCAAAGAAATTCAAGGTAATGACAAAATGGGAACACTAGATGGTGCTGTATATTTGTCGGGATGTGTCTATTCCCGGCACCTGTTGGGCTGCTTCCACCACCTAGTGTTCGTATTATGCCAGTACTTTGAATTCAATTCAGAATTTCGTTCAAGCCTGGAGAAAAGACTTGAGCTCCGAGAGGGTAACGACAACACCTACAGTACTCACCGCCAGAACCAAAGTATGAAACGAACAGGCCATGACTAAGATCTTAGAAGAGGAGATGAAGAGTAGGATCTCATATTGTAGTTTAAGACCTGGGTAGAGAGAAAACTCAAAGCGCAGTCACCACAACACGGTAACACCTTATAATAATGGATGCATAAAAAGCATTATAAAGACTTAGTAAATAATTAACCAATGATGAACAGAACATCATCACATTTTAATGTAAGCAATTACATGATATATACAAACATTACATTTCCCACTCATTTACAAACATTTGTTTTACAAGCATTGTTCATCATTAATTCATGATTAGTTAAGGAATTAATCATTAAGTAATTAAGTAAATAAAGACTTTTTATACATCCATTATTAGTGTTACCAACAACACAACACAACACAACACATACCCAGACCCACCCCACAAAGAACCAAATGGACAGCTGAGAAAGAATGTTGAAGATGAAGAGGAAGAGTTGAATCCAATATTGTAGGCCAGCAGCTGGGTAAAGAACAGACTCAAGCGCAGTGATGGAAACAACACCACCCAACCCGTTACCCCAGCAGAGGTGTCAAAAACCTAGCCTGGTTCTCACCGACGATTCGTGTGTGTACACAGTGTGTGTGGCTCCGCTCCACCAGGGGGCTCCAGAGCTACACACACGCACCATCGGTGAGAACCAGGCTATCAAAAACCTGGTTCAGCAGTAAAAACCCTGAAAAGTAAAAAGCCACAGATTCTTTCCTGGGTGAATTCAATGAGTAACTGGTATTGAGTAGTCATTACGATCAGTTGATGCACAACTGGTTGGATCAAACTTGCGACATGTTTTTTGGATCCATATCTCTCCCTGCCTGCACCAAGCAGGAAAGCAGGGCTGGATTAACCCACTGGCTAGATATTAGTTACCTGGTTAACACCAGACCTAATCACAAGTGAGAGTGTCTTTCAGATCGAAACGATTGTGTAGAACTAAAGGCAGTATGGGAGTTCCCAGGCTAAGATATTAGTCAACAATAATCGATTCGGCAATGCAATGCGTTGCATGGGCGATCCAATTCAATGCGGCAAGTTCCAGAATCGATGTTGCAATTTTTTTAAGTTTCAATTACTTCCGTTGATATTTCGGGAGCAAATGAATGTTAAATTAAATAAAAGAACTTCAAAGCATTGAAAACTGCAAGACTGATACAGAAAACAGCCAATAAATTGTTGCTCAGTATCTGACTACTTGTATTGCCTCATTATGACTGATGAAACATTTGCTTTGCTCTCAGTAGAAATGTAATGCATTACAGTGCATTGTAGAATTGAATCGGATTGAATCGAATCAAATGGAATAGAATCGAATCTAATCGAAACCTCCCGAATCGTAATCGAATCGAATCGTGAGGGCAGTACCAATGCACACCACTACTAGATATGGCTGCAGCCTAAGGTCCCCCTCTTGCCAGGGGATGGCAGAGGCAAACAGTGTAGGAGAGAAGCAGAGTAGTCTTATATCTTTGGCAAAGAGGTTTGAAATCTGCTGTTTTGTTAGAGATGCTCTATGTATCTGTGTGTAAGATCTGGTTCCACTGTTTTCCCATCATCGTTTTTCAAATTTAATTTTTTTTAAAAACGAATGCACCCACGAGCTTGGGAAATACAAGCACTGATGTGATTTTAAATTGCCTGGTCGTGTCCTGACACAATTTTCACAGTGATCCCCAAGCCTCCTTTGAGACGACCTCTAGCCTATGTAGCCAGGGGCGGAGCTATAGGGGGGAGAGCAGGGCATTTCCCCCGGGGCCCAGGGCCCTCCTGCAGTGGTGGTGGGGGCCCTATTGTGACCTTGGTAGGCCATATGGGGGGCCTATAAGTGCCTTGCCCTGGGGCCCTGTCTGCAATTGTTCCGCCACTGTATGTAGCAGTGATTGTTGTGGCGGTGCCACTGTTGGGAATAGAAAACAATTACAGAAGGGCCCTTGAACCGCCATGCACTCGTAATATTATGTAGCGAGAGCATGCAGGCAGTGCGGTTGGCCATCATAAGAATAATGTACTCTCGCCAGTTCCAGCTGTGAGTTCATCACACACCTCCCCCCGCCCCTGGGAGAGCAAAACAAGCTGCATTGCTGCTCCGATCTCATGTACTTTTATCACCATTAGATCATTTTATGCAGTTGACGCAAGACCTTTGTATGATCAGTTGGTTCTCAGGAATGGTGACTAAATTGTCCTTTTTTGTGATCATTCACCACTAGTGTCTGGGAATGCAGACATAGCCTACTTAGTTTGTGGCCATGTGAACTATGGTATCCAAGCCAGTCTGCTTATGAAAACAACACAAATGGAAGTATAAGGAAAATTACCATAGTGATCACAATTATAATAATAGCTATAATTATACCATTACACACAAAAATGCCATCTTTATTACATTTTGGTTGAATGAACAATACTTTCAACTTCATCACTTTTCACATTGCTTTCAAAATGAGTTCTACTTTGACACAGCATGAATGTTTTAGACAGGGCTCTCACGTTGAGTTTGAGCGAGAGTTCAGCTGAAAATGTAATTGCCATGGAGAAAGTCAGATCAGTCATACTGTGCTATGTTGTTTTTTTATGTCTCATGGTTTATTGACCCAGAAATGAAGAGAGAGTTTGAGACTCGTGTGAGAGGCTGTGTTGTAGCTTGTGGTGCTGTAGATATCAATCAGAAATATCATGGTCAGTACAGCCACGTGTAGATATTACACTTGCCCCTGCAGGGCTTCTGAGAACTCAGAGACTAACCTGCCAGTCAGCAATCATAGCTCTGAGGAGAGAGCACAGCTACAAATCCTAACAATTTTCAGCAGACTGATTTTCAGTTTAAAGCCTCTCGTACTGCTGTGAATATATTTTAAGAATACTGCAAAAAACAATGTTTTCTTTTGCCGTAGCAAACGGTGGTGAAAAATGAAATGATCAAACTGTGTTTATGTATGTTTGGAGCTTTCACTAATTGCAATCATGGTTTGGAGTGATGGATACAGAGCTGTACTTAACTATTGACAAAATGTATGCCCCACTTTCATAGTCAATATCTCTCCACAGCAAATGACAGTATAAGGAATGGATGCAAAATGCCACTTTTTAATTACATCTCTGATTTCACAAATAGCATTAAAAAACCCAGAAAAATGTCATCTGATAATATTACATTTCAGTGAGATATGACTAATGAGAGAAGGTGTGCTTGAAATTTGTTTTCACAGGTATGCAGACGATGGACAATGAAGCAATTTGGAATTTGGAGGAGTTTGACTTTCTTGCTCCTGGGGAAATATAATTAATAAAGATTGGATTTTTACTACTACCACATTCACTCTAATGCAGGGTTTCCCAAACTGTGGTGCGTGCACCCCTGGGGGTGCGCGGCCTGCCATAAGGGGGTGCGCGAGCTAAATAGAGCAATGGTGGATATGTGAGTTTTTATTGGAAAAGAGGTTTCCCCAAAACAACTGTGCATAATGTGCTGTGAATGCACAGTGAATCATACTTGCGTGGCCATCAGCACATCAAAATATTCGCTTAGGGGATGCGCGAACCACACTGAAATGTACAAGGGGGTGCGCAGGGGAAGAAGTTTGGGAACCGCTGCTCTAATGGATATATGTGTCTTAGTAAATCCTTGGAACCCCAGTGTGGACTATAAATGAGCAATAATGAATAATTTAAGTTACTGAAAAATGGGTAGTAGCAAGCCCACTGGGGATTCAGTTGCCTCCAATGGCAGGGAACAAGAATGGCATTGCAATGGGATCCATCAGCGATGGCTGAATGGGCTGCAAACAATGTTAACAGGCCGTCACTTTCATCAAATTATCGGGATCGCCAAGAGGTAGAGATGTAAAAGGCTCCTCTGCTTCTGAACTAACCTGCCCTCCCTCCCCTTCCTTCCTTCTCTTGTGGTGCCCCAGGATGATTCGCTTTGTTGCTGAATCCCTCAAGAAGCCAGAGATGCAATCCGATCTGACCTCTCACCGCGCTGACAGACCCAATCTCAGCCAGCAGGCCTCCACAACATCCATCGGCTGCAGTCAATCACATGAGACTGGGTCTAATTGCCAACCCCACTCAGGACTTCCCCTCCCACGCCAGCTCCAGCGGCAGACACCGGGTAAATGGATAGATAGTGTCTTTAATCCGGCTCTCCACGGCCAGTCAGTCTCAGTCAATCTTATCTCTAACATGGCGTTGAAGAGCTAGTTTACCGGGGGGTGGACATTAGGAGATGGACAGGCCCATATATAGCTGTGGACTAAAGCCTGACTGAGCCTTTCACACTCCACAAAGATGGGTTTTCACACTAGGCCTACATTTACTTATTCGGGCCGATTTCTCATTTTTAAGTGTAACTTGGTGTGACCAAGAAAGTGTTTATTTGTCACTGGTTATTTTCACTGCCGCTGCCGGCTTTTTTTCTAGCACATTTTATGCTGGCTCTTGGAGAACAGCCAAAGCAAAGGAATCTGCTTGCCTTTACACAACCTGCTGCTCAGAGAGAAATGATTTTTGCACCCAGTTGCCAGTCCTTTTCCTGTAGAATACAAATCCAAATCTTGAAATATCTCATTTTCGTTTGCATCTCATTAGTCCTCAGAGCAGAGGCATTAGTGAGAATCAACTGTAATTCAAAAAAATCCCAACTATTTCTCATTCACTCCAATATGGGTAATATATAATTACGCAATTTCAATTTCCCACGTAATTTTAATTTCCTTGTATGACCTGAGCATATGAAGAAACTGACAATAAAAGTTGACTTGGCTGACTTGATATATTGAGAGAGGAGGGAAACGTAATGTGCACATTTACTTTCATGAATTGTCCATTATATCTCTCTCTCTCCGAGAAGGTACTACTGACGCCCAGACGTGAAAGCCATTCTAAGTAAATTTGCAGGTCAAGGGCCAGACACTGGGACAAAAGGCCTCTCACATCCTCCATGACACAGCAGCACCTTTATCCCCCCAATGATGCTAATCAGATTTCTAAGGGACCGAAAATAACATTCTCGCAATTGTGCCTAAGGAGACAGTGACAAAAAATTGGTTAAAAGAAAATGTGAAAAAAAGAAACATTTCGCCCTGCTGTGGCCAACCAGTAGGGCACTCACCTACCATGCGGCTGACCCGGGTTTGATTCCCGTCCCGGTTCCTTTGCCAACCCCTCCCTGTCTCTCTCCCAATTCGCTTCCTGTCCACCTCTCACACTGTCCTATCAGATCAAGTCGAAAAAGACCATTTAAAAAAAAAGAAGAAACATTTAACTTTTTGTCATGGTCGTCACTGAGGAAGAATCACAGAAAAAGCTTTTACACCACAGTAGCCTCACTGACATGGCATAGACCAAAAGCACAATACTTGATGCACAATATTGCACAAAAAAATATCCCATCAAGGTGGTGATGAGAAGAATGCCATCTGTTACAAGTCAATGACTCCAGAACAATTTGTAGCTGACTGACTAATTTGAAAACCTCAACCCACCCATCAATCTGCCAGTGAAAAGAAATGTGATAAAGACTGATTAGTCCAGAGTTTCCCAGCAACTGCCAACCGCTGCTGTTTCTGTTCATTGTTGGTTGGTCAGTTTCTATCTCTGTCCTCTTCTCTTCCTCTCTGCCTTGTCTTAGATCCATGACTCACACTGAGTTCTCAGAAGAACAAAAAAAAACACAGCAATATTGTAGAGGTGCTTGAACCTGATCCATGGCCAAGGGCATAATTGAAGTTGTTTTGTTGTGAGTGATGCTGCTGTTGAGTGCTGGTAGTGGTGAATTCGTCAGAGAGCTGAATAAATTGTGTTTACCGGTGAAGGCAAAAGAGAACGTGCCCCTCTAAGGCGGGACGACCATGCGTGACGCGAGGAAGAGGAGCAGTCCTTCCAGCACCTCCAGGATGAAGGAGAGCCAGGCCATGCCCAGAGACCAGCCGAAGGACGTGTGCACGTTGGCCAGTTGTTCTGGCCCGAGGCGTCGTTCCGTCTCCTCCAGCGCCTGGTGGGAGTAGCTGATGTACAGGCACACGCCGGACAATGTCAACACACCTTCGAAAACAACAACAAACAAAAACAATATCAATCGGGGGGTATACTGAGAACATGGTTCTATGAGACATTCACTCAAACACAGAAGTGGATCATTATGAACCTTTTTCACATGAACTCGGGCACTTTAAATTCAATGCAGGACAAGTAGCATCCGGTGGCACAGAAACAAACTCGACTAGGAAACGCAGATAGTCATATGTCATGTGCATATACATGTTTTATGTATCCTCTGTGCTGTACATATTTATTTATGTCTCCACCTTACTTGTATTACTTGTTTGAATCTTCTATGTGTTTCTTATGTTTTCATGTTTTTAAGTGTGAAGTGTGTGTGAGAGAGGTGTAGTACTACTGCACAACAATTGCTCATACTGGGACATATAAAGCTACTGAATTTAACTGAACTGAACCCCACTGTTTTCTATGAAAGCCAGTAGTCATTTTTTCACATTCCTTCAAAACGGAACTTGTGTGACACACAAAATTGCAGAAAAATGGCTAAGTGCACGTAATCAGTGCAGGACTCTTTATCCTTGAGGTAAAATGGTGGCCTTTCACATTATGTATTCACAAACGCACAAACACAACAAAAGGCCGCCTGGCCTCCATTTGGCAAATTGTCACCAGCAGAAGCGATAATACGCCTTAGTACCTTCAAAACATTGCATGTGTGTGTATGATCTATACAGAAGACACGAAGGATGCAGACTCGAGATATGCTGCCTACATATGTTGGGGGGCATGTTGGGGGGAGGGGGGGGGGGGCATATGTTGCCAAAAGTAGAAGAGGGTAATGTAATAAAGGGCATTTTTCAGTGCTTTCAAATTTTGGTGGAACACCAAAGGAACACCAAGGTCTAATTTTGGTGGAACACCGAAGGAACACCAAGGTCTAATTTTGGTGGAAATTTTGATGGAACACCAAGGTCTACGTCCAATACACTTGCATCTCTGGTCAACATTCTGCACGAGGGATATGGTGCTGTTACCGTAACGCTGACACGTGGCACATTATGACGTGTTTGCATCCAAATAAAAACCATTCATGTTTTAAAATTCACAATGACATGACAGCTGGGGAATTATCAGGTCATTTTCGTGAAACAGCAATGACCTAGCTCAAGCAAGCGTCTATTTTATCAACATGGCCCACTTGGGTGCACTGGTAGAATGTGGCTTTTAACATTTAATTGCATTAACATTTTGAATGCGGAATTGGCAATAAAGGACATTTTTCTGTGCTTTCAAACTTTTGGTGGGACTACGTCTGTATACAATGCTCCTATATCTCACGTCAGCTGTGTGGCTGAGGGTTATGGCACTGTGTGATGCTTACATGGCATCTCTGCCGGTGCTGCCGTAAGTCACGCTGGCATATCCTGAGAGCCTCTTCCCTGGGCCTGATTGTCTGGTCCTGATCTCCTTCCTACTTTGTCAGCGCTCTTGCTGCCACGTGACAGTATTTCTCCTTTAACGGGTCTATAGATTAAAGCATCAATCTCTGCCCACAGTGCCTCTGCTCCACTAGCCCCTTGCTTCTTGACTCCTGTAAGTTCCCCACTAAATACCCAACAATGTTATTGGCATGAGACAGGGGGAGGGGGAGGGTGGTGAGGAATATAGTCATAGTGCCGTAAAAAGGCAAAGTGCAGGCCCTGTCATGGCCAACCGGTAGGGCACTCGCCTGCCATGCGGCTGACCTGGGTTTGATTCCTGGCCCAGGTCCTTTGCCGAGCCCTCCCTGTCTCTCTCCCAATTCGCTTCCTGTCCACCTCTTACACTGTCCTATCAAATAGTCGAAAAAGACCAAAACATTTTTTTTAAAGACAGGGGGATGGGGAGGGTGGTGAGGAAAATAGTGCCCTACAAAGGCAAAGTGCCAGAAAGTATGTCAACAGACTGAGGGAAAATGTCTTCAAAGTTTTGGTATTAGATTGGATATTGCAGTTACTGCAAATCTGACATAGCAACATCTCTACAGCAGGGCATATTTGGACCAAAGAGCTTTGTCACAAGATGTGGAAGGTGTTACGAAGACCATTTTCAGTATAACTCAATTTATTAATTTGCCTGTGTACGGCAGCATAGTGGGCAGTGGGTGGGAGAGGGCAACAGGACTAAGGCAAGGTTGGGCATGCCGAGACAGATGGGGTGTCACCCGACCGAAGAGGACCAAGGGGTGTGATAACCTTGACTGTGACAAAGACTGAGCGGTGACGCAGGACGACTGGACACCGCTGGAGGAAGAGCCGGAGGCTAGAGATTATGGGGCCCATGCTCAGGAGAAGCAGCTTGACATGACTGACGGACACATCCTTCACTCAGATTTACACACTCAATTGTACAGTACGTAATGGCACCATTAGTTGATGCTCCCGGTCCTATCATGGCTGCTAAAGATCTAGTACTCCTGCAGTCAAAATAATTTATAGGCTACAGTCAATGTGAGAATAACAGCGCAGTATACCCTTTGCTTGGTCAGTTGCCAGAATGCACAATTGTGTGGTAGGCTACTGCTGTGTGACATTTACTAAGAAAACACAACAGTTCAGGAATCAGGACTAATTTCCTTGTCCTCTAATTATGATGCATTTTGTCATTTACTTTGTGCAAATTAGCACCCTTGGTTTAATAGTTTGAATCAGTTTTGATTAAATAAAACAGCAGGGTGCATTTTTCACATCTTACACTCAATGGTCACATTGCATGCACTGGTATATTGTATCAGTGACTCTGGAATTGTCCCAGTGAACTGAAAGGCAGGCAATCAGGGATGTAATTACTTCAAGGCATTTAAAGTCCTCTCATCCCCTTTAAATCGTGCGCATATTGATGTACAGCAGTCAAACCATCAACCAGGAAAAAAGCCTATGCAATTTTCTGGAAACCAACCTCCATTTTCTGTGATTCCACCATCAGTCTGGTATGACTGTGACACGGAGATTCAGGCAAATGGGAGCAGGGCTGCTGACAGCTTTTGCCAGGCCCAGGACAAAGTCATCTGAAAGGGTCCCCCATGCAATTCACCCGATGTAATGAAAACCCAATTTTGGGCCCCCTCTCTCCCTCAGCCAGGGATAACTGACCCCTTAGTCCCTCCCTTCCCTATGAGTAAAAGCGCCCTCAGCACACTGACTGACAAACTATTCGTCTATGCGGTGTTGCTGGATCGCAGACGGCAGGTAGAGAGCAAAGAAAGACAAATGGCATTAATGGAGCAGGTAGGGAGGTAGAGAGAGAGGAGCTTGAGACCTGGACAAATTAACAGAGCCAGAGGAATCGTACCTGACTCATCCTGCTGTGTTGTGTCCAAATCCGCATAAAAACCATTTAAGTGGGTAAAATTCTAAATTATATGACTGCTGGGGAATCATTCCGGTATTTTAGCTACACAATAACAATTAGCTCATGCAAGCGGTTACCTTATTGTCATGACGCACATGGGTGCACAGAGAGAATACTACTTCAATATTTAATTGCAATCCTCTCCGTATGTTTTGAAAGTGCAATTTTTGGTTGGACGTTGGCGGAATGAAAATGGGTTTTCAGGGGTTTGAGCTTGTCACCCTAATGAGAAGGCATTAAAAATTCAGCAGCCATAAATACAAACAGACGTTTGACAGCCAGGCAGGGCTTTGCCACACACACACACGCACACGCACACACGCACACACACACACGGGGGCAGGGGACTGACAATGATGAAAGAGACTAGGATAGAAGCAGCTCCGGCTGAACATGGGAGGCAAAACGGTCAATCCATTGACAACCCTGTCAATAATTAAAGCCAGAGGATGGTGCTGAGAAGTAGCAGATTTTCCCCAAACTTGACATTTGCCTTGTCAAAAAAACTCTTCTTCTCCGCCAATATTTACCCTTTTGATACCTAATCATAGTGCTGCGGAAGAAAAAAATGATGCGTCAGGGAACACTATTTAACTCATCCATTGGAACAAACATCTCATTTTCTTGACATGTTGCCAAGGAGGGTTGACATAAACAAAAAGAGAACATTTAGAAAATGTTAGGCCTATATGTACCTAGAATCTTCTCTACATGGGTTCGTCATGCATGTTGTTGTGACAGATAAATTAACAGCCTGTCAGCTGGAAGCCTAAACTTTTTTTTTTTTTAATCTCGTATGCTCCCAATATTAATCGCCTGTTGTTGTGTTTTTTGTCTTGCTCACAGCAGTGTCCTCCTCAGCAACCCGCTCCACGACACGCCCTCAGGATAAGGAGCCAATAAAGAGCCAGTCATTTGTAGGCTTCTTCAGTATATTTGTGAATGTGTACGTATGCTCGTTAAAAGGGGTCAGACCACAGACCACAGACCACAGACAGCGAGTGAGTGTGTAGCCTACGCATTTCCCGGCCAGGGAAAAAAAAAATCCTCACTTGATCCTATTTCACACTTCCCACATGCTCCTGATTAGCTTGGCGCTAAGTGGCAGTGCAGGGACTGGAGCACCTTTAGTTCAGGCTCCCATCAACACAAGGTAGGCCTTTATGGACACATCACATGGGCCACCACTGCTCCGCTGAGGAACCTCATTAGTTCAGAGCCATGGAGTGGAGACAAGGGAAATGAAGTGAAGTGAAGAGGAGTCTCTCTCTCTCTCTCTCTCTCTCTCTCTCTCTCTCTCTCTCTCTCTCTCTCTCAGGCTGGACTGTGATTAAAAAAAGGCACAGGCAGTTTTGCACAGCCCCGTCTTAATTGAGCAACAGCGTCTACAAAAATGTAAAATATATATTTTTTAAAAACAACTTTGGTCCCTGAGGACTGGAGGCCCACCGGAAATGTATACCAGAATGACCCATCCAGTCCAGTCCAGTCCAGTCCAGCCTCTCTCTCTCTCTCTCTCTCTCTCTCTCTCTCTCTCTCTCTCTCTCTCTCTCTCTCTCTCTACTGTGACGACCACCAGATTCTGTGCCGGCTTCCTAATGATCATCAAAGCCGCCCTGCACTGCCGAGCTCCGGGGCTAGTATTTACTGTATGTGTGGCCTCCTTGTGTAAGGCATTCACAGCTTCACATGCAATTACTGACCGAGTAAGTGACGAGAATATAGGATATCCATGACCAATGCAGCTGCACTTTTTTTGTACGTTTTCTACGAATGAGCGGTCCAGATAAATGCCTACATACTATACTGTCCATTCACACTGAGAAGCCACACATACAAACTGTGCATGTTCTTCTCTGGGTCTTGGTGGCCGGGGCTTGTGATGTGATTATGCTGTTATGTGACAAATAAAATATCAGTCTTCTGACTTGAATCTTGAGTGTGTACCAAATCTGAAATCTGAAGATGGCTTTGTGTCCAGGTCGAGCGAGACATATTTTTTCCCTCTATCTGGAGAATTTGTGCATCTATTTGCATCTATGAGAACTGTCCCCGCCTTTGTGCAAATCTTCTCCTTTTCCCTGTTTCAGTATTTCTCCACCCGTTGTCCTCTTTTCACACACGGAAACATGGCTGCAGGCGGGCAGCAATATAATAAAGGTTTTGACTGCTGCACACCCCTCTTTTTAAGGAATCGAAGTCCAGGGGATGCAATATTGTTTTTTTCCAGAGGGCTTTTCGCTCTAACTTGTTCACAAATCACCTGCAGATTGTTGACAGTAAATCAACTGGGCAAACATGGAGGAGAGGTAATTCTGCACTGCCATTACTCAGTAGAGTGCCGTCGCCATGGGCTTGCAAGGTGGCTGTAATATCGCCATGCAGCAGCAGCCTGGGAAAATAGCCTTTTCCTCCACACCACACTCTCCCTGTGACATAGAGAGCAGACAGAAGGTGTGTGGAGTTAAGTGTGTGAGCCTGTTGCCTATGATGGTGCACGGTCTACAGTTCACCTTTCAGAGGACACAGTCCAGTAACACAAGTGCCCCTTCTACTCCGTAAATGTAGAGGTTGCAAGGTTGCAGTGTTAGTGCAACCTTACAACTATGGGCTATGGTTTCAGACTCGGGTCTTAAATGTTACCCTCGTATGTGCGGGCCTGTTACCTATGCACAATGTGGAGCACAATCTACAATTCACTTTCAGAGGCTACAATCCAGTAGCACATGTACTACCTCTACACTAGTGTTTCTCAACGGGGGTGGTACAGCCCCTAAGGGGGCATTGAATAGCTCTAGGGGGGCGTTGAGAAGGATACAGCTGAGACGGGGCAGTGCTTAGTTGCCATTGGGGGGCATTAGTCCATTTCATTTTTTAATACTAAGGGGGGCGTTGCCAGTCTTATGATGATGTCAAGGGGGCGTTGAGAGGCTTGTTATGAGGACAAGTGGGCATTTCCTCAAAAAAGGTTGCAAATCACTGCTCTACATATTAAAAACACTACTAAAAGACTACTGTAGAAGAGTGTTCAATTCAACTGTAGTGTTGACTTCACACTGTCATATTTACCGTGTTGAATATCACTGCACAGCCTTCAGCCAAATAAAAAAAGCTTTGAAATCACCTGTATTTTAAGCGCAGAACCAGAAATTTGGAGAAATGTGGTGCTTGATTACAGGTTTCTACATCTGTATGTAATGTACTCATCACTACATAGCAAAAGCACATTCATGCTGGTAGAGAGAGCACAGCAGCTACAGTGCACGTGTTTATGCACAACAGCCATAATCTTGACAGGCTAAAACAGAATCATTGAAATACCAACTCTGATTTAAAACAATGTTCTGCCAATGCAACCACTGTATCACCACTACACATCAACACATCTCCAGCATTCTGACATCTTACAGCATTCTTCCTGATCCTGTTGCTGTGGATACTGGCTGTCATGGGGCTACTCTGCTGGCGACACGGAGAAGCGCTCCAGTTGCATTTGGCATACTGTCCCTTTCCTTATCTCACAGACAAATTTATTCTGGAGGTTATACGAAGAGACATCTTACCTAACCCAATGAAACTGAACAGGAACCGCACTGCACTCCTATTGAAAAAATAATGTACACATATGCATTAACTCTTTCCATCAGAGCCTCTATTATGAGCTTTGTACAGGTATTTAACCCAAATGGTAATGAATCTTAATCTGTAAGACGCTTGGTGGTGTCATGGCAATGTTGTTGTTATGATGTAGATGCAGACGATGAGTTTTTTCTTAGCAAGCGATGAGTGGAACTGCTGGCAATATTCAATCTGCAGCAAAAGGCTATACAGTACGTGTGAGGGCGAGGGAAATGTGAGTCTTACTGCTGAGCAGCACATAGGAGGCGGTTCCGAGGAGGAGAGAGGAGCTCCGAGCCAGCGAGCTGACCAGCGCACAGATGCCCCCGAACACCAGCATCACCAGGCTGAGAGGGAGCAGCACGATGATCGCAGTGTGCATGTCTGCAGTCGGGGCGGGGTGGGGGAGAGGGAGAGATAAACATTGAAACATCATTCAAGGGGGACCCTGACTTTGTTTTTTTTTGTCTTTTCAGCAACCCCCTCCCAAAACTAGTGTTGCACCGATACCATTTTTTGGCCCAGATACCGATACCCGATACCCAACTGTGCAGTATCGGCCGATACCGATACCATACCGATACTACTCTGTTTGAAATTTATATACAGTATGAAGAGCTGCATAGGTACTTGGATGTAACATCATTGCTATCATGGCTTTGTCAGGCTGCTGCCTACCTTTGTGAAACAGGAAAAAGACAAATACTGTATAAAGTGAATCAAGTAGAACTTCTTATGCTTTTTAAATGCCTCTGATATAACATGATTAAGATCAAGGCTGCGTTCAAGTGTCATATGAGCATCTGTAAATGGTATCGGTGCCCTATTTGTTGGTACTCGCCGATACCGATACCACCATTTTAGTGCAGTATCGGGGCCCTGGCCGATACTGGTATCGGTATCGGTGCAACACTACTCAAAACCCCCACTCTCTCTCTCTCTCTCTCTCTCTCTCTCTCTCTCTCTCTCAGACACACACACACACACACACACACACACACACACACACACACACACACACACACACACACACACACACACACACACACACACACACAATAAACTGCACACGTTAAACTAATGAATAAATATAGCCTCTCTACAGCTATGCTATTGCCTGTTGCTCGCACTGGATACAAAAATCCACTGTACTGTTCCCATAGTGTTGTGAGTGGAACACAGGTACTCTGATACTGTATTATGCTTCTGGAACACTAGAATACTCACTGTGCATGTGCTTCTCCAAGTCCGAATAGGACTTTGTGTCTGCAGTGAATGTGTAGACCTTATCCCCTGCAGAGATAAAAACATTCACTTCATCACAGGAAAAAACAACAACCAAGCATTACTGTGCAATAAAATATACAATTAAAAAGCATTATGCAATAGATAATGATGCACATAATAATGATCATACTAGAATAAGTCATAAGAAGTCTGCAGTGTTACTTTACAGATCCACTACCCAATTTTCAATTACACTGGTTTTGTGTTACACTTGCACATACCATTGTCAAATCAATGGTGACAATATATGCTGACACTAAATATTTCAGAACACAGGTCAAAAGAAATGAAAAATATTGGCACAATTATGATTGATGACAACCTACCCGATGTGCCTTTTCAGCACATTCATTTGCCCTACAGGTTATGCAGTCAACGTACTGTTTTATAGACCATGTGTGTGCACAGACCCCAGCTATGAGATCCTGAACTGTGGTCATGCATGTGTACATCATTTCGGATCCATCCATCCGATGATGGGATGTCTGAATCAGTAGGGGAACACGGCCTAATTGTCCTTGTCCTAAAGTGCCAGTCTGGTGCCTTGGTTCAGACAGAATACCAATTAGTATTGCGCCAAAGGCTCTGCCAGTCCTTCTAAGTCATTAAGGGGTGCAAATCTGTTAACAAATGTCGTAAACGGCAAGATAACTTAATAGTAGTATCCCGGACGACGGGAATTATGCAAGGTCTAACTTAAATTCCAACCTCGCTCCAAAATGTTAAGACTAAAACATCATAAAATGTAGGCTAAACAAATACAGCGTTGACCAGAGAGATAAATATATTGCTGTAAATTATAACCATTCCTGACAGTTTGCGGAAAATCAAGTTTCCCAGGACTCCTTACCTTCGTGGGTCCGAAATAGTCCAGAATGAGAGCCCTCTCCATAGTTCGGTCTGTTGTCCTCAATGATGTACCAGTACTCGCTGCCTATGGCGATGGCCAAGGAACAGAAGCTCAAAATGCCCGACAAACCAGCGCTGACGACCACGGAGCCAAAAGTTATTTTCATTTTTGCCACCGTTAACAAGCCAGTCATGAAGAGCAGCAAGACGCACGGAAAGAACTTCGGCCACGCATCAGCGAAGCTCGCGTAACGCAACTCTCCGTACGTTTGGGATCAAGTTTAATTGTGTTTTCTTGAAGAGATTAACAGTCCGACTTGGTGAAGTTAACAACCATATAGTGTCCAATCACTCTCAATGTTCTCTGTCATTAGTAACGTAAAATATCTCCTCCTAACTTATTACTTATGAAACGCATCTCACAGGTCCTCGCGCTGAACAGTTGGGAAGCTGCTCTGCCGCGCGAGGAGCCACCCTTCACAGTTTTGTTGAGTGGTTGGTGACGTTTGCATCCGTTATGATGTTTCCTGTCCTCGGTGATAGAGGGGAAAAATAAATCAGAGTGGCGACCCAAACACGAGACGAAGATGACATTTTTTTCAGGGTATTAGTCGGTAGCCTACATTAACTGGGGCTACTGGATGGAATAAAACGGCCGAAGCAGGAACAGCAACATCATCAATAGGCCTATAATAACAACAGCAACAACAGTAATAATAATAATAATAATAACAATAATACGGTAGTAATAATAATAATAATAATAATAATGACAATAATAATAATAATAGGCCTATAATTGATAATAATAAACACCATATTGACCTGTTCAAGTAGGCTAAATACACAAATAGACCTACCTACCAGAAGTTAAATCTTTTGATGGCATAGCATTTCAGTCTCCCTCTAAAAAAGTTTAAGCATGAAGACTGACAAATACTGATGAAGTAGGCTAAATCAGATACCGTCGTGTGCCATGCTGTTAATGACATAGGCCGGTGTACCCACACCGATCAGTAAAATCTATAGGCCTACTTCAGAATTAGACACACAACGCCTGTTGCAGGACCACTGATGTTTGAGAGAGAGAGAGAGAGAGAGAGAGAGAGAGAGAGAGAGAGAGAGAGAGAGAGAGAGAGGCAAGCAAATCCAGTCCCTAAGTGTGTCTCTCTGATCATTCCCTTTGGATGTCTTGATAACGCGGGCTCTCATGGGCTGATGTGGCCTCGTTATCGATTGCCTGATTGCACTTCTTGCCCTGGTGGGGATGGGGGTGGATGGTGGTGGTGGTGGTATGTGTGTGTGTGTGTGTGTGTGTGTGTGGGGGGGGGGGGGGGGGGAATGCTGCAATGCACAAGTGCTGACCTGGGACCCCTAAAAGAAAACTCCATACACCAGCAGAATTGGGGAGTTATAAAAAATTAGACTGGATTCATTGTAGAGGCAAACATTAACAGGCAGAGGTATCCAGAAAATTGTTGCATGACACAAGCGTTTGGTAGAGAAGATTGTTCTTCCCACAGGCGATTCTATGGTAAGCTGTGGCCTCAAGCGAAAATGCAAAAGAATGAACATTCACACTGTAGTTTAAAGTATAGCTGTTAATATTCACTATAGGCTGCGGGTCCCCAAGCGGCTGCCTTCCTAGCCTGGTGACAAGATGTGCCTCTGTTTTTTCCGGTATGGATCTTTTGAGTGTTTTCATTTCACTCCTGGGCAGCTAATATGCACAAATAGCCCCCTGACTGAAACTGAACAACCAGCTCAATCTTAGTTCCATCCTGGGTTGCCATGGAAAGCTATGCCTGTCAACAGAGCGCTCTCTCTCTCCCTCTCTGAGTTTATGGCTGCAGTTCTCACTGTGATTGGTCATAAACTACAACTACCCATGCTTGTGTCTGTTTTGTCCGGTGCGACATTTGGCCTTGAAAACCCCTCAATTGAAGCTTCAAAACATTTATTCGTCAGTTTGCTCCATCAGTGCAAAAAAAGCTTTCCAATGCTGCCAGACAGGGCTGCACTGTTTCCAGGACTGGACTGGGACCACAAACCGGACCGGGCATTTTTGGCATAGACCAGCCCCTCACCACCACGCCCATAGTCCCATACGATTATGATGGGCTCCTCAGTCCACTGTATACTAAGGATGCACCAATGGGCCACTCCAGCCAAATAGTGGGCTGGTCTCTAACAAACAAACAAACAACAACAAAAAAACAAAACAAAAGCATTGGCCCCTGATGACTGTCGACTCACCGAGAAAATGCCCTGTATGCCATATTACTAGTCGAGCCCTGACTGTTTCCATGACTTCATGTCGATAACATTTTGTTAACATCTGTCCAGACATTATGTGCCATATCAGTTCAGGTATCTTGACTACTAGCTACTTCTTGACTACTTACCTGCTACCCACTGAGCATCTTCCTCTTCATCTCTCTTCTTGATTCTTTCCCAAAGGATCTGCGTATAGCCTCATAATGTGTGCTGCTCGCCCAGTGGAACGCTGTGATAGTGGCTGAAAAGACTTTAGCGCCTCGCACTACTATGAAATTACAGTCTTTTGTCATTTAAGACTTGGTCATTGCCATTCTGGTAATAGCAAGTGTCTGAGCCGTGTCTTAAGTTCGAGTCCGGACGGGGTCATTTTCCGATTTCACCTCGTCCCTCTGTCCCACTCGCTTCCTGTCACCATCTCAGACTGTCCTATCAAATAAAGGCATAAAAGTCCCTAGAAATATATATATATATATATATATTAAAAAGACGTGTTAGGTCTGAACTTCACTGCCCCTATGATCTTTAGGAGCCTTCAGCACAACACAGGGCTTGTTATATTCTTTTTAATAGCCTATGTATGTTATGATATGCACAGTACTGTAGATAATATACAATTTGTCTTTGATGTCAATCAAATCCTTTTTTTAAGTTACAGTTTCCCCTTTCTTCTGCTGCTAAGGGAATGTCTGGGGAATCCCGTGAAACAGAGAGGAAAAAAAGTCAGATTCAACCAGGATTTAAAAAAAAAAAAATGTACGCAATGTTACAACTTACACAACTAATGATATACAGACATGAAGGACTAGTTGTATATAATCTACCGTGCATATCGTAACATCTTTACGCAGATGGGCCCCCCGGTAGGCCCTTCACTCTGCTAAAATGACTCCATTACATCACAACAGCATTGCTATGACCTCAAGTGACTGATTAAGACTTCGTCATTACAATTTTGGTGACAGGTTATAACAGAGGCTCTGCACAAGGGAGCTAATTGAACAATAATGACTTTTCAAACTAAACAGTCTTTGGGTAGCAGTCTTGCATGCAAAACATCAATTCCTTGGGCTAATAAAGAGTAGCAATAAAGTCAAGTCTAAACAGATAATGGTGTTTGGACTGGATTTGCCCTTGGCTATCATTGCTCTATTGCATTAGAACACGGCCGTCCTGTTAGAAGTTTGTTATTACAAACATATTAAGGACCAAGTTGAAATGTATTACTAAAGGCTGAGGCTCTGTGTCTTAGCAGTAGGGCATTGTGGTGGTAAAATATATAGCTCTTCAGGAGGAAAGGTAATCACTACAAAACTACAGGGTTGGACAATAAAACTGAAACAGACAGGTTTGGCTATAGCAGCCCCGGCCGTGTATGTTGACCCTGTGAAGCTCCCGATGGACAGTTCTGGTGGAAATAGGAGAGTTGAGGTGCACATTTAATTCTGCCATGATTTGGGCAACTGTGGTTTTATGTTTTTTGGATTCAGTCCGGGTTAGCACCCGAACATCCCATTCAGACAGCTTCCTCTTGCGTCCACTGTTAATCCTGTTGGATGTGGTCCGTCCTTGGTGGTGTACTGACATTACCCTGGATACTGTGGCTCTTGATACATCACAAAGACTTGCGGTCTTGGTCACGGATGTGCCAGCAAGATGTACACTACAAATTTGTTCTACTTCGCACTCTGATATATGCCACACCATAATGTTGTGTGCTTTGCAATATTTAGAACAAAACTGTGGTGCAATGAGCATTTAATGAAGATTGGCCACCTGGCTGGTCCAATGAAGCCATGAAACCTCCCACACTAATATAACAGGTGTTTCAGTCTCTTTGTCCAACCCTGGCAACCTTGGCTTTTTCTGTCATCCTTTGGTCCTCAAGTGCTTCGGTTGTGGAAAAACACTCAGAGACACCTTGTAGCCACATGCTGCACGTTGCTCCGTCAGTTGAATGCTGTAATAGTCGATGAGAAGACTTCAGTACCATATTACAACACTACTATGACATTACACTGGGCCTGTAGTAACACTTTACAACTTGGTCATTGCCATTCAGGTAACGACAAATTTATGTAATAGGGGCCATCTTTTTAAAACCCCACAGAGAAATGGTTTAACATGCTTTTTTTAGTCCTCTGCCACTAACAGCTAACACAACACATCACACAGCCAGGTTTTGTACCGGAAAGTGCCATAAGATCAGAGGCCTCCGGATGTGCTTGAATGAAAACACTTGCAATTTATCTTAAAAGTCAAGTGTATACATTTAGACTTTGTTGTGACCTTGCTAAAATAGGCAGGATTTTACCAGCAGGATTTTACTTCATCATTGCCCTTCAATGGGTTAAAAGCACGGATATATTCATTCATTTATCATTTTCTTTCAACTTGTCTCTTCACCATCACATTTTGAATGAGGAAAGTTCAGTTGATTCATACTCACAATATCATACTTGTGTCCTTTCCTCTGCCACCAGTTCCTCAGCTGGCTTTTTCCAATGCAACAAAATGGCCTCGAGGATATTGGACGTCTCCCTAAACCAACCAGACAGGAAATAAAAACAAACACTGTGCCAACTAAAAAGTGGAAAAACTGTTTCTAGATGGACGGATACAAGAACTTATGCCACTTATGAATTTGTAATGAATGGAACATTTTATTCTGCACTCGTAATCATCGACTGCATCATGACTGATTAGCAAGGCCTTGGAGAAATTAAACAAAGCCATAATTAAAATTACTTATACTTCACAAGAGTTTAAGGATAATTTAATGGAACAAAGTATGTCTAATTAAATATCCACTTCCCCCAAGCAAGTCATGTCGTAACCAGAATTTCAAAGTTTCAGTAGACTCCCCAAAATGAAACATAATGGTAAATGCATTACATCAACAAATGCAGAAATCTATTGCACAAATGGACTCGGACTCACTTATACTCCATATGTACTATGTGGACTGAGCAGCACCATACCGCAGCAAACTAAGAAACTTTCCTTCACGTTCCTTCTTGGGAGTTATGTCTCATGGCCATTGCTTGTCTACATTGCACAATTTTGTTGGGTGACCAAGTGGCTGCATGTGTCCAGGGGGGGAGAATCCTGCTTTAGCCTTTTATTACACAGAAAAGGAAATGCATTGTCAGTGAAGAATCAAGGACATGCACCAGGGGTCAAGTTATACTCACTGCCAGTTAT
This sequence comes from Engraulis encrasicolus, assembly GCF_034702125.1. Taxonomy (NCBI): domain Eukaryota; kingdom Metazoa; phylum Chordata; class Actinopteri; order Clupeiformes; family Engraulidae; genus Engraulis; species Engraulis encrasicolus. The sequence goes on from NC_085873.1 coordinate 15,519,128, forward strand.
ACTCACTGCCAGGTAATGTGGGAACAACACTGACCAATTGAGTTCAGATGAAAAACTCTCTAAAGTTCATTACGAAAATCTGTACATTTTCCTTTTTTAAATATAAATAGGAAGGAATCACAACCAAAAAGCCAATTAAATGTAAATCAAGCCAGACTTTAACAACAAAAAACTAAATTAGATGGACTGATTTTTTTTAAGTTCACTAAATCTACAGTGCAGAAATACAACCCTTTTTTTGCTAACTCATCAGAAATACACTTAGAAGGTTATGTATCTGAACTCTTTAACTGCAATAGTATGGCTTAGGGGTACAGTTATTGGAGACCATAACAAACGTGAAAAACAATAGGTTTTCTCTAAATGCTGCACCTATTACTTTTGTTTCCTAAATTGTGTAGTTGCCAAAAACCCCATTAAATGTACTGTAGAGCTGTCTCACGCTGGAAATCAGTTGAAGTAAGGACACTTGGAAAGGCCTTAATGGACAAACTACCAGCACTAATCAAAGGAACACAAACGGAAGGTGTGTGGAAGACAGGCGGACGTGGAAGGTGTGGAAGACAGGCGGACGTGTTTGTGAGTCAGCATGTGTACACTTTTACACAGGGAACCAAAAGAACCGATCAATGCTTCTCAAGCCCTGTTACCTCTTCCAATCTTGCTTCACTGGAGAGGGGGGGGGTGAGAGTGGCAGCGAGAAGGAAAACTGTGACAGCTGAAGCGTTTAAGCAGCAATAAATTCAGGAACTGACAAGTGAACTCTGCCTGCCACATAGTCTTACGCTTGAGTGGTTCATGCAGCCAGCCATCACATAAATCAGCGCAGAAGTGGGGAGTCACTTACTTCCCCTCCCTGGCCTGACTGTGATAATAATGAGAGTAATCACCTTTACTGTGTTAATGAAACGTGAGCGTATATGCATACAGTACACAGCGAAAATGCTTTAATTCACGGTCATTTTGTTAAAATATCACAATACATTTCTTTTCAAGCGTTATCGTCCACATTTATTTTAAAATATTAAAATTAATTTGCCGTTTCCACATTTACATAATTTGTGTACAGGTTGAGCAGCGGAGTGTGTTGAGTGGTATTCACTGATGCACAATACAGGCAGACCAAACTGCAAGTTCACTGCATGCCACACTTACAGTACATGATTCACTTTTCCAAGTCCTTGGTTGCTTTGGATAAAAGCATCTGACAAATGAACTGTCATACAATGCATGTCATATTGCAGTGTTTTGTACTGTAAGTGACAAATACACTTCCTTGTATCCTTGTCCTTACATGAGCAAACAGCCGGTGCTTGATCCAGTGTTCCACTTTGGCAGTGAAGCATTGTGCATTAAATCATAAACACAACATTAATGTCCTTGTAGTTCAAATGTACAGCTCTAGCAAAGAGAATGTATGCCTTCTGGCCGCCAATACCATGCAAAATGAAACATTAAATAACAAACTAATACAACAAACGCCTAGTATGCATTTAGAAGAGAAGAGAAGAGAAGAGAAGAGAAGAGAAGAGAAGAGAAGAGAAGAGAAGAGAAGAGAAGAGAGACTCCAATAGTTTCCATCATAACAACCTAGTCGTACACACCTTTTCATGCCTGTGTATTCACTACTCTTCCCATGTACTTCACTTTTTTCTCTTATTTCCTCTTTTGTAAGTTGTTTAGGATAAAAGCACTAAAAGCCAAATGTAACCTAATGAGGTATTTCAAGAGGTATTCTTGCTCCTTCCTGTGTTAGGGCCTGATGCACTCTTGAAATGTGGTGGTGTCGTGTCGACATGAGCTATCCGTCGAGCAGAGCTACCAAGCAAGGCACTACAACAGCGCCTCTAGGGGTGAAGGCTAGGAACAGGGTTTGGGTTTAAGCTAGACCGTCTTGATGAAGTAGCCCATGCCGAAGGAACACCGTATGCATTCCAATCTGTGTGTGTTCAGACAGCCATGAGATAATGGGGGCAGAAATGTGATTGGAGACCATTAGAGCCTTAACGGAGTGTGAAATCTCCAAACTCATCCAGAAACCTCTGGACAGAGACGGCTAAAGCAGGTCCAATTAACTGCATTTCCAGTTTGTGCACCACACACAGCCTCTGCTAAACACATCTGCCAATTCCCTCCACCCCCACAAGCTCTCCAACAGGTTTCTGTCACCCTGGGCTACCCAGCAGGTCTGTTTTGGCTGGACCACAGAGATGATGGTGGTTCTTCATGGTTTTGAGCCCAGTTGTAGCTGGACCAGAGAGGGGGAAAAAATGTTCTTCGGCATTTTCTGAGGCCAGCTGTCAGTCTTTCAGGAAGAGCTTCTCCTTCATGCGGTAGTAGTGTCCCTTCAGGTCCATGAGCTCCTGGTGTGTCCCCTGCTCCACCACCTGGCCGTGGTCCATGAAGATGATGCGATCCGCTCTCTCCACCGTCTGCAGACGATGGGCTATCACCAACACCGTCTGGCCCTTCGCCCCATTCAGAACGCCCTGCACCTGTGGGAAGGCAGCGGGAAATGGAAGGTTAGAGTGGGGAAGGTGAACAGCTTGCTCATTTGAAAATACAGTAGCAGTGTGAAATAGAAGTGTGAAAAATAACAGCAGCATCAGTAGGAATAGTAGTAGCAGCACCAGAGCTACCATAGTAACAGCAAGACAGTACTAGCACTAGCAACATGACTACTCACTAGGGAACATGAAATTACTCCAAAGCCAACAACTCCTGCTATGTGTGTATTCAGAACTCATTTAAAATACATACACATATAAATAGCCAAACTGGATTGCCAGCAATTTAGCCCCCCCACCCCCTCCTTATGCACACACACACACACACACACACACACACACACACACACACACACACACACACACACACACACACACACACACACACACACACACACACACACACACACACACACACACACACACACACACACACACACACACATGCACGCACACACACACGACAAGAAGAGGAGATAGTAAATTGCAGCAGTGCCACAATCACATGCCCATTGAGCTCAGCTAAAGCCTGGATGCAGAGCCCTTTCAATACCCCCCTCCCCACCCTCAACATCAAGGACTCCTTATATATACATAGTGGGGATGAAAGACAGCACTGCCACTTTATCATGAGACTTAGGACCCATAAAGTGCTTCTAAATAGGTTGCCTAATGACTACAGTTGGTATTATACAGTATATTCAGCTAGAAAGCCTGCTTTGACCTAAAATTCCTTAATTGCCAGTATGCATCAAATGACCTACCGATACATGAAGCGATTTTACAAGCTCAGTTCGTTTCATTTTCTCTCAGAATAGAACACTCAACCACACACAACAGTTTGGTTATGTACTGCACTTTGTTGCCCTGTATTTACTGTATATAGTACCATGACAATAAAGTTGAACGCAATCTACTACTGAGATAAAATAACCAGTGAGAATACTACCATGGTACGTATAACGTACAACAATTTCATAAATATGTACGAAATTACCTACCTACTATATGAAATGATTTGAAATGCACAGGCTGTCTCACATTTCTGTCATAACACAAGAAGTTCAGTATAAGGGTCAAAGACTGTTTATTTTGGGTGTGGACGTCAGGTGGTGCAACGACATCTAATGCTCATAAATTGATTAGTAATTGGTGGTTGATATGCTGCAATGAATGACACTTCTTCGATAGTCCACTAAGAAGAAACAAACAAAAAAAATCCATAAAACAGTGGCACTGGCTGTCATTGCGCCGCCCTGACGTGTGCTACTGCTGAAACGTCACTGACCCATAAACTAAAAGAAAAGGTTAGTGAGAGTCCTGTGGGACCTACAGCATGCTCTGTATTGACATCCATACTGCTGGTGGCTTCATCCAGGATGAGGATCTGAGGCCGTCTCACCAGGGCCCGGGCGATGGCTATGCACTGCTTCTCACCCTTGGAAAGCTGATCTCCGCTCTCCCCCACGTCTGAATTATGGACACAGATACGGTGGGTACAGTGGGAGACAGGTGTTAGATGTTGACATCCTTTTTAGATCTTCTGTGCATCCTCCTCTAGACAGAAGACAGATGTTAGATTTTCAATCCTTTTCGAGGTGTCAATTCCAGGTCCAGAAAGTAAAATCCCTGCCACAGATTCTTTCCAACACAGGTGATTGCAATAAGTAGCTGGTCTACCCGTCTTATGTGCTTAATAATCTACTGTTTCAGAGCTGGTTGCATCAAATTTGTTGCAGGGGTTTTACTTTCTGGACCCGGGATTGGCACCACTGCTTTTTTTTAGATCTTTTTTTGCCATCACAGACAGGTATGAGACAGATTTAAGATGTTGACTAAGGCACCAGACAAATATTACATTTAGCCTCATTTGGTTTTTAGGACTTTTCGCCTCCCTGTGTCATTCCGCAAACATGATCCTTGGATAATATTGATGGTGAGTGTAAACACTAGATGACCTATCCACTTCCAAAACATACTGTAGCTAACCTTGCAGTGGTAGATGATGGATTGTACTATGCATGATGACCATGAGTTAACAAATGATATAATGGCTACTGAGAGCAAAGGAAAAACGTATGCCGCGCTTCTAAGGTTGACATGCCGGTGCAACCAGGGCAGGACCAGGCATAGAATGAAGCGGAAAAACCTGGTGTCACACAGATGTATCTCTTAGAACTAGAATTCTTTCTCAGAATTAGAAGCATGCTCATGGTGGCCCTCATGGCATGAGGAGGGTAATTATGGCTCCCTCGCCTCACTGAGATGTTGAGGCATTGAGAAAATGACACCCTCTCCAAAGAATGAGGATCATTAAGACAACCCTATGCAGAGACGCATTCTTCATACATACACTGGGAACCTCAAGGTTTAAATGAGGAATTGAGTATAGTTTTTTTTTCCTCAACACTGTGGAATACTGATTAGGTTGCGGTTGTTTTTTTTACATGTATGATGTGTGTACCTAATATGCTCTTTCATGGTTTCTTGTTAAATACTACGTTTTTTCCCTTGTTTATGATATACCAGTAATGGCTATCCTTTGTTGACATTTGACGTCATGGTGCAATGTTTTTTTTTTTTTTGGTTATCTGCTGGCTTATTCTGAATGGAAGAACACAATCAGCATTCACCTAGCAACCTCTTTCAAATGTCATTTTGTGGGAGGAGGTGATCATTGTATTGATTTTCATTTTTCGTATCATCCTTATTATATATGTGTAAAATGGCTGTACAAAATTGCAGTTATTATTCCTTCTGCTCCCTCTACTTTCGTCAATGCTTCTTAAATATGCGTGTAATTTCTGAAAACAGCAATTAAGGGTACAATGGACCACCCTTCGTCAGTGGCATTCAAAATGTCTATAATCTATGCCAGTGGTTCCCAACCTATGGGCCGGGACCTAACCTATGGGTCGCCAAAGATCCACAGAGGGTCGGGTACCATACATAGCCCATGTTGAATAAATGACAAAGCATTTAACTAATATAGGCATAGAAGCAACAAAATGTAAGTGCTACATTAAACATTTATTCTATATTTGACAGAGACGAATTGAGGAATCAAATTTTCGCAGGAAACAGAGGGTATCATGATATCAAGGTCACCAAAGCTTACAATGGTAAAAAACATGGGTCCCTGAAGAAAAAGGTTGGGAACCACTGGTCTACGCTGTGAGACCTACAACTGTCACTGAATTGATAGCAGCCTTTTAAAATGAATGGGTGGTGGTGTGGGTGTGGGGGCTCGGGGCAATGTGTTTGAGCATGTAAGCATTGCCTGGGACATCATGAATATCATTTGAATATCATTTGAGAATAATGTTAAATTACTTAGTGTTAATAAATGTTAAGTGTTTAGACATCAGATACAGAATGTATTGCATCATTATTTTGATTTCAGGTTATATTGTATTCATACTGCGTCGTAATGTAGTATCTGTATGCTTGTCACATCGGCATCACCTGTATCGTAACCTTCCCCCAAGTTCCCGATGAAGCTGTCAGCGCTGGCCCTCTTGCCCGCCTCTTTGACCTGCTCCTCCGTGCAATCCTGCATGCCATACTGGATATTGTAGCCCACTGACCCAGAGAACAGGAACGGACCCTGAGAAACCACAGCCATCTGAGGAGAGAAGAGCAGAGCAGAGGAGAGGAGAGGAGAGGAGGAGAGGAAAGGAGAAGAGGGAGGTGTGGGGAGGGAAAAGGGAGGAGAAGGAAAGGGAAAAGACCACTCCTGTCACTGAAAAAGGAGTAATTGCCATGACAATCCGAAAGGGCCACATCCCACTGCTGACATTTGCAACCTCTTGGTCATTTTGCAGAGGTTATGCACACTTTTTCTACTTCACTTCATTCTTAAGGGATGTACAGTATATATTGTACTACATACATACATAGTACATACATGTCAGGGAGGCTGACTGAGAGGTTAGATGGGGGGGGAGGCAGAATCGGGTCCCCATTACAGAGTGGGGGGGGCTTTCAGATGACTTTGTCCAGGGTCCAGTCAAAGCTGTCAGCGGCCCCAATACGCGTATCAGGGGTGTATTATCAGAATAATAATTTAAAAAACGCCTAATACGCCTTTCAATGCTGATTCTCTCCCTTTCATGGTAGAAAAAACTAAATCTAAATGCAAAACACTGTGCTAAATGCAAACATCGTGCTCTCAATCCCATCAATGCCATAATTGAGTTTCATTATTATTCACACCTCAGAGTTGACGCAATAAGACAGCACAATGCTCTACACACACACATGCATGCACGCACACACACGCACACCAAAAAGCAAATCTCATACTCATCAGGATGTCTTTTGTCTAGTGCTGTACACCGCCATGCAGATACATATTTTTTAGAATGACCTTCAAACATTCATTAAGGGACGAGACAATGTGACAGACTGACTGTGCAGTGATTTCGGCTCCTTTCGATGCAGAGCATATCCCTTCCATGGTCCTTTCCAGGGGCAAGGGTGTTTTTGGTGGTGTTTCGGCACCACGCTGAATTAGCTGGACACACCCTAGCTCAGGACCCCTTATAAAATTATAACGAATGAAAAAATGTTGAGTTTTTGTGTGAATTGTTTCGGAAATGAATGCAACTGCGTGGTAATATCGCTTTGTTCCTGAGCAGAAGACCTATTCTACTCCGCTGCGACTGCCTGATCTGGCAACCCTTTGTATGAGCTTCAACAAAAGTTTTGTGACTACTAGTCCACTTTTCCACCATAGTTGTGTCTTTTGCTAATGGAGTTATCATGCATCCGAGGCATCTCACAAGTGTGCATATTAATGAGATGAGATGGTATGGATTTACAACATAGTGCACACTAGACACACAACTTAAGTGGTATACTGTGCGATCTTGCCAGTGCAGAACGTTGATTGTCATCATAACTGACATATTTTTTTTATGCCTGTAAACGTTGGCAAAAGTGTTGCGTTGTTACTTACATGTATAAATTCTCCACTAGGCCTATTAGGTTGTGGATATCCGTTAAATACACTGTTTAACACACTGTGGCTGTAGCCAAGATTTTGGAGACGCACAAAGCCTAACACCTAATTTCACTTTCGCCTGTATTGGTTATGGTCTCTGTTGACCACTTCAAGCAAGGTGTGTCAGTCAGATTAACAAAAGCTTAACATCTGCATGAGGTAGGAATCCAGAAAGAGAAGTCAAAATACAGGTGGAATACAATGCATATTCCGTCTCCTGTGGAAACCATGCAACTTTTTGCAAACGTATCAAAAAAAAAAAAATCAGAGGATATTATGAGGATAGAGTGTGGTGCTACAAAACTGCTACGCAGCCATCTTATTTGTTTAAGGAGGATAGTCAAAATGATATAGCTGGTTGGCAGCATTTAGAAGTTGCGAGGAAACATGAAACATCAGCCTTGCGAGGGAATGAAAGAAGCATCAGCCAGAATACAGTAGCATCCGATCAGTGATCGGCTGCTATTCATTTATGAATCGGCTGAAAATGAAATGGCAAGTCACCATTGCATTTTCATAGTCGAGGTCCGCCCCTATGCAGGGGAGGTTTATCCATATTTTGGTGATGCTGTAATTGTGATGTGAGAAAGTGGGCTCTCCAACTTCTCACTTACCAATTTTAATGATTGGGAACTGTGTGAAGGTTGAGCGTTACTGTGACATTGTTATTGGAACTTTTTGAGCCCGGAATGAGCAGAAGTGACTTGGTGCACACCCGCACAGTTCCTCCTTTTCATTTGCAAGTGTGACAAGGAGTGCGCACCTTGTTGCGAGATTACCATCCGCATGACTTTGGGCACGGGGGGATGCTTTAATTGGTATTTTTATGTTTGTGTGAGAAAGGGAGATAAGCCCTTCTCCTAGTTTTGCGATTTTACAAACTCACTATCAACATTCATCGGCTGAGCTACCGATTGGGACTGTGCTTCCCAGTGCACGATAAGGAGCGCACAGTAGAGGGGAAACTCCTCTGATCGTCGATAAGTCTCTTAATGGCCTTGGCTCTAATTATATTGCAGATAGGCTACAGTAATACCATCCTAGTAGATGTCTTTGGTCTTCAGATTCTTCTCTACTTGTTGTGCTTAGGGTAAGATCCAGACATGGTGAAATGGTAGCCATTATGCTTCCATATGCTGGAACTAGCTTCCTGTTCAAATTAAAACTGCACAAACAGTAGACTATCATTTTTTAAAACTTCATTTCCATCTGCTTTTGGTCAAAGGTAGCAGTAGTAGACTATCATTTTTTAAAACTTCATTTCCATCTGCTTTTGGTCAAAGGTAGTTATCTACTCCCTATAATATTTCATATACCAGTGATTCTCAAACTGTGGGCCAGGACCCACTGATGGACCCTGAAGATATTCCAAGTGGGCCTTGATATAATCAAAATAAATCAAAATAATATTAGCGTATGTGTTGCTGTTGACTATACAATAAAGACTATCTGTCTGTCTGTAAGACTGACTGACTGACAGACAGACAGACAGACAGACAGACAGACAGACAGACAGACAGACAGACAGAGATAAATAACATCACAGTGTGGGGAGGAAGCTGCACGGAGAAAAACAGGAAGACACTCCAGCGTGTTGTGAACACAGCGAAGAAGATCATTGGAGTACCACTCCCCTCCCTGCAGGACATTTACACAACACGCCTCACCCGGAAAGCACTGATGATCATCAAAGACACAAGCCACCCTGCACACAAACTGTTCAGCCTCCTGCCCTCTGGAAAGAGGTACAGGCGCCTCCGTTCCCGTACCACCAGGCTGGCGAGCAGCACAATGCACCAAGCGATCAAGATACTGAACACTCAACCCACTCTCCCTCCACTGTCAGCCTCTAGCCAGCAAGGCCACTGACAACCCCCCCTCATCCCCCACCACCATATCTGCGACTGAACATTCCACCTGCACTACTATATTGTGACTGAACTCTCAACCTGCACTAACTCAAAACATGCGCAGATTGCACACACACACACACACACACACACACACACACACACACACACACACACACACACACACACACACACACACACACACAAGCACAAGCACACTGCACTTTCTGCACTAAACCCAAACATACACACACACACACACACACACACACACACACACACACACACACACACACACACACACACACACACACACACACACACACACACACACACACACACACACACACATACACACACACGAACACACACACAGACGCACCTTCTACCTGCACTAAACACACACACACACACACACACACACACACACACACACACACACACACACACACACACACACACACACACACACACACACACACACACACACACACACAGCTGCTGGTGTACTTGACAGACCTTTTTAATATTTATTTTTCTTCAAAATGCTACTATTACTATGTCAGAACGCTATAAAGGACTTTTTAGGAAAAGCACAAAAGCACCAGAATTACCTCTAATGTATGTCCTCTACAAGTCTTCTGTTGTCCAGTCTTGCACTTTAAATGTCTGTATGAGCACTGTCTATGTCCATACTGGCTGCGTTTTTCGCCAAAAAGCTTAAAATTAGCTAACTCCATAACGGCGCGGCATTGCCCGGAATGGCTCATCATTATATACATTATGTGACATGGGAAAGCGATGGTGAAACTTTCATTTTACGCCGGAACAATCCTTTAAGTCCATGTATAAGTACTGTCTATGTCTATACTGTCTATGTCCTTACCTAGATTAGTCTATGTCTGTGTGGGAAAGCAAGAAATGTAATTTCAAATTCTTTGTATGACCAGTGCATGTAAAGAAATTGACAATAAAACCTACTTGACTTGACTTGACTAAATAGACAGACAGACAGACAGTCAGTCACTCACACAGTCAGTCAGTCAGTCAGTCACTCACACAGTCAGTCAGTCAGTCAGTCGATCTATCTATCTATCTATCTATCTATCTATCTATCTATCTATCTATTTATTTATTTATCTATCTATCTATCTATCTACACAGCCATTTTTTAAGCTCCAACAAGGTGTGTTTCAATGTCAAGTTCAACAACATCAAATTAGCCCTGAAAGGAATACACGAGAAGTCATAGTGAGCAGTGCTTCCCAAACTTTTTCACATGACGTACCCCTTGGAGCACTTCATGTCCATCCGCGTTCCCCGTCCCCCCCCCAAAAAAAAACTGTGGAGCTCTGCATCCAGTTGAAGAGGGTGCGTCACAGGAACTCTTGTGACTGAAATCCTGGTTAATGTGCGTCGTCTGCTACACATAGCCTGCCTGTGTCGGCGTTTAATTTTCAGGCTTGTCAAAAGCAACGCAAATAAAGGCAGCGGGAGGGATCGCTTTCGAAAGTAGGAATAGGTTTTTCTGTTCTCCTGCGCCGTCAGCTGGCGTTAGGCATTCAATGTAACGAGGATGGACTTCACAAATTTCCTGTTGTGAAGGGTGCTTGCTGAATAATGCTCAGAAATTATATTAATTTTGGTGTTCTTGTGAATATAAAAGACGACAAGATTGTTATCTATAAAACACCACGTCGACTGCAGAACGGAGGTCTCAGCTGTCAATCGATACCGTCAATCGCGCAAGGAAGAGAGAAGGAGAGGGAGAGACAGAGTAGTTTTCCAACTTAGTCCTACAGCTTTCCAACGCGACTGCTCTGGTTTTATTCATGTTCAGTGTTCCTTGCCCATTTGACCGCGCCAGGTTTAAACGAACGTGATTTTTACGACACGGTCACCAAGTGCTTATCCAGCCATAGCCCAATTTGCGCCAAAGAGAGTACTATAGCGGCCAGGCGCGCACGCAGCATTCACAATGAAGAATGGAAATTACTCCTTCGTTGTGGACAGGACATTTGCGCATCTCAATTCGGAGGGAAAATGTTGCTTTCTGCACGCGCACAAGTCAAACAACAAAGTGGTCGGTACGTGCCAGTAGGTGGACCGCTTTAGAAAAAAATAAAACAAAACAGGTCTTGTTGTAGGAGCCCTATACATGGCGTAATGTAGATGACTGTCATGAAGTGTTCATTATATATTTATTTAGGCCTAGCACATTTTTAAAAAATGTAGGCCTGTTGGTTATGCCAGACTAGACCTACGTTTTCCCTCCTATGACCATACGAGCAGACGCGCAATGAGAACATGGCGTTTCCTACATTCCTATTTATTCGTTTTTTTCCTCACCTACAACTATGTATATGCATAGTAAAGTGCTGGGACTGATTGCTAGGTTACTTTTTTTGTAGAAGGCCTACGTTGCCACTATTCTTTGCCATTTGATTTTTTTTTCTTCCTGCATTTTTTTTTTTTAAATTCCAAATCTTCTCCCGTACCCCTTGCTAGTTTGGGAAACACTGATAGTGAGTAATGACGCATGGCAAATAACATTTTTCAGACATCAGCTTTGTGCTGAGAAGTGCCCAAAGTGGAAGGCATCTATCTGACAAGGAAACTAAAAAGGCTCCCACACACTGTTCACATTTGCAGAGTTTTACTTGCGACGTCTCGTTCTAATGACCTTCTTTAAGCAATTCAACCTATCTGACAAGGTACAGGACGACCTTTCCAGATGGTGCTTTGTCGGTTTCAAAAGTGCTGTCCGAATGTCTGAAGTGGGCTGATTTATGGTCTAATGACGGATCTTTGGCTGGTGCAGGACTTTCAGGCTACATACAAAATTAGATTGGAAGCCTGTGCCATTATTATTGGTGAGTTCTGGAAGGGGAAAGGGTTCGCTGTGCTTAATTGGGTTTGGTAGAGAGAGCCCGCATCACAAAATTAAAAAGACAGCTTTAACTTTAAGGCAGCATTAAATACATTTCCTCTTCCATCACCCGACAGGTATGAAGAGGAATTGTTTCTCATTTCTCATCCTTAGTGAGGGTGGGGAAGTCCATTAAGAAGTGCCTTTCAGTCTGTCAAGGAACCACTGCAACAATTGTGTAAACATTAATTTGAAGGTAATGGTAGTGCTGTTATAAAACAGTAAATTTGAATGTTGAAAGATGCAGTTCAATTACTTGTTTTAGGTAAAACCTGCCAGCGTGCTTTAGTTCACATCAATGATGCATCCATTTATGTGACCACTGTCTCCAAGCAATTCACAGACCCATAACCCATAATGAGGTAGCCGTGTCCTAGTTGTTAAGGAGTTGGTCTTTCTATCTGGGGGTTGTAAGTTTGAATCCCACCTGACCCCTCCCTACACCTCAAGTGTCCTTGAGCAAGGCATCTAACCAGGACTGGATTAATGCACAAGCTAGATATGGCTGCAGTCTAGGCAGAATTGTGACAAGATGCAATATGGAAAGAATTCAACTGTAATGCTGAGTTGAGTTGGTAAATATGTTATCCTTGATCCCCAGCTCATAATTATGACACTGTCTATGCAAATTTGTGGTGAAATTTGACCTCCAGGGGGCCCCACAGCAACGTTTACCCTAGGGGCCCAAGGCGATCTTAATCCAGCCCTGCACCTAACCGCACATTGCTCAAGGGATTGTAACCAATGCCCTAAAAAATAATATCTGTACGTCGCTTTGGATAAATAGCGTTGGCTAAGTGTAATGTAATGTAATATTGGTACTGCCATGCCATGCCCACCTTGCTGCACAGGTATCGGTGGCTGTACTCTCTGAGGGGCACCCCGTCCAGCAGCACATCCCCCTCTTGGGGCTCGTAGAAGCGCTGCAGCAGGCTGACGCAGGAGCTCTTCCCTCCTCCAGAGGGCCCCACCAGGGCCGTCATGCTCCCCGCAGACACCTCCAGACTCACCCCCTGAGGAGCACCATCACAAGCAAGCCAGTAAGTAAAAAGATCCCCCTTTTCATGTATGAAAAATGCAATTTCCCATTCATACTAAATACTTAGAATGTTATGGTGGTTGTGAGTATTTGTGAAAAAGGTAACATTTGTGAATGAGCAGCATAAATTCTCTAAATAAACTACGTACTACAATTAAACAGTGCACCTTTAAGCCAGGCCAGGTGAATTATGACCGTTATCACGCTCATTGGCCACGCGATCTAAACTATTTCTCCACTTTAGCAGGTCGTCTATGATCCTCTACTCGTTCTCGTTCTTCACGATTTAATATTGTCAGATCGTGCACCCCTAGGTTATGTACAGTATACTGTGCCTGGTGCATATTGGAGACTAATACCACAGGAGTTCTGCCCACCCCAGCAGGCCCCAACAGCACTGCCATGCTCTTTGGGACCACCTCCTGATTCACACCCTAAGCATCTTTCATTTAGCCGTTTATTTAGCTGCCAATCAAGCAACTGCCAATTAAGCAACTGCAGCTATTCCAGGGTCAAAACAGGAATTATACAATACATTTTCATAAAAACAACAGAATCATCAGAAAGGTTTCTTAACATCAAAACGTTACGAAAATGAAAATGCTGCTGTGTGGAATTGTCGAGGTAATTTGTCTTGAGGAGTACAACTTAGTCAACATCAGCAACAAGCAAAAGCCAGATATTTGTAATATGTCATGTACCTGACAGGCATCTTGCTTAAAAAACGTTTTCTCCTTTTGCTTGATCAATAACAGTGTAATTCATCTCACGTAATCGGTTGCAACTGACTTCCCACTGAGAACTGCAAATGGAAAAACTAAACAGACAAAAGGGCTTGTTTACAAAGAAGGCTTGTTCACAACTTCTCACCTTCAGTGCTTGCACCTCCTGCCTGGATGGGTATGCGAAGGTGACGTTGTGGAAAGTGAGTCTGCCCTCCAGGGTCTCTGGGGCCAGGGAGCCCTCCTCCCTCATCTTGGACTTCCTGTCCAAGAGCTCGAAGACTTTCCTGGAGGAGATCATGGTGCTCAGCATGTCTCCATAGATGTAGACCAAGTGCTGGGAAATAACAGGAGATGGAGAAATTGCAGACGGCAGTCAGGGCCAGCTATTACAGTCACAGACGGAAGCAGGCCTCTGAGTGCTATTGAATGCTATTCGGGGAAATGCTGACAGTTTTGCTTTTCCCCGACAATGAAAATCAGAAGACACTATTCACAGGATACGCCTTTGAATACATGACTGTTTTTTTCCTGACAATAAAAAGCACCCCTACCTTGCATTTGAAATGGAATTGTGCAACACTCTTTATGTAGACCATTTATTTTTCTAATTCCTCAAATCCCTGTGGTGTTTAATTAAGTAAGCAACAGAAATGCACATTCGTCATTTCCTTCAAAAACAGCAGAATTGAGACTCTTTGTCAGAATCGAGTAATCAAACTCCTTAGCAGGCATACAATGGAAATTATGCACACAGCAGCAAATAAATACCAATAAGCTCACACTGATGGAAGGCTACATCTGGTGGAAGTCACATCTCTCCAGCAGGAAAAACAATACACTGGCAATGTCTCGCTGCGAGTGCTTTTTTTTAAAATGTCCACCTGCTGATCAGACACTGAACAGCATGGGGTATAGACAAGGCTGCAGCTAGTTATAGTCAAAGGTGTGTTTGGTCTTTGTCCCTTTAGAATAAAAAAAAAACTTTGCAGTTGCTAAGGCGAACACACTTCAAAAAGTGAATAAACATTCCATTTCTCTCTTTCCCTTTCATACTGTACACAATGTATGCATCTATCTATCTATCTATCTATCTATCTATCTATCTATCTATCTATCTATCTATCTATCTATCTATCTATCTATCTATCTATCTATCTATCTATCTATCTATCTATCTATCTATCTATCTATCTATCTATCTATCTATCTATCTATCTATCTATCTATCTATCTATCTATCTATCTATCCAATCTCTTGAACAACCTCATCTATTTCTGAGGTCTTAAAGACACTTAAGTGACTCAGACCCAAAAGGTTATTTAAAATAACTGCAAGTTACAGCCCTGTATATGAAAGAAACTATAAAAAACACACCAAGCTGGCGGGGGGTAGGATTTCACAAGCACTGTCCCTATGGTGTAAAAATGCCATTTGCTTTATGCCTGTATATAATCCAGTAAAAAAGGCCATTTCCTTTTTTGCTTGTATATAATCCAGTACAGTAATGTGGTACCTTCATATTGGTGACAGGACAAGTTACACGTAAGACCGAAACATCTGATGGGTAATAAAGTACAAGCAACGAGGAGAGCTGTACTGTCTTCTTTACTTTGAATATTTCTTACAGAATAAGAATCCAGTTGCTCTTAACTTTTGTTGAGTTGAGCGCGTTATAAAGCTTACATTACCTTCATATTGGTGGCCATGTCTTTCTGGTAGAGGACGAAGGAGAGCAGGCTGCCCATGCTGAGCCTCTGGGTGGAGATGAGTGCTCGGCCCTGGAGAAGCATCAGCACCTTCAGGCCCACCGTCACCATCTGCACCGGGACGCACACACCGGGACGCACACGCACGCATGCACACACACACACACACACACACACACACACACACACACACACACGCACACAGTCTTTATGAATGATCAGCATTCCACATTACAAAAGTTGCGAAAGCCCTTTTTGTAAATGCAACCCCCGCCTCTTGGCCAAAAAACCCAAAACAAAAACAAAACAAAGTTTGCGTTTGTGCGTTTTGTCTGTGGACGCTTGTTCACTTGATGCGCTCACTCAACAAAGCCAGAACTACTAAAAAGTGAAAAAGAAATGAGTCACACAAAAGGCTGCTGCAAAATACATTTAGTGTATATTACAGTTTTTCTCAATTGGTTTGGCTAATTTCTCGAAACTGAGATGACATTCTCAAAACAACACGGACAAATCCCCAAACCAACTTGCAATTTCCCAAAACAGAATGGCATTTTTCATTGCTTTCATCAAATATCAAATGCTTTGTACATGTCTCAAATGTTTAGTACATCTCTGCAGATGGCTATGTACAAGTACCCTACAGTTGACACATTGAGCATACATTTAGCACATTTTCCAAATAAACTGATCTTGCTTATCTAAACGAATTAGACAATTCTCTGTGTAATGGCTGCCCTCTCCAAAACATGTCAGCATGATTTCATTGTGTAAGTCATCATATGCAAAGTAGTCTACACAATTATCAAAACAGTCCAGGACATAATATTTTAAGAATTTCATTAAACGGTAAATTCATGACAGTGTTCAACAGGCCAAATGATATTGTAACTTTATTAGTTTGTAGAAAATAATTTTACAACCGTGTATAGTACAGTTTCCTCTGTTATTTAGCTAATTTCTTGACATTTTTTCAAACGACATTCTGTTTTGAGCAATTGCTAGTTGCTTTGGGATTTGTCCATGTTATTTTGAGAATGTTATCTCTGTTTTGAGAAATGAGCTAAACCAATGAGAAACCTGTGATATATGGCCATTACTTTCTGTATGTGAATTTACAGTAAAGAAAGTTACTGATAAATGTCCTTAGTAAATTGTCTGTGTTATCAAACTTCAAGGGTTTCACTCACTTTTTCATTTTTATACATAGCCGAGCGATATGAGCATGTGATGAGGATCCATGAGGTTATGCTGAACCATCCAGTTTATTTTGACAGAAGGACTAAATGAATGCAAATGAGCCAAAGCAATTGAGAAGGATCTATGCCATTTTTATGGTACCGACTATTTATGTGGGAGAAGGATTAGTGCTGATGCAAGAATGAGCTGTTTTGGGAAGTATATGACATTTTGCTAGTTATCTGAACTGTTTTGCAGAAGTGTAAGAATAAATCCTAACTTTGATTTTCGAAAGAATACTTACATGTTCCTTGTTCATGTTTTGATATGATTGACCTGTAAGATTGGTGGCTTTTTAGTGGTTACGACCCAGTAGACATCTTGCTTGAACCCTTGGATTAGACACTTGTCATTGTTGTATGATATTGGTGTTGTTGTTGGTATAATTTTAAAGAGTTCATGCAAAGTATGCTTATGGACTACATTGGTGTGTCATACACTACATCATGTGGTGCTAAAATGTCTCGCAATTAAGAAAATCTAATATTGCTTTTGTTCAAACTTTTTGCCTCATTTGTTATTTGATATTGTGCTTGGGCAGCCCATGAATCAGCTTTCCACGTCAAAGAAAGAGACCCAGTGTGAACTAAACTCCCATTCAAAGTTAACTTACCACCCTGATCAGAGCACGGTTGTGCCCGTCATGCAAATTAGTTTCAGATCCAATTCTTCCGGATCAAACCTCAAGTTCGAGGCTAATCGTTTGTTTTGTGCTTTTGCCCCCAGAGGCGCACACACTGAGCTGAAGTGGGCCTGGAGTGGTGGAGGGAGACACGCTCCGACGAAGAGATTAATCAAAGCCCCTCGCTGAAACTAAAGAGGGGAGAAAACAAGCCAACCTGAAAATGCAACGTACCATGGCTCCCCAGCTGACATCTCATTAAGGCTTGAAATATCGAGCTTCCGGATATTTTTCCCTGGGCAACTTTAGGAGGCTTTCCGAGTTTTATAAGGGGTTATCGCCAATAACCACAACGCGCTGGCACAAATCGTGCAGCGTCATGAGTGACTGGTTGATTGGCTAAATCCTTATGCCCACACACACACACACACACACACAGACACACACACAGGCACACGCACACCCACACCATGAAAAACATGCACGGCAATACCACAGGAAGTCACCAACACTGGTGGGTACCCATGGTAACCAAAACTTTCCAACTGCTATAACCCCATCCAGCTGACGGGGGATGTACAATGGGCCATCTGCATGAAAGATAACTCCAACAGCTTGCAAGCTACTGAACTCTGAAATGAGCTGGCTTGGGGTGCCATTGTCAGCCTGCCGTGCCCCACCGAGATTGGGACTCATTTGCATAGAATGTCCTTGTTGTCGCCCGATGAAAATAGACTACAGAGTGATGCTCTCCCTTCTCTGCCCACTGGTCTGGGGAAAATGCTGACTCTGATAGCACGATCGCAATCGTTCCCTATTATATAAGTGGCTATTAACAACTGTAAGCAACATCTGCAACGGCGTCGTAACTCCGCCGCATTTGTTTTCATCTGTATCCCTCGGAGGATGGCAATTACTGAACATCATCCTCATATGGGATCTATTTTAGAGTCTTCACGGCCTCAGTGCACATGCAGCAACATAAAATGTTATCACCACCATGGCCACTACGTCGGAGGTCGCAGACGTCATTTTTTATCATAAAAAAATAAACTACAACAGATATCGAGAAACAGCAAGCCATTAAATGAATTGCCATGGATGGGATTCGAGAACAAGCTTTGCTTGTTTTCCTTTCTGTTTTAGAACGTTCAAAGCCCCGCGGTAGCATAAAATATTATCACCACCATGGTAACGGTGTCTGACGTAATTTTATCATAAACTCAGTAGTGTTGTAGGTGTAATTACACAGGTACATGTCGTAGGAGCAGCAGAAGTAGTGCTAGTTCTGATGTATTTACACAAGTACCTTTGCCTGGTTACCACCAGACCTAATCACAAGTGAGAACGGAACGATTGTGCAAAGCAGCATTTCCCAGGCTACTAGTACATGGATCTTACAAAGTTTATACACCAGCTATTCCACTGTAATGAAGTAGATACACCGCAAGAGTATTTCAACTTTTACTTTATACCCCTCTGCGTAGGACTAGCTGAAAAAAGAAACTACTACAGAAACCAAGCAAAGCAAGCCATTAAATAAATGTCTGTGGCTGGGATGAAAGAGCGCAGCTGTGGTCTCATCTGGCGTATCCAGGACTGAGACACTAAATTGGGTTCTCGCTGCATTTCTTTTCATTTCTGGCAGAGATGCTCTTATGGCCTCTTTGGCCCTGGGATTTTATTGGACGCAAGGTCCTTCTTCTCCTCAAGTCTTACCCTCCTCAGCAGAAGGTGCATGGCGCTGTAGATGCCCTTGCGCCGCTTGATGTGGAACATCTTGTCCAGGGCGGCCTGGTAGCGCGCCAGCTCCTGTCGCTCGGCGTGGAAGGAGCGCACCACGCGCACGGCCCCAAGGCTCTCGCCCGCCAGCTCCCGCGTCTCCGCCTGGCAGTCCTGCAGCTTCTGGGACAGGTCCTGCATGGTGGAGAGGAGAGAGAGAGAGAGAGAGAGAGAGAGAGAGAGAGAGAGAGAGAGAGAGAGAGAGAGAGAGAGAGAGAGAGAGAGAGAGAGAGAGAGAGAGAGAGGCATTCTGTTTAGAGAGACATGTCACATTCAGAAAATATGGTGACGATAATAGGCTCAGAGAAAGAGGGGGGGGGGGGAGGAGATCATGTTCAATAAAGTGATGATAATAGCAAGAGCTAAATGTATCATTATGCCTACCGCTTCTGGGACTCTGAGAGGAGAGAGAGACATGTCACATTCAGGTGACTATAATAGCTACAGCTAGAACTCAAAAAGCACTAAAAGTAGCACTTTAAGCTTATTTTATAATAGCTACAGCTAGAACTCAAAAAGCACTAAAAGTACCACTTTTAGCTTATTTTTCAGTTTGAACAGGCCAACATTGGCAACTCGTGTTTGAGAACAGCACGTCATGCATATTCAGTCGATAAGGTGACGATAGTAGCTACATCATTAACACAAAACGTGTTGTCTCTTCTTTCTGTAAGCCATGCTTTGAATAAAAGCATCTGCTCCATGTTATGCAAAGGTCTCGACACTTGTTGTCTAAGTCTGGTTCATCACACTCAGTTAATAAGGTAACGACCTTAGCTACTGTCTAACACCAACACATGCTATTCTGTCTCGTTATGTGTTGATCACTGCGCCATGAACTGGAAGGTCAGAGAAATTAGAATATGATTTGTCGTCTACAGCAGCTCCCATGTCTCCCACGCCCGACAGCGGCGCTAAAGCTTCTGGCAAAGATCATTATTTTGCTGTGAGAGGCATACTCACCTTTAGTCAAGGAGGTGAATACAGTACAGAAGCAACAGCAACACAAAATGTGTCAATTGCTACATTTACGTGACACTTTTTAGTTCCGAATTAATAATTCATAATTAAATAGTTCCGACGAGTTTACTTTTGATCTTTCATTTAATTCCAAATTGTATAGTGCTTACATGACGCTTTCAAAGCGGAATTATCCTTATTCAGAATTAAAGTGAGTTGATTCTGAATTAAATGTTTCCCGTAAATGTAGCCATATTGTGTAGTTATGTGTGGATCCCTATGAAATTTGCACATGAACATATGAAAAGTGTCTATTAACTGCAATGATGGTACTCCAAGCCTGTAGATCAGAGAGGAAACAAGCTATTCTGTGCCTAGGAAGCATCTGTGTCGCACAGAAAGAGTGTCATTATGTCTACAGATAATGTGTGGATCAATACCAAATTGGAGTATGTCTAAGGTCAGGAAAGGTGAAATATGATTTGTGACCTACACACTGGCATTATGGTAGTCTGCTAGCCTGCCACTTGGAGATAAGACAAGATATTTGTGTGCCTAGGAAGAGTACCATTGGGAAAGGGCATTTAAACCCAGCCAACTGTGCAGCAGATCTATGCCCCCATCTCACTTCAGCCCACTGCTACTTTCACGTCTTTCCAGACCATAACTATAAATCCCTTTCCCTACCGTTTCTAAACTCCTCTTCAGAAGTCCCTTTATTTGCTGTGTTCTAGCGACGTAACCAAGCTCCTGTCGACTGCTTTTACCCCCATCTACAGCTAATGTACCATACAGTATCTTTCTGTGTCCACGTTTTCTCTCTGTCTGACTGGTTTCTTCTTTTCCCCATCATCGGTCATCATTTCCCTCTTCTATGATTGGGTTTCTGCTATCCTGCAAACTGTGGTTTTCTATCTGCAGCTGGACCTCAATTACACTCTGCAGACATTTTTTACAGTACTGCACAATGTGTGTGCCTTGCCTACCTTATTGCTTTTTCATGGTCTTTGTCCTTGCTCAGTGAGCTTTATAGGTAAGTTCACGCCGCATGCTCATAGTCATTTTCATTGCCCAAAGCTGCAAAATCTGCCTCTGAATCACCATTTTCTACCCTTAATATTGCTGATTCTTATATTTGTATACAATACAATACGAACCAACCTGTATTTAAATATAGCGCAATATCAAAACTAAAGTTGTCTCAAAGTGCTTTCAAAATACACATACACACATATACACTTTCCCACTTTCACACACCAGCTCTGGAGGCTGCCGCACGCCGTCAATTGTCCGAGGTTCACGTGAGAAGGTACACAAGCAGACACACACACACACACTTTCCCACATTCACACACCAGCTTGAGAGGCTGCAGCACGGCGGCAATTGTCTGGGAAAGTGGAATAATTTTACTTATCTGAAAGGTATTTATAGATCTTAACGCTGCAAGGGAGGGATTTCGTATGCTGACACAGCTTCAACTTGAGGTCGCGCTGTCCATTTGTTTAACATAGCAAACTATGCTACCCTTACCCTACAAAGGAAAATTGCAGTAACTATGCCAACATTGAAACTGAGATACAGTAAATGCCTTCAATTCCTCTGCATTTGATTGGATATTGTAGTTACTGTAAATTTGACATTGCAATAGCTGTAAAATGGGCTTTGTCACAAGATAAAGGACGTGTTACACAGTAAATTTGCCAGTGTTAATTTTGCAGTGTTAAGGCTTATTAACACTATTGGAGTAATTCCAACACCAAATGGAGTGAGATGCTCTCCAGTGTCAGTGACAAATGAAGTTGTTAAATTGTGTGGAGTTAGAAGTACTCCAGAGAGCCCCCGCCTCCTCGAGGTGATGGAGTTTGTCTGCCCAACTTTGTTTATACTGTGTTGTTCAGAGCATAAGCAATGATGACTGTCCACCCGATTAAATCATATACGTCTACATATTAGTAACAGTATTTCCTCCAGATTTAATCATGTACACAATCTTTTTTTTTTTTTATTCCATTTCATTCATTTAACTCAACTTGGTTGGGTTGATCTAAGGTTTGGCTGTGCACACAACATCACACAAAAGATGTGTTGAGTGAAAGAAATAACTTGAGATCATGTTACACCTTTGCCGGTAACAAGCAGGCCCCTCACAACCAATCTGTCCATCAGCGCCTGGCCAAACCTAATTACTTAGGGCTGGTATATCATGACTCAATTGCTTGCACCTGAAAAACTCCTAATCAATCTGGTCACATGGTACTCTTGAGCCTGTATATAAACCTGGACTGTCACAGTGCTTTAAATATTTGCCTGCCTGCCTGCTGGCTGGTCAGCATGGCACAGCATAGCGCTTGTTTACCTGCTTTGCAAGCAAGCTAAAGGTGCTTTTGGCTTATGGAATTTGTGAGCTACATCTTGTGTCTTGCTTTGTGAGCTAGTCAGTAACAGCACATGTTACATTGTTTGCTCCATTGTGCACTTGATGTTTGCAAGCAAGCTAAAGGCGCTTTTGGCTTATGGCATTTGTTAGCTACATCTTGTGCCTTGCTTTGTGAGCTAGTCAGTAACAGCACATGTTACTTTGCTTGCTCCACTGTGCACTTGATGTAGATGGTATGGTTATATTTTAAACTTCATTAAGGAAAACATTTGGTATTAATCCCCACTAGATTGAGTTCATACATGCTCAGCTGATATTTCTTTCACATTGTGGTGCAGTGTAGCATAGACTAATCTATTAAACATAGACATTCTACATTTTTTCAATAACTTTAAACATTTTCTTAAGAGAGCAGTGTGGCAAACTGATGCCAGGCGCAGGGTGTTTCAGTCATGGTGGAGGATGGGAGGTGCTTAATTACCATGATCAGGGTACCTCAACTATGGTGAGAGATAGTGGGGCAGGACCAAAACACATTCACAATAATAAACAAGGTTGGGGGAACATCAGGAGCATGTCTAAGGAACCAAATATGCAACCAACAAGATTAAGGGAACCATATGGGAATGGCAAGGGAACAAACATGACATGAACAGGAATAACGTGACAGTGAGAGAACAATAAGGGAACGGAATGAGAACTACACATATAACATTCTAGGAACGAAAATTAAACTTTCCTGCCAACCAAGTGAGAACGGAAAAATAACCAAACATGACTCTGGGGACGTACCCAGAACTAAACTGGAACCAAGGGCTTGTGTTCCAGGAACCTTCTTAGAACTAAAAATTGTTAGTAGGGTGCTCCCCGAAACTGCTTTACTCTTTATAGTGTTAGCTTAACACTATAAATCTAACACCAGTGTTTAACACTGATCTGGAGCAGGACCAAATAGACACTAGAACAGTGTTAATTTTAACTCTTTAAGTGTTATTTTAACACTACACAATTTACTGTGTACGAAAGCCATTTTCAGTCTGAACCTTCATTTTACCAAAATACATAGATACTGCACTTCGACTCTGTGGGCAATGGTCTGGCTGTAACAAATGCCGTTATCTCAACACTTTAAGAATACTGTAGGACCAAATGCAATCTAGAAAACTGACTTTCTAAGGGTGCTTTCACACGTGGTCCCTTTCAGCCATTTAAGTGAACTCAGTCGTGTGACAGCATTTTCTATATCTATTTGAACGCTCCAAATTGTTCTTGACAAGTAACTTCTCCAAGAACTGTTCTAGCTCTAACTTTGTGTTTAATATTTAAAACATATAATTTATCATTTCAAAATACTGTGACAGTTGTACAGAGGGCTTTATGGCTAGAGGGCAAAGATAACTCTTTTTAATTATACTGCGTCTTTCAAGAGCCGCAGAAATAAAGCAATAAAACTTCGCCAGACAAATCAGCTGATGATTTTGGTTACGTGTATGCGTTAGTTTTTTAAAAATTGAATTTTTTTATCCATTCATCCATCCATTTTTTATCCGTTTAGGCCACATTTCGATCTTGTTTACATGGCATGTTGATTAAAACAGGTGCATTTTAGAAAACTGTAAAACAGGGTTTCTGTGAGTCTACAGTATTACTACATTTACATGAGAAATTGAATTCAGAATTCACTCACTTTAATTCTGAAAAAAGCTTAATTCCGCTTTGAAAACGTCATGTAAACACTTCAAAATTAAATGAAAGACCGGAGTAAACCTGACAGAACTATTTCATTCAAAATTATTAATTTGGAATTAAAAAGGTCATGTAAACGTAGCCTATGTGAGAGTATCTGCATGTGTTTTCATCAGTATGATAACCAAGATAGTAATATACTGTATTAGGTGTGTAGGTGAGAGAGTGTTGTAAAAGCTGTGAGAGCTGTGTGCGCTTGTGTGATAGTGTGTAACAGAAGTGGTAGCCAGTGTGTGTATTTGTTTTTTCTTTGCAAGCTTGCACTTATGACAGGGAGCTGGAAGAGCAGTAGTAGCCATTATGGAAATGTGTGTACACACTACAGAAGGTGTGTGAGCCTCTGGGCCTATGTGTGCGTGCTTGCGTGTGTGTACAGAATGTATACAGTACTGTATGAGTGTGAGAGTGAGAGAGTGTGTTATTGTTCTGTAGCAGGCTGTAAGGGCCATATCTATGCAGCCTGGCAGGATGAGCTCCCAGGAGAGGTGTGTGTGTGTGTGTGTGTGTGTGTGTGTGTGTGTGTGTGTGTGTGTGTGTGTGTGTGTGTGTGTGTGTGTGTGTGTGTGTGTGTGTGTGTGTGTGTGTGTGTGTGTATGTGTATGTGTGTGTGTGCGCGCGCTTTTGAGTGAATGTATGTGTGTATGCCATGTATGTACTATGTGATAGTGCGTGTGTGTTAATGTTATTCTGCAGTAGTGCAGTGTAAGGCCATCTCAACACATTGACTGCCAGCCTTTGTTTGGAATTTTAGTGCTTGAATGCCTGCCAGTGCCATACATTTTCGTCATTTTTTGAACAGCCACATACAATTTTTTGTTAGACATATACATTACAGGGCTTGTTTAGAAGCTGGGAATCCCAGCTTTCCATACCATAGGTGAAAACCGTATGTTCTACAACATGCCTCCATTCCCAACTTAGCCCACGCTAAAAGAGGGTTATGGTAGTTAAGCTGAAAATAACCGCTTTTCCCCCTTGAAACTGAGATAAAGTGTTTTTTGTTACATATGCGCTTTTCACACCCCAAGAAGAAGTCGCTTCCAAGTAGAAGAGTACAAGATATTTTTATTGTCATATTATTGTCATGAATTCCTAAGCAATGGAAAGGGATTGTTTTGGCTCAAAAAATGTAGAAATAAGTAGAAAGGGTCTCAGCAGTAACAAAGAGAGGTTTAAAAAAAGAGATGAAGAGCGAAGGAGGATTGGTTCCTATCTACGGCGGTTCATGACAGTTAAGCATCCTGATGGCTTGAGGGAAGACGCTGTCCCCTAGTCAGCTGGTGTGGGCACGAATACTGTATCTGCGGCCAGATGGTGGTAGGGTGTGTGTGTGTGTAGCGGGGGTGGTGTAAACTATTTGAATGAAAGACCACCTGGATTAATACTAATGTTTACAGCCATTTCTTTTTAAGTGTTAACTACTAATGTCTCCTGACGGGCATTTGTTTTTCTGAGTAGACAAAAATAGTTTGCTGCTATTGCTATCACATCTGTTGTGCTATTTCTTCTCTTTCATTCTCACACTTAAATGATACATTCTGCCAATTTCAATATGCTGTTGTATTGCTCCCGCTACCCTTGACTTGTCAGTACCGGTGATGCTGCATTTTTCGGCTCAGCCCTTTCCGAGATCTGAGCTATTCTAATGGGGGCAGACTCAGGGATTAAAGCAAAAAAAAGTCATCTGACTGAACTTTTTTACCTGTTAGGCACCCGATCGAGTATCACTCCGTAACCCAACGAAAACCAATGTAGCCCGGCTCTGCCATAACGTAGCATACACTGGGTTTATGCAAGGAATGGTGCCAGAGCCAGCACTAGGCATAGGCAGACAGGGCAGTCGCCTAGAGCAGAATAGGCATATGTCTTGAGGGCGCCAGTAATACCAAAAAGTGCCACAAAACCAGAACTTCAACCAACATAAAACTTCACACTTCACATTAACAATGAATATTCATTATACACTCAGTAGGCCTATATACACACTCAGTATGAATGTACCTGTAGGTACTAGATCAGATGTGCTCAATCAGATGTAGACCTTAATGCTATGTTTACAGATGCCAATTTCTAAATACAAGAAAAAGGAAAGAGGGAAAGGGGGCAGGCCTAGGGCACCCGATTGACTAGAACTGGCTATTTACTTATTTCTACCCATTGTTTATGAATTGTTCACAACATTATGCAGAATGGATTCACAATGAGTGTTGCTTCAAAATGGTCTAGCTGATATCACAGAATATTGACTTGGAATTGCAATGCGTTGATACAGTGATCCCATTTTCTTTGATCCCATTTTCTTTGTGATCCCATTTTGTTTATTAGTAGTAGGCTATATTTTGTCTTTCCCATCAGAATGGGCAAACACTGTTCTGGTGAAAGCACTGGTGCGCATTGCTTGCAGTTGTATTTCTGACATTTAAAAAATAATGCACTGGTCATAGCAATCAGAGGGAGAAAACTAGTTGTTGGGTTATTTTGTATGTTTTTCACTATTCATCCTGTTACAAATAACTTGTTGACGTTTACAAACAGGGTGCGGTAGTCTACCTCTTGTGTTCTACCGTTTTGAAAACCTGTGGCTTCTCGATGTGCGGTGCCAGACACGCTTACCATTATTTAAAAAAAAAAAAACGTCCCCGATTCCTACACCCACTCGTGTTCTCACAAGCTGACACAACGCAAGCAGACAGGACACAGTCACAGACATACGTCTATTGTTTAACCCATTGATGCCTGATGTTGCGTTGCGCAACATTGGCCCTGGCGCCTGGAGCATCATTTCGCAACATTCAGGCTCATGACATTTGAGACAATTTTATTAAAAATCTTTGTTTGTTTGAGATGAATGAACACATTCTAATGAAAGATGAGGGTCTTAGCGTTTAAATGCCTTCTTATAGCATGTTTTTATGTGCTTCAGAGGCTGAGATATTTAGGTTTTTATAGGCTGAGGGCAGTTTTTTCTTAAAAAGGGCTCAGGCATTCAACACCCTTTTTTGCAGGTGCCTTAGGCATCAATGGGTTAACAAAAGTAACACACTTTCCCAAGCTTGTCGCGCAACGTTCCACTCGAATCAGGACAAATCACCCACCTATCAGTCCTGAGCGCGCAAATAGCCTAACGTATAGTCCGAGAAGATGGGCACAGACGTTGAGCCACTCAAAAACAAGCACACACACAACTGTTGCTGCACACTATTCCAGATAGCAAAAATAGCATCACACAGCCTACAACAAGCCTTGAAAGTGAAACAAACACCGAAACGGCATTTATTGACCATGAGTCCAGCCATCAGAACACAGCTTCCCAGAACAAGACGTGGCATAAAATATTGGCTCTGCCAGGGATAGCCTCTGTGACCCCTGTAAAACGCAATCCATTTTTAACTTATTTATTAAATATATATCGGCAACAACAAAGTTAATAAGCTAAGATTACAGATGAGACTGTAAATTATCCGTTGTCAGAAAGACAACTAGAGCTAGTTCTACACGTAGCCAGTCAAACGCGCTAAACTTTTAGGATGAAACGCATGGTATTACGCATGGTATATCCTAGCTAGCTGCCAATGATAGCCGTCCCGTTGGGGCTACCTATGAGTAATGTTAGTAAAAGTCACAATGCTTAAAAGGAAAACCCTTCATGAAAAGGACATCATGCGCAGTCGAAGTAAACTATTCTTTTTTTTCTAACTATCCGCCACGGCAGGTGCAATGATAATGGAAACATACGTGTCCTAGGCCTACCTTCTTCCAGCATTGCTTTCCCTGCATAGGCATTATTAGCCCATATTGGAATACCAGTCCAACTCGTTTAATGATTGTCATTGCACTTTAAAGACATATTACACTTATTTTCTTTTCTGCCATCAGCAACAATGTTGGCTATTTGTTTTTTTAATCTCTCGCGCTGCGCCGCAACCGAATTGTTGACCGCTCGTGTACTTTTTTTTGGAACACGGAAGAACAGGGGATGGCTCAAAACTACTGAGTGAATCTGTTGTATGACACCACCGGTGGTGGCGTGTATAACTAAATCCGTACACCAAACACACCTCTCCTCCCCTTCTCATGACCAGGTGCGCTCTCGATTTGAGTTCAGTTGGAAAGTAAACATTGTAAATTAATTGACATGAATTATAAGGACGGAAATCCGTCCAAACGAAAATCCAGTTGACGGAAATCCGTCATAGCGACGGAAAACTTTAATCCCTGCAGACTTTATTTACATTAAAAACTTTTTAACATATGCCTACTCCAAAATATTATATCAAAGGGCATCACTGCTTGCTAGTTGTCTGCTGATCTTGCATTACCTTTTGGATGTTATTGGGAATCAATCAATCAATCAATCATTTTTTTTAAATGTAAAGGTATAAAGTCCAGGGTAGTGTGAGCATTACAACTGCATGTCGATATTGGCAGAAGTTATCCTTTAACTTTTGAAAATTGGTGACAGCAAAACTCTTCCTTCCGCATGACTTTCCGTCCACGAGTAGCAAAAGTTGTTTTGATTAAGCTACCCCACAAGACTTGATGTGACGTGATCAGGAAGTGCATGCATGATTTGATACTTGGCTGTAATAACACTCAAATACTATGTTGTGATAAAATGCCCCGATGAAATATCAAATCATGAGTTATGAATTTGTAGTTTTGAATTTTTATGATCTATGTCAGTTCTGTTCATCACAGAGTAGGAAAACTGACACGGAAGGTGCATTTAGAGTATCTTAAAATACAAAACGTAAATATATACTTCTGTATGTACGTAATAATATGTAAACAATGTTTTTTAATATTACGTGGCATGGGAGTCAATGGGATAATGCATCTCAAAGTGCTATTGTTCTGTAGAAGCATGGTGAGGAGCATCTATGTGCAGGCCGGCAAGGTGAGCTCCCAAGGCAGATGTGTGTCCATGTGTCCGTGTGTGTGTAGGTGTGCGTGCCTAAGTGTTGTATGTATGCATGTGTGTGTACCTCACTATATACTGTCAATGGTACCTCACCTGTGAGAATGTGTTGTAGTTGTTCTGCCGCAGGGCAGTGGGGAGCATCTATGCAGGGCGGCAAGGTGAACTCCCATGTGTGTGTGTGTGTGTGTGTGTGTGTGTGTGTGTGTGTGTGTGTGTGTGTGTGTGTGTGTGTGTGTATGTGTGTGTGTGTATAGTCAAGTCAAGTAGGTTTTATTGTCAATTTCTTTACATGCACTGGTCATACAAAGAATTTGAAATTACATTTCTTGCTTTCCCATACAGACATAGACTAATCTAGGTAAGGACATAGACAGTATAGACATAGACAGTACTTATACATGGAAGTAAAGAAGGCAAGTGCTACACCCTCCATCATGACAACATTCTACAGAGGAACCATAGAGAGCGTCGTGTTATACGTATGAGAGTGTGTTCAGCAGCAGAGCAGTAAGAGGGATCTCTATGCAGGCTAGTAGGGTGAGGTCACAGAAGAGATGGTGTGTGTGTGTGTGTGTGTGTGTGTGTGTGTGTGTGTGTGTGTGTGTGTGTGTGTGTGCGTGCGTGCGTGCGTGCGTGCGTGTGTGTGTAAGATAAAGAGAGATAACCTGACCTCTGACTCAGGTGGTGCTATAGCAAGAGTAGTGGGAGGCTAAATAAATAAAATAAAAAAGCATAGGGAACATCATCTGAGAAACAATCTTGTGCTAGGGGGTGCTAATTTGGACAAAAACAAAAGCATGGAAAGACATACTGTATACAGTCCTGAATAGCCTGCATACTTTCATCCATAATAATTGGCTGATTCAAAAGCGAAGATCAGGCGCTGGTGCCTCTTTCTTGTCTCTATATAGAAGGTTATAGATTGTGATAAATGTTGACAGTAAATTAAGACTGATTAACAATTAAGACTGATTAATGATTAAGAATACACAGAAGATCACCCTCGTTTTCCTTCCCAGGTGAAAAACCCATATACTTAAAGTGTACTTTTTTTGACCGTACTTAGTACAAAGTGTACTATTTTCGACGATTTAAAGTGCGTTTCATTGCACTATTAGTGCGCTGAAGCACTACTAAAGCAGTACTTCAGCACACTTTGGCACCGCTTTTGGACAACTTTAAGTGCACTACAAGCATACTTTTGAAAGTATGCTCCAAACACGCTTTTCATGCATTCGTATGGCATTAATAGTGTGCTTGAGTACACTTCTATAACATTTTATTGTTACTAGAAGTACAATAAAAGTATATTAACTTCATGCTTCTTTGGACTACATTGGAACATTTTAAGTCTGTAAAAAGTATATCATATTAAGTATTGTAAATATATAACAGGTATGCTTGAAGTATATTCATAGTACACTCCCAAGTACAATGAATAATATAAATCTAATACTACAATCCATGCTGGTCCTCAGAGCTTGTACATTACACACAGTCACATGTCACAGTATTGATACAGTATGCATGCCTAGCACGACTGACATTTACAATCATTGCATTGTAACAGAGATTTCAGATACATATTTCACTTTATTTCATACTTGTTCCACCTTCCTGCAGTTGATCATTTGAATTAATTACTAATGGTGACCTTTGATTCTTTGTTCGAACAACTAGTTCCAACTTACCTCTCACCATGATATCAGGGGAAGTGTGAGGCTATATATACCAGAACATATACGTGACCATCATAATGACGGTGGGAACATGGCCATTTTTTGTGTACCACTTTAAAATGTTAAAACTCCTACAATAAACGCAGAATATAACAATGAGTAATATTTTCATGCAAACCAAAGATATTCCTTAGAGGTAAATGGCTTTCTGTTTGAGAAATTTAGCTCCAAGAAGTGCATTGCATGATGGTACATGCATGATGGTGCATGATGGGTAAATGAACTTTGTGTAAGCACACTTTGAATATATTTGGGTGAAGTACAATCATGGTGCACTTAGAAAAAGTGTACTTGCAATATGTTAAAGCGATTTACTTTAAAGCGCACTATAGAAAATCACACTTAGAAGACATTTGGGTGAAGTGTAATCATATTGCACTTTAAAAAAGTACAATTGCAATATGTTATTAAAAATACACTTTTAGTAAGTTCACTATTAGAACACTATTAGTATATTCCTCTAAATACACTTTTGCAAACATCTTCGAAGTACACTTGAAGTATGGTTCGCTAAGTGTACATTCTTTGAGAGCAACTTAATTACATCTAATTTTAAGTACACTTCAAATAAGCATATTGTAAACATACTTTTTCTTAGCACAAAAAGCATGAGTGCACTTTTTTTTTTTTCCACTTTAAATATTTATTTTTATTATTATTTTTATTTTTATTTTTTCCACGGTTTATTTTAAGACTTTTCTAATTACATTCAGAAGATGCAGTTGGAATACAATACAGTCTGGTTTAAAGAAGAAAAATATATAAACAAAAATAGCATATGAAATATCTTTAACAACAGGACACCCAACCCCCCTCCCATCAAACCACCCACCCACCCACTCACCCGTCTGAGCTTACACTGTGCTAACAGAAGAAGTAAACCAGGACTCACAACAACAACGAAGAAACAACAAACAATGACAACAGCAACAAAAAAACAAAAAACAAAAAAAAACGTATTCATCAACAGGAAAACTGTTCTGAGAGACATATGATCGGAAAGGGGTGTGTGTGTGTGTGTGGGGGGGTGGTCTTAAGTCTACAATAAAAATGGAAGACATATCATCATAGTGGATCTGGCAGCGGCATGTCTAAGGATTCAACATGGGTAAGAAAGGGCTCCCAGATTTTATAAAATTTAGACACAGCTCCTTTCTTCAAATGTCTAATCTTTTAGAGTTTTGAAAAGAATAGGACATCTTTTATCCAAAGGGAGTGTGAGGGGGGATGTTTAGATTTCCAGTAAATCAAAATTAACCTCCTAGCTATGAGAAACAGAAAAGCAGCAAAGTCTAATTTGGATGAAGATATCCTAATGGTATCAGGGAGGACTCCAAACAAGGCTGGTATGGGACATGGGTCTAATTCAATTTGCAGCACATCTGAGACAGAAGAGAATATGGAACACCAGAATGTATGTAAAGAGGGGCATGTCCAAAACATGTGTACCAGAGAGCCACAAAGTGGATCAGTGTTAGGATAGACGCGGGAAAGCCTAGCCTTTGTCCAATATACACGGTGCAAGAGTTTGCATTGAATAACCCCGTGCCTAGCACACACTGAAGACGAGTGAACTCGGCCAAGGATCCAATCCCAGACCATTGTCAAATCCATTCCCAAGTCTTGAGACCAGAGGTCGAGTAAGGTTTCATCAGAAGAGGAACAAAGAGATAGTATAGTTGTATATAGTATGGATATCAGCCCTTTGGGAAAGAGAGGTATCCTAAAAATCTTGTCGACAGAGATATCGGGAGGCAAATTGGGAAAGTCTGTGTATATTTTCCTGTAGAAGTGTCGTACTTGTAAGTACTTAAAGAAATGTGTGCGGGGAAGCTCAAATTTCTCAACTAATTGTTCAAAAGTAGCAAATACCCCATCCACAAATAAGTCTTTTACTGTAGCTAAGCCCTTCTGGCGCCATAGCCTGAAACTGCCAGGTTCCATAGAAGGAGGGAACAGGGGGTTACGGCTAAGTGGCATGAAAACAGATGGAGTTTTTACTCCTAAATGGTTACAAAACTGTCTCCATATACGCAGTGTGGATGTGACAAGCGCATTCTTTCCACAATTTACTTTTTTTAATAGGGGAACACAAGTGACCAGTGCGTAAAGAGTGTTAGGAGTACATGAAAGTGACTCCAACTGGCACCAAACAGGGGATTCCTTAGGATCTGCCCGCATCCAGTACTTCACTATGTGCAGATTGGCAGCCCAATAGTAAAATAGTAAATTAGGTAAAGCCATACCACCATTATTTTTAGGTTTTTGTAGGACCGCTTTACGCAACCTTGGAACCTTTTTGTTCCAAATAAACTGTGATATGGCCATATCCAAACGGTGAAAGAATGCTTTGGGAATGAACAAAGGAATACACTGAAAGAGATAGAGACATTTGGGGAGGACATTCATCTTAACTGAGTTGATTCTACCAGCTAGAGATAAAGGCAGTAATGACCAGCGGTTGAGATCGTCTTTGACACGTGAAAATAATGTTTCAAAGTTTGTTTTAAGGAGGTTGTTGAAGTCAGGGGAGATTGCCACACCTAAGTATTTAAACCCATCTTTTGCCACTTTAAAGGGCAGCTGTGTTAACATGCTCAGGGTAGTTTTTTTGCCAACAGGGAAGACTTCACTCTTATCAACATTAAGTTTATATCCAGATAAGGTCCCAAAGTGTGTTAACGTCTCAAGAATATGTGGCATGGACTCTAATGGATTAGAGACATACAAGAGAAGGTCATCAGCAAATAATGACACTTTTTGTTGTATGCCATAACGCACTATTCCCTTAAAAGTCTCAAGTTTACGGAGTGCAATAGCTAGCGGCTCAATTGCCACTGCAAAGAGGAGAGGGGAGAGAGGACAGCCCTGTCTAGTACCTCTATAGAGAGGGAAACAGTCAGAGGAGTTGCCGTTCGTACGTACTGAAGCCAGAGGGGAAGTGTACAGGAGCCGCACCCATGAAAGAAAGCTCTCGCCAATGCCAAATCTAGATAGACAGACAAAAAGATAATCCCACTGGACCCGGTCGAACGCCTTGGACGCGTCCATTGAGACGACTACCTCAGGACCTTGGGAATTTTTAGACGCTGTATATTGAAAAAAGAATGTCTGTTTTTTATTAACCCTGTTTTATCTGGATGTATAATGGATGGGGGAACAGATTCCAGTCTAAGAGAGAGAGCCTTCGCTAGAATTTTTACATCTGCATTTAGTAATGATATAGGACGGTATGAGTCACAGTTGTCTGGGTCTTTATTCTTCTTTAATATTAATGAAATGGAAGCTTGTCTGAGAGAAGGTGGCAGAGTACCACTTAATAGAGACTCATTGAACATGTTTAATAGAAGAGGTGCTATTTTGTTAGAGAACTTTTTATAAAATTCTATTGGGAGACCGTCTGGTCCAGGGGGTTTCCCAGATTGCATGGCAGAAGTTGCCTGCTTTATTTCATTTTCCGTGAGAGTTTGGTCAAGGGTCTCCTTCTGGGAAGGATCAATGGTAGGCATGTCTGTTCTTATGTTATCAAAAAAGGATATCAAAGACTGGGGGTCCGTGTTATGTTCGGGTGTATAAAGGGCACTGTAAAAGTCTTTGAACGCTTTATTTATTTCTAGAGGATCAGTAACAACACCTAACGGAGTGGCAATTCTAGGAATTAAATTGGATGTGGAAGCCTGTCGCAGTTGGTATGCCAGTAGCTTGGATGGTCGCTCCCCGCTCTCATACAGAGAATGTCTCATATTCAGTAATTTAGATTCTGCCTGTTCTGTAGCCAATATATCAAACTCAGATTTGAGGGTGATAAGTCTTTTAAATACCTCTGGCGTTGGGCAGGATGCATAGTCATCATCAAGCTGGGCTATATCAACGAGAAGCTGTGCTTGACGTTCCCTGCGCTGTTTCGCCTGAAATCCACAATAGCCTATGATTTGTCCTCTAATGAATGCCTTGAAAGTTTCCCAAATAAGTGAAGCAGAGACCCCTGGAGAAACATTAGTTGACACAAACACCTCTATCTGGACTGATACAAAGTTAACAAATGCCTCATCTGAAAGAAACAGTGGGTTAAAGCGCCAAGGGATGCGAGTGTTGGGCTTCTCAGGGAAAGACAGTGTAAGAGACACTGGACAATGGTCTGAAATTACAATGGGATTGTAAGATACTGTACGAGTGTGGGAAAGTAACCTCTTATCTAAAAGAAAAAAGTCAATGCGAGAGAATGAATGATGCACTGGAGAAAAAAAGGAAAACTTTTTAGCTTGAGGATACAGAAACCGCCATGGGTCACTGACACCGTATTCTTCCATAAAAGATCTGATCACATGAGCTGATTTTGAGTTGCGAATTATTCTATTGGAGGAGCGGTCAAGAGAATTATTTAAACAGCAGTTGAAATCCCCTCCTAGCACTAAGTAATGGGATTGGAGGTCAGGAATTGCTGAGAAAAGCTTCTGGAAGAAGCTGTCATTGTCCTAATTAGGTGCATATATACTGGCAAAAACCACTGGCATATTATATAGAGTGCCTGAGACAAAAACAAAGCGCCCATTAGGGTCTGTCACAATATGTAGTGCTTTAAATGGGACTGATTTATGAATTATAACAGCTGCTCCTCTTGCTCTGCTAGGGAAATTAGAATGGAATAGTTGCCCAACCCATTTACGTCTTAGTTTGGTATGCTCCAGAGATCCTAAATGTGTTTCCTGTAGAAGGGCCACCATTGCATGCAGGCTATGTAGGTGATTCAACACCTTACTACACTTAACAGGGGAATTTAAACCCTTTACATTCCAGCTAACAATAGAAAGATCACCTCCCTGGGTGATAGAACCATTAGCTGTCATACCATGTTAGCTAGGTAAGTGATGTAAAGAGTAGATGAGAGAAGAAGAGAGAGAAAAAGGTAGTAAGACCACATGGGGGGGGGAGGTAAACAAAAAACAAAAAAAAAAAACACAAAAGAGACAAAAAAAACAAACAAACACGTATTCATAAGCCAGACACAGCTTCCCAAACAAGCTGCAGTTATGAACATTTTACCTTCCAGAACTTCAAGAAGCTAATGCTTCGGTGGGAACATGTAATGGTAATTAACATTAAGAGTAACAACTGAGTACTAAATATAAAGGTTTAGACATCCACTTGCATAAAACGGCAAACGGATATAAAAGTACCATAGTCCAAGTGAGTAAGTGAAAATAAAATTAAATGAGGAGGTCAGCCCATAAACAGACAAAATAAAGAGTCAACATTCCCCATTCTCCTAAAAAAAAGGATTTTTTTTTTCATAAAAAAAAAATAATAATAATAAAAAGCTCTTGTGTGACATTAAACTCACACTTGCCTACCTTCAAATAGGCTTACCGGTAGCTTATGGGTGTAAAATGGCAAAGTCCCATAGTCCAAGTGAGTAAGTAAAAATAAAATTAAATGGGGAGGTCAGTCCATAAACAGACAAGATAAAAGAGTCAACATTCCCCGTTCTCCTAAAATAATGACAGTAAAAAGGGTCTTGTGTGCCAATTCACAAATTGCCTACCTGAATAGCCTGGGTGTGTTTTTTATCATTATTGCCACGGTTAGTCCATTTCAACATGGTTATTGGATGCGACGTCGTCATTCGGCTCAGCTGTTTCTTGCGCCAACCCATGCAGTCGGATGAAGTGTTCAGCTTCAGTGGGTGTTTCGAATTTGTGCTGCTTGCCGTCCAGTAGAGTAATTCGCAGATGGCCGGAGTAGCCGCATCCATAGTCCTTGACCGCAGAATTCCCTCGAAGCATGCGTTTGACATCAGCAAATTCCTCGCGTTTCTTCAGTTGGGCATTCGTGAGGTCGGGGAAAAGATGCACCCGTTTGCCATCGTACTGAAGAGAATCGCCCATCTCTCTGGCTTTACTAAGTAGAACGGCCCGGTCTTTCTGATACAACAGTCGTATTACCATTGCCCGCGGTGTCTCACTCTGCTGTCTGCGGAGGGCTCGGTGAGCACGATCAATGGCTGGTTCAAAGTCAAGGCCCAGAGTGTCGTGCAGCCATTTAGCTAGCCAGCCAGCTGCATATGATCCCTCGGCACCCTCATTCAGTCCAATAACTCTGATATTGTTCCGTCTTGATCGGCTTTCCAGATCCTCGCATTTATTTTTCAAGGAAGACACCTCCCTGGTCAGAGTGGCGACGGCATTGCGGAAATCATGTACAGCATCTCCACAAAACACAGCACTGTTCTCCACTTCGGTTAGCCGGTTAGCATGGGAGTCCACCGTAGTTTGCAAAGCACTGGTAGTGGAGGTGAATTCCTCACGTACAGAAGATATTTCAGTTCGCAGCGAACCGACAACTGACTCAATTTTTCCACAAATATCTGCCTTCAGTATATTCAGCTGGTCAGCGAGAGTCGTAATGGTCAAAGGGGCAGTCTGCTCGTCTTGCGAACAATGTTCAGTGTCTTTAGCGTTGGCAGCTTGCGGCTTAGACTTCGGCATGGTTGTAGTCGACAAAAAATAATTTGAACGTCGCAGAAATTCGGTTAGACAACCGGTTATTGGAAAAATAACACACACAAGGTCAACATGGAATATAAAAACAGGCTTTTGAACGTGTACTCA
Organism: Engraulis encrasicolus; assembly: GCF_034702125.1. Lineage (NCBI taxonomy): Eukaryota > Metazoa > Chordata > Actinopteri > Clupeiformes > Engraulidae > Engraulis > Engraulis encrasicolus. The sequence goes on from NC_085873.1 coordinate 15,556,885, forward strand.
TCTGTGAAATAACTATTTCCATCACATTTTCCAAGGAGCTCGCTTAACCACGTCCACACGGCTCCATTACCCGGAAGTCCCTCATGAGTGCACTTTTAACATGCTAAGTACACTTCAGTCATACTTTTATTGTACTAAATTGAACCACTTTTTCACCTGGGTTGTATGTGCCTGCCACACCTCCTATCTGGATGTAACGGCTAGATCCTAACAGCTGTAAAAATGTAAGCATGCCCAGAGATTTTTTTTAGGAAGGGGAGATAAATCACAATCGTAAGTGTCCATAGAAGATTCGTAACGCAAATATGGCGTCTACCCGCACATCTCCCGCCTTTCTGGCAACAAGAACCAACTGCCTGCTGAGCTGCTTTGCCATTGATCCAATCATCTAGCTGCATCGGCGCACGCGAATTGTTGCGCATGCTCAGTTGTGAAAAGCTGTCACTCTCGTGCCGTTATAGAACTACTGCGCCTGCGCAGTGTCAAAAAAGCTGTGAGAAAAGTGGCTTAAAAAGCTTTATTTTGACTCGTATGACACATTTACGTAAGTAGTCTAGATTGATCAGTTTTTCACTGTGGTTTCAACCACATGGTTTTCACAACCGCTAGGTTCCCTCCCGTCCTATACTCAATTTCCCCATTCATTTTTCCCATTGACTCTCAGATCTGGTCTCACTCATCGCGAAATAGCACCCCGAAGG